>NW_012267304.1:5167269-5303800 GCF_000151885.1 Dipodomys ordii
AGAGTTTTATTTCTTCTTTCCCTATTTGGATCCCCTTCATGTCTGCATCTTGTCTTATTGCTGTAGCTAGGCATTCTAATACTAGATTGAAGAGAAGTGGAGAGAGAGCATTTCTTTTCTTTTTTCTTTTTTATTAGCGTATACTAATTGTACAGGGGAGTTACATTGTAATATTTCCATATATGCATACAGTGTACCTCATCAACCTCTCCCATCTCTTTTATTCTTGAAACAATTTCAACAAGTTTTATTGTTCTGTTTACATAATGTATATTAAATACTTCGATCATGAATTTGCCCTTCACTCTCTCTATTCACATTCCTGAAACTGCTGTTACCTGCCCCTCAATTCTTCTGTCATTCTTTTTTATTTTTAAGTGTATACTAATTATACCAAGGGATTTCACCATGGTATTTCAGATTCGCATGTGTTATATTTTAATCAGAATAGTCTCTTCTATTGTGGGAGCCATTTCTTTTCCTTACCCAGCTAAATTGGTTAGACTCTCTGTACGGTGTTGAACAGAAGTAACAAATGCAAGCTGGGCCTGGTGGCTCATGTCTGGCATCCAGAGCTAGCTTCAAACTGTGATCCTTAGATCTCAGAAAACAGATCTAAGGAAAGTGCCCGAGACTCTTATATACAACTAAGCACTCAGAAAAAGCAGAAATGGAGCTGTGGCTCAAGTTGTAGAGCACTAGCCTTGAGTAGGAAAGCTCAGAAACAGGGTTCGGGCCCTAAGTTCAAGCCCTAGGAAAGACACATACAAAAAAAATAAAAATACAGACATTTGTCTCATTCTTCATTAGAAGGGAAATAGCCTTTCACCAGTGAGCATGTTGTTAGTTGTAGGGTTCTGCAGATGCCTTTATAGAATAGAGGAACTGAGGGTATCAGGATATTGCTTAATATAGAGGTACCTAGACATACATTAGAATGCTTGGGGTAGGAATATACCCTTTTTTCCAAGGCAGCATTATGGTGCTTCAGGGCTTCAAAGCTAGCTATATTAAAATTAAAAGATGGTCTCTGAGGCTAGAAAGGTGGCTCAGTGATAGAGTGCTTGTCTTGCATATGTGAGGCCCTGAGTTCGATTCCTCAGCACCACATAAGCAGCAAAAACCTGAAATGGCACTGTGCTCAAGTGGTAGAGTGCTAGCCTTGAGCTGAAGAGCTGAGGGACAGCGCCCAGGCCCAGAGTTCAGTCCCCACGACCGATCCCCCCCCAAGTAATAAAGATAGTCTCTTTCTGTAATAGTGGCACATGCCTATAGTCTTAGCACTTGGGAGGCAGAGATGAGGATCTCAAGACCATCTGGATGAAAAGAGAGAAAGTGGGAGGTAGACTGTCTGAAAATATAGAATCTGAGACACACTTAAAAGATCAAAACTAATTGTTTAAATGAACTACAATGATAATGTACTGCATTCAGGAAATTAGAAAGAAATAAAACAATACTTCAGGCCTGATATACAGTAGGAGCTGAATAAAATGCTTATTGCATGGCTAGTATGTGTTATGGAAGTGGTGCTGTGGCTCAAGTGGTAAAGCACTTGCCTTGAGCTTAAGAGCGCAGGGACAGCATCCAAGCCCAGAATTCAAGACCCACAACCGACCAAAAAAAAAAGTTAGATATGTTAATCAGCTCAGGCTGCTGTAATAAAATGTCATGAACAGGGTGGCATAAGCAATAATAATTTAGTTCTGATAGTTCTAGAAGCTTTAAAGTTGGAGGTAAGAATGCTAGGAAGGTAGCTCAGTGGTAGAGTGCTTGCCTTGCATGCCTGAGGCCCTGGGTTCGATTCCTCAGCACCACATAAGCAGAAAAAGCCAGAAGTGGCGCTGTGGCTCAAGTGGTAGAGCGCTAGCCTTGAGCTGAAGAGTTGAGGGACAGCTCCCAGGCCCAGAGTTCAGGCCTCACGACCGGACCCCCCCCAAAAAAAAGAATGCTAGCATATTGAGGGCTTTCTGTGGCTTCGAAGTAACTGTTCAAATTTGGTCTTTAGACAGTCATGGAAAGGGGAATAGAGTTGTTTCTTATAAGGGCTTATATCCTGTGTAAGCCAGCTTTCTCTTGCAGAGACAAAACACTTGGCATAATCAACTTAAAAAGAGTAAAGATTTCAGAGGTTTGAGTCAGTGGTTGCTTGACCTTGTTGTTTTGGGGCCTGTCATTGTATTAAAGTAGGAGTGCATTATGGGTATAGGAAAGAGGCTGCTCACCTCTTAGCAGCCAGCAAGCAGAGAAGGAGAGCAGGAGGAGAAGAGCACGTCCTCAGTGACCCACATGCTCCAAGTAGGCCAAGTAGAACCTATTAAAGGTCCCACAATTTCCAGTAGCACCATCAACTGCGGACCAAGCCTTCAATTTGAAGGCTTTGGAGAGACATTTATCGAAACTGTAACTGTAGTATCACCAGTGAGTGGCAGTCTCAGATCAGCACTCAGATCATCTGACTCCCAGCTCTTGACCGGTTGGGGCTCTTTGAGTCCTGGCTCTGTAGATAAAATCTCACAGTCCCTGAGTGGGCACAGGCTTAAAGCCTTACTTTCTGGGGAGTGAAACACCTTGCAACCTGGCATGAAGTATGGGACACAGAACAGGCTCATTCTGTTGTGCTGTCCTTAGAAGTTTCCTTTCTTCTGGCTTGGCCCACCAGACATCAAGGGAAAACATTTAAATAAAAAATGAAACCTAAGGGAAAAATGATAACGTATTTGATTTTATCCTGAAGTGAGGGAACAGCAGATGTTCCATTCTGTCTGAGGGTTGTAGGGTGGAAAAGCAATTAGCAGCTGCTACGGATTTAGCAGCAGACACCTGCTAAATGAGAATCTGTAAAACTGGCCAGGCTTGGCACCGGAAGTGAGTAGATGGCTTCTCAAGTATTTTTGGGAATTGTAAATTATGTTCATTCAAAATGGCAGCAGCAATGGATGGCAGGGCGGGGGCGGGGCATTTAACTCTAAGAAGCTGAGTTTGCCCAGGTTGGCTGAAGCTGTGTTTTTCACACTTGGTGACAACTTACATGTGGCTGTTTGTTTGGTGGACTAAGAAGAAGGTGCTGGTTGGTTCTTCTGCTTCCAGCCTGGCCAACAAGCTGCCCACTGGGGGCCTCCTGTAGGGACACAATAAGGCTGACAGAAGGGTGGAGAAATCTTGCCTCTGGCTCTGTTGGTCACCAGGCAGCATTCTTTACTCTTCCACCAAAGGCAATGAATCCCAGACCAGGAGGAAACCTTAATAGTAAGCTTTTCTTAGCTCTGTCTTTCATATTTTGTGTCATCCGTTATATGGATATCTGTTAGTTGGTGATTTGTTTTGGCCAAGATGATGATCTGTCCATAGCTGTTTGCCTCTAGAGTTGTTTTCCTAGCAGACATTAATTACTGCTTCCCATACCCTCTTTCTGAGGGACAGAGTGAACACTTTGAACTGTAGCAATTCATCAAGAGGGCAGTGATAGATGTAGATGTATATATGCCATTTGTATTTGGGAGGAGGAGGCAGGCAAGGTTACACCTGGAGTGTGTGTTCAAGATATGACTGAGTGAAAAGGTCAGCTGGTAAGTCACGTCCATGGTGTTGAAATAACTGGCCAACTCCCATTTGTGTCTTATGCCAGATTCCCTCTATGCAACTGCCATTTCTTAGTCTACAGACTAGGTTGAAGGTCACATGTATCAGGGCCATAAGGATGGGCCTTCTTCTGTTTCCAGACTGGAGCAAGGGGATGGCAGCTTTCCTTGTGGAACAGGGGCTAGGAGCTACCAGTGACAGATGCATGGACAGAGCTGTTCTGGAAAAATGCCATCTTCAGTGTTTGATTGGCAAGGCGTTTTAGTATGATTAAAGATAATAACTAGGTTCACAGGAAGAACAAAAAGAGGATATTTTTCTTTAATGGAGTAAATAAGGATGTTCATTGCTATTGTATTTGGTTGCTCTCCCTCCCCCACCTCTTGCATATTGGTGTGTGTGTGTGTGTGTGTGTGTGTGTGTGTGTGTGTGTGCTGGACCTGTGGCTTGAAGTCTGAATGTTTATTCAAGGCTGGTGCTCTGCCACTTGAGCCACAGCTCCACTTCTGGCTTTTTTGGTGCTTAATTGGAGATAAAGGTCTCATGGACTTTTCTGCCTGGGCTGGCTTCGAACTGCAATGTGCATATCTCAATCTCCTGAGTAACCAAGATTACAGGAGTGAGCCTCTGACTCCTGGCACCATATATGTTTAATTTTACTTTGCCACACACTGGTCACACAGGAGAGCAAGAAGGACAATGAGTTAAAAGAGAGACAGAGCGAGAGAGAAAGCTAGGATTCCCATTTCCAACCAGAATAGAGGAGCTCACTTCCCTGGACAATTTGGCCACCAACTAGTTCCAATAGCTAGCACAAGCTAGTGGAAACATGTATCTCATATAACACCATGCTACTGTAAGGCCAGGGGCCAGACATGGTGGTTCTCACCTATAATCCCAGTACGTGGGAGGTAGAAGCAGGATTGAGTTTGAGTCCTGCCTGGACTACATAATGAGATATTTTTTGTTTTCATTTTGAACTCTTTTTATTATTATTTTATTAGGTAGCTGTACAAAGGGGTTTCGATTACAGAAATTACATTATGAATACAGTGGTCTCTATTAAGCCATTGTCTTAATAAAGGAAAAAAAGAAAAAGGAAAGAACAAAGGAAGAAGGAAGGAAGGAAGGAAGGGAGGGAGGGAGGGAGGGAGGGAGGGAGGAAGGAAGGGAGGGAGGGGAAAAGATAAGGAGGGAAGTCTTAAGTTCCCATGTGGGAACTTAAAACTCTTGTTTTTGAAGTTTCTCTTGTTAAGACTTTTTTAAACCATGCGTGGTCTTTTTTTTTTTTTTTTTTTTGGTCGGTTGTGGATCTTGAACTCTGGGCCTGGGCAAGCACTCTACCACTTTAGCCACAGTGCCACTTCTAGTTTTCTGAGTGGTTTATTGGAGATAAAGAGTCTCACGGGCTATCCTGACTGGGCTGGCTTTGAACCTCGATCCTCAGAAATCAGCCTCCTTAGTAGCTAGGATTATAGGCATGAGCCACCAGTATGTGGATAGTTGTACCAACGAAACCACAATAAATTCTAGAAATTTCTCGTCATTCTAAAAGAAACCCATTTCTTTTAGTGAACATCTCCCTGTCCAACAGTTCCCAGCAACTCTAAGTAATCACCAAATTTCTATCTCTGAATTGGCCTGCAATACAATTAGGTAGTATTTGTCTTCCTGTGACTGGCTTCTTTTACTTAGCATATTTTCAAGGTTCTTTTACTTAGCATGTTTTCAAGGTTTATGTTTTCAAGGTTTAGTGGTATGTAGCATCGATTTGTCTTTTATTTCTTTTTGTCTATTAATATTATTCAGTTTCATTGGATATGCCATATTGCTTTTTCTAATCAGTAGATGTAGATTTTGATTATCACTACTTTTTAGCTGTCATAAATAATACAGTTATAAATTTTCCTGCATAAGTTTTGGGCTTGTCATGTCATTTCACTGTGATATATCTCTAGGGAAGTAATATATTGTTTCAGGTAGAGGTATGAGCTCAATCTTTTATTTGTGGACACTGTAATTACCCTTAACTGTGTATATTTTGTCATACAATTTCATTGTTTTAGTTTTTGATTAAAATAATACTTCATAGAATGTTATTTGTATCTTCCTAAATGTGTATCACTTAATTTTTTATGATGATCTGATTTTGAAAGTCCCTCTTGACACAAACCAGGCTTCAATGTTGAATTTAATCCTCATTGCAAGGTAGTAAGGTAGAAACTTAATCTATGTGTTTAGAGGTGAGGCCTTTGGAAAATGATTAATAGTAAATCCCTTACAGTGGAGCTACCATGATTGATTATCACTGGTTTATAAAAACAGGATAGAAGTCAGGTGCTGGTGGCTCACATTTGTAATCCTAGCTACTGAGGTGGCTAATATCTGAGGATCACAGTTCAAAGCCAGTCTAAGAAGGAAAGTCCAGTGAGACTCTATCTCCAATTAACAGAAAACTGGAAGTGGCACTGTGGGTCAAGTGGTAGAGCACTAGCCTTGAGCTCAAGAGCTCAGGGATAGCACCCAGGCCCAGAGTTCAAGCCCTACAACCAACCAACACACACACACACACACACACACACACACACACACGCACGTACGCACTCATGCACGCACACACGCACGCATGCATGCACACAAAACCCCAAACAACAAAAAAACAGGATAGACCACACAGAGATATGAAACACACACATATATACTGCATACCCTGACTAGATGTCTGTACTGTCTTGGGAGTCTGCCAGTAAGAATGCTATCACCAAGGTCGAGTCTTCTTCCACTTGTACATCTAGAATTGTAGAAAATGAACCTTTTTTGAAAAATAATACAGTCTATCTTTTTTTTTTTGGTCGATCATGGGGCTTGAACTCTGGGCCTGAGCCCTGTCCCTCAGCTCTTCAGCTCAAGGTGAGTGCTCTACCACTTGAGCTACAGCGCCACTTCCGGTTTTTCTGGTGGTTTATTGGAGATAAGAACCTCATGGAACCCCTCTGTACAGTATGTACACAAATAAAATTAAAAAAAAAGAACCTCATGGAGTTTCCTGTCCAGGCTAGCTTTGAACTGTGATCCTCAGATCTCAGCCTCCTGAGTAGGTAGGGTTACAGGCGTGAGCCACCAGCGCCAGGCAATACAGTCTATCTTAAGTGTTTCATTATGGTAATAACAACTAATATACTTACAGGGTTTTTTAGTTGCCATTTCAGACCTTTTTTCTGGCATTACGTTCTGCTTTCTGAAAATACATCCTCTAGCATTCTCTTTAGTGATGGTCTGCTGGGTCTCTTGGTTGTTCTTTGTTCAGGAGATGTCTTCCTCTTTCATTTCTTTTGCCTTCTGTATAGTCTAGGTTGTCTTCAATCTCACTATACTTGGCATTGACTTCCCCAGAACTGTGATTATAGGCATGTGCCACCATCTGGCTCCTCCTTTTTTTTTTTTTTTTTTGCAGTACTAAGGTTTTAACTTAAAATCTCATGCTTTTTCAGCTTGCTTGTTTGTGGATGTTCTACCACTTGAGCCTATGCCTCCAGCCTATCTTTTTCTTTTCTTTTTACCAGTCCTAGGGCTTGAACTCTAGGCCTGGGTACTCTCCCTGAGCTTCTTTTGCTTAAGGCTAGTGCTCTACTACTTGAGCCACAGCTCCATTTCCAGCTTTTTCTGAGTAGTTAATTGGTTATAAGAGTCTCGTGGACTTTAGAAGACTCTCACAACTTTCCTTCCCTGTCTGGCTTTGAATTGCAATCCTCAGATCTCAGCCTCTTAAGTAGCTAGGATAGGTTAGACACAAACTACCAGTACCAGCCCTCCAGCCCAGCGTTTGCTTGTTAATTGGAGATAGAATCTCTTGGACTTTTTCTGCTTAGGCTGGCTTGAAATGGCAATCCTCTGCATCACAACCTCCTGAGTAGTTAAGATTACAGGCATGAACTGCTGACGCTTGGTTTCCTTGGGATTTTATTCATAGGAATTAAGTCTTGAATCTTAGATTCCTGCATTTGAGGACTGCCATTTTGGAGTCATGCCAAATGAAATTCTCAGTGTATGATTTTTTGATTACCCAAGTCACATGAGAGCTGATTTGTGGTTCCAAGATTTTAGTTGATACCTATTTTCTTCCCTCTGCCCTAACTCAGTGTCAGTATCTAAGATTGGATTGTGTTACTACTGTAGGGGAGGAGGGAATTTGTTTCTTGTATACCCTTTACTGAAATATAGTATTATGAAAGTTACCTTCTTTAGATTCTGAGAAATCTTGGGCTTTGACTTCCTTTCCATTGCCCCAGTAGGCTACATACATACATACATACATACATACATACATACATATAATACATCAAACTTCACATTTATCTGACTTAGTAAATCACAAATCTACTTTTGGTAAAAAAGAAACAAACAAGTGGATGATGCTATATCCATAAATTTTTCTGGTTTCCCACTTTTATTTAGTGTTTGGTTAGAAATTTTCCAATTTTTGTGCCAGTCCTGGGGCTTGACCTCTAGTCCTGGGTGCTGTCCTTGAGTTTTTTTGCTCAAGGCTAGCAGTCATCACTTGAACCACAGCTCCACTTCCTGATTTTGGGTGGTTAATGGAAGACAGAAGTCTCACAGACTTTCCTTCCCAGACTGGCTTCAAACTTGATCCTAAGATTGCAGCCTCTGGAGTAGTTAGGCTTACAGGTGTGAGACACCAGCACCAAGTTGTGGTATAGCTGAATGTCCCTGCATCCAGACACCCTCAGGGAGCTTTGTTAAAATGTAAAGTGTTAGGCCCTAAGGGCCAAAGAAGTAAATTTGACATAAATTAAGACTCTGTATATTTTGCCTGGATTGGGTCTACTGAAAACTGCTGCTGGCTGAAGTTTATCTGTGCTCTGGGAGAAGCTGAGAGAAAGGTTAAAGCCTGGGAGAGATAGAGAATAAAATGTTAAATGGAAAAAAAAGAAGTAGAGAAGTAAACAGTGTACTCTGGTCAGGATGTAGTTAAGTTAGCATCCATATCTGTTGGATTCAAGGGGCTATAGGCTGTTTACCTTCACATTGAGCCTCCTCCAGTGGGGAGACTCTGGAGGTAGCAGGGTAGTGTGTGTGTGTTGGGGAGGAGGTCTCACAATGACTTCCTGGCCCACTGACTGTCATAAAGCAATGGCCCGCAGGGAGTACATTAGCCAGAGACCCTTCTTGGTGAACTGTGGGATGGGGGTAAGTTGAGAGCCCTTCAGCTGTGTCCATTGGGCTGAGCACCAAATATCAAAGGCTTTACTTTTTGTCTTCACCTTCATGCTGGTGTGAGGTTGGCTTTTCTACACAGTCATGCATTGCTCAAGTCCTTTGAAGACATTAAGATGTGTGTGTGGGGGGGGGGGAGTTGAGGAGGCATAGACTGCCTGGCCTGGCAGGAACTGGGAATATTATACTTTCTCTTTTTTTGTTTTGTTCTGTTGTCTTTTTTGTTGGTCATGGGGCTTGAACTCTGGGCCTGGGCACTGTCCCTGCACTCTTCAGCTCAAGGCAAGTGCTCTACCACTTGAGCCACAGCGCCACTTCTGGTTTTCTAGTGGTTTATTGGAGATCGTCTCACAAACTTTCCTGTCCGGGCTGGCTTTGAACTGTGATCCTCAGATCTCAGCCTCCTGAGTAGCTAGGATTACAGGCGTGAGCCACCAGCACCTGGCCAATATTATACCTTCCTTCTCATACTTTCTCGTTCCATGTGGTTTAAATTGCCATGATAAATTTCTAACCCATAAGGTAGAGAAACAAGAAGAGTGATGCCCTGGTCCTGTCAGTGGCTGAAAAGTCCCTAAACAGGAAGGCCAGGCTAGGGCACATCACTCTGTAGAGGCAGGTCAATCTGCTGGCTCAGGTGCACACTGACATACACATGCATGGATGCACACACATGCATGCTTGCACGCACACACACACACACTATGGTCCTTTGACTTCAGCTGTCCTGATTCCCTTGGAAGCTTCTGAACAACCTCAATCATTAGCTTTTTCTTTGCGTTCTGTTATGAAAGTTGGCAAATATTGACTTTGCTTCCTTGTGTAAAAAGTCAAATTATTTCCGAGCTGAATTTCATAATCTTGAAGTACCTTCTTATATACACAAACACCCTTCTTCTTCATCACATTAAACCTGTGGTTCTGCCTAGGGTAGAGATTTAGCAAATTTAGGGCCTCTGTATCCACTTCCATGGTGTGGTAGTGCCTATATTATAGTAGTTGGGTAGGATAAGGCTTCAGATTTCAGAGGAGACTCAGTGGAACAGAATGCAGGTAGGGGGAGACAGCACTGGATAAGATCCTCCATTCTGGATTCCTTAGCTTTAAGTCCTGCCTCATATGGTTAATAAGCCTTGAGACCAAGGGCAAATTGTTTCATTGGGCCTCTACCTGTTTTTTAAATGTACCTTGGGTACACATACATAGAATAATAACATGCAGCATCCTTGATTTGTAACATATTTCACTGTTGGTCTATGCATATGTTCCTTTCAATCTGATAAAAGTGTTCATTCATGACATTGCCAGTAACTTCATGACAACCCTGAGTGCTGTTGCCTACTTCCTTACCTGCCCAGAGATTACCACTAGACTGAATTTTGCTGTTAACAAATATATAAAATTTTATTTTTCAGGCCCAACTATATCTCTGTAGGTATGACTATGTAGATATTGATATAGAGGTTTTTTTGGGTCAGTTGTGGGGCTTGAACTCAGGGTCTGGGCATTGTCCCTGAGCCTCTTTGTGCTCAAGGCTAGCACTCTAGCACTTGAGCCACAGCACCACTTCCAGTTTTTGAGTGGTTAATTAGAGATAAGAGTCTCATGAGGATGTTTCTGTCCAAGCTGGCTTAGAACTGCGATCCTCATATCTCAGCTTCCTGAGTAGCTAGGATTACAGGCATGAGCCACGGCGCCCCGCTTTGATATAGAGGTTTAAATAGGCAATTTCATTTTAGATGTTCGTTGGCCCTTATATAAAGGTTGTATATAGTTTGTGTTATTTTCTAGTACTTTATTTTGCGTTTTCTTTTTTTTATTTATGCGCATTGTTACAAGTAATTTTTTCATTATGTCACAATAATACAATGGCAATGACAATGAAAGCAATAACTACTTATAAGATGCTTATTGAAACTTTTGTATTTTTCTAAGTATTTATTTTATTTTATTTTTTTGGGGTCCGGTCGTGGGGCCTGAACTCTGGGTCTGGGCGCTGTCCCTCAGCATTTCAGCTCAAGGCTAGCACTCTACCACTTGAGCCACAGCGCCACTTCCGGCTTTTTTTCTTTTTGCTTATGTGGTGCTGGGGAATCGAACCCAGGGCCTCAGGCATGCAAGGCAAGTGCTCTACCACTGAGCCACCTTCCCAGCCCTAAGTATTTATTTTAATCTTCACTACTGCTGTGATTTAAGAATTTCATAAACTCCACTTTATTAGTGAGCAAATTAAGTCTTTTAGAATTTAATTTATTTTCCAAGTTTATATAACAAAGTCTAGGTTTCTGGACACAAAGTCTGTGGTAGTAATTTTTTTTTAAATCCATACCCTTAGTTTACTAAATATGTCCTGAAACATTCTGTGGAAATGCCATTAAAAAAATCATAGTTCTTGCAGCTACTCTTTACAGAGTTTCATACTAATGCAGCAAATTGTTAAAATTGTAAGTGTGTACTTAATGGATTACTCTTCTGAGTTTATATTTATGTTAGCAATTCTGAGATAATTCATTAACATTTCTGTCTCAAATTTTATACCTATACACATCTCTGAAGCTATTGATGCATGGTTGTGAAAAGAATGTATACTATAACACAAAGATAACAACAAAAATGCAAATTCAATAAATCGAGGCAGCAGAACATAACAACCTAAAGGTATACTTGTTGGGATAAATTGTTCCCATATACTAAATAAGTACCTGCCAAGACGCAAAGGCCACTGACCACTAACTGGTTCCAAGTTTGAGGCATAGATGTACTTTGAAGAATGTACAGTAACAGAGTAAAAGGATTTCTGTAAGGATTATGATAACTAATTTCAATATCATAATACATTTCAAATTTGTGACGTTTGTGCCCTCCTGTAGTCTACTTAAGGGACTTTGGAGAAACACAGATCCTTGACTTTGTATATTGAGGTAAGTTTAGATTTATAGAATAATTACAAAAATATTTAAAAGAGCTACTTGTTATTTATCAGCATCTCCTACGGCTGAAAACCCACAGAACCTTAGTATCATTACCAAGAGATGTAATGCTTTAAACTAAACTGCTTTAGTTCATTGGCCTTAATTATACTCACCAGCATTTTTCACTAATACTCTTATTTCTATCACAAAATCTACTGTAGCCTGCTTAGTTATCCTGTCTACTTAGCTTACCGAATCTGCAACAATTCCTCTGTCTTTCCTAGTCTTTCATTAACTATGGCCTTGAGGCTTTCAAGTATTAACTATTCAAGTGAAAGGCTGGAACAAAGTCTTCTAAGAAAATGGCCCTCATAAACAGGTGTGGTAGTAACACTAATGTAAAATAAAACAAATTTCAAATTACAGTTAGAAAAAACAAAGAAGGGTATTTCATATCAATAAAGCGAAATCTCCACTAGGTTTCTGTCTGATGTGGTTCCCTGGTCTTTTTTTCTTTGGGCAATATTCCTCCATTTAGTATATTTTGTAGTGCTGGCTTCTTGCTCATGAATTCCTTTAATTTTTTATTATTAAAATTTTAAGGCTGGGAAGGTAGCTCAGTGTAGTGTGCTTGTCTAGCATGCATGAGGCACTGGGTTTGATTCCTCAGCACCACATAAGCAGAAAACGTTGGAAGTGGCGCTATTGCTCAAGTGGTAGAGCTGAGGGACAGTGCCCAGGCCAAGTTCAGTCCCACGACTGATGGGAAAAAAAAAACCCAAAAAACATAAAACAAAAAAATGTAGTTTCTCATCGAATGTGAATGCTAGTTTATCTGGATATACCAGTCTGGGTTGGCAGTAAGTTTTCTGGGCTTAGATGGTATTTTTCCAGGCTTTCCTTGTGTTGAGTGTTTGTATGGAGAGGTCCGTAGTGATTCTAATTTTGTTTCTATTGTATAGCTCCTTCTTTGATTTTATAGCATTTAAAATCAGCTCTTTGAAATTTAGGTCTAGTGTCTTCACTATGTGTCTAGAAGTGTTTCTTCTAGGATCCTGTCTTCTACCTGTTTTGTATGCTTCTATTATGTGAGGTTTTCTCTTTTGAGATTAGGGAAATTTTCTGTAATAATCTTATTGAATAAGTGTTGCATCCCTCTATTCTGGTATTCCTCTCCATCATTCCCAATTATGTGAAGATCAAATTTCTTGGCATTGTCCACCAGTTCTTGGACTTCCCTTTGGTAATTGTTGAATATGTTTTCCAGATGTATGACTTTCTTCTCCAGCTCCTCTGTTTATCTTTAACTCCTGATATTCTATTTTTCATCTCATTGATTCTGTTACCTATGGCTTCCATTGTGGTTTGCATTGTGGAAATTGATCCAGTTATGGTTTCTATATGGATTCTCAAAGTGTTAAGTTCATCTTTTAAGGAGGTATATACTGTGTGTATTCTTGACACCATCTTTTTTTTAGGTCTTGGAATTCCTTTGATATTTCTTCTTTGTACTCTTGAAGTTGCTGTTGTAACTGTATTACTTTGGTCAATTCTGGCATCGTTTCTTTCTTCTTCTTTTTTTTTGGTCAGGTCGTGGGGCCTGAACTCTGGACCTGTGTGCTGTCCCTCAGGTCTTCAGGGCTCTACCACTTGAGCCACAGCACCACTTTCAGCTTTTTCTGCTTATGTGGTGATGAGGAATCGAACCCAGGGCCTCATGCATGCAAGGCAAGCATTGTACCATTGAGCCACCTTCCCATCCCCAACGTTTCTTTATTTAACCTTCTGTTCTCCATTTCTTCTTCGCTCTCACTGGAATTTTTTCCTGGGTTGCCGCTGGAGCACACACGTGTTTTGCGGTACTGGTGGCTTAGGTGGCTTAGGATCCCGGTTGGGGTACAATTGCTTGTCAGTTCCAAGCCGGTTGCAGGCACTCTGAACTTAAGCACAATTCCCAGCTGCACTGAGCCAGGGACTGGAGGCAGAGGCTGCTCTTTCCCCTGCCTAGGGCACACATGCGGGGTTGCTGGAGCCCTTGCACAGTTACAGGTGGGAATTGCTTCACAAGCTTCTGGATCCTGCATGTGGTTCCCATGGCGGGTGTGGGGAGAGGTGTCCCCTGCAGAGTACTTACTAATCCTGGAACTGGTTAGGGGCTGTCCACCGGTGCTGTGGCAGATCGCTGTAGCTCTGTGCTGTCAATGCTGGTCGCTACTGTGCTGTGTTACAAAGATTGTGGGCCAAGCAGGGTGGCGTTGGGAGCTCCAGGACTGGGTTTCATGGTACCTTGTCTCCGGTCTCTTGTTGCTGTCTACACTGTCCGGGTCCTGTGCTATGGGAGTTTTCTGCGCTGGACTTCTATAGTATGCTCGTGGTTCTTCGCAGAGGTCCCAGGCAGCTGTGGGCTGGGTGGCTTTTGGAACTTTGCAGCACGGAGCTGCCGAGAGGTGGAGGAGGGGGGGGGGTCTTAACTTTTTTTATGCTTTTGAGCAAGTTTTGATGTTTTTTTTTCTTTTTTCAGTTCTTATATTTCTTTGGTGTTCGCCTTTTTGCTTTTATCAACTTCTTGGGGCACTGCGTGTTGGAACCTCAATTCTCTTATTTAGTTGGAGAGAGCTGTGGTGTTTCCCTACTGGTCTGTCGCCATCTTGGATCCTCTCCTCTAGTGCTTGTGCTTGTTTTATGCATAACTGTATTAATATGGTTCACTTTTGCTTTTTATACTTTCATTTTCATGGTGGTGTAACATTCTTCCTGTAAGTACACCATAGTGTTTCTCCTTGGGATAGGCATTAATTTTTTTCCAGTATTTTTCTAACCTCTGTGCCTCAGTTTCTTCATTGAACCAAACAATAGGGGCTGGCCAGGCATGATAGGCCACATCCGTTGTCTTGGCTACTGGGGAAGTCAGCGTGGTCAAAACAATAGGAGCTATCCCATAGGGTGGTATGAAGAAAAGTAAAGTTAATATCCGTAAGGCAATTAGAACAGGGGTTGGCCGATAATATATGGCTGTTGAAGGTATGAGATTGCTACAGCTGTTGTAACAAATACTGTACTTTACATTGGGTTTCTTAAATTGTAGAAATTTATTTCCTTAAAGTTTTGAGAGGCTACAAGTCTAAAATCAAGGTGCAGGCAGGGTTTTTTTTTTCTCTTTCTCTTGGCAAAGGCCATTTATTCCTTTACTATCTTCTTAGGGCCTTCCATGTGTCTCTGTATCCTAACTTTTCTTTTTCTTAAGGACATTGGTCATATTGAATTTCATTTCATTTTGCATTATCTCTTTTAAAGTCTATCTCCAAATAAGAAACATACACTTTAGCCCATTCAAGTTGGCAAATAATAGAAATTGTGACCATTTTGTTTCTCATTCTCCGTAGCTACCACTGATGCTCAGGAATATGCAGAATAGTTATGCTGTTGCCCTTAGAAAACTTATATGTCAGCTGCTGATATAGTTATCAGCATTATTAGTATAAGTATTATTAAGCATAATTATTGCAACATCAGAGGTTGTTTTCTTGCTCTATCAGAAATGATTTGTGGGGCTGGAAAGGTGGCTCAGTGGTAAAGTGCTTGCCTTGCATGCATGAGGCCCTGGGTTCGATTCCTCAGCACCACATAAGCAGAAAAAAGCCAGAAGTGGTGCTATGGCTCAAGGGGTAGAGCGCTAGCCTTGAGGTGAAGAGCTGAGGGACAGAGCCCACAGCCAAAGTTCAGGCACCACTTCCGACCAAAAAAAAAATGATATGTGCAGGTAGCTGGTGACTCACGCTTGCAATCCTAGCTACTCAGGAGGCAGAGATCTGAGGATCACAGTTCCAAGCCAGCTCAGACAGGAAAGTCCGTGAGACTCTTATCTCCAATATACCACAAGAATACCAAAAGTAATGCTGTAGCTTAGGTGGTAGAGTGCTTGCCTTGAGCTGAGGGACAGCACTCAGGCCCAGAGTTCAAGTCCCATGACCCACAAAAACAAAAAAGAAAAATGATGTATGTGTGTGTCAGGGGGGTAGTAATAGAGATTGATCTAAGGGCCTCATATTTGCTACTCAAGTGCCATGCCACCAGCCCTTTTGCTTCCTATCATTTTGCTTTCCCACCTACCTTCCCTCCCTCCTTTTTTCCTTCCTTTTGTTTGGTGATACTAGGTCTTGAACTTAAGGCCTCAAGCTTGCTGGGATGGCATTCTGTCACTTAAACTACACCTCTAGTTCTATTATTGTCCCGATTATTTGGCGTAGAGTGCCTCAGACTTTCCTTCAAGGCCTAGATTGGCCTCATACTGTGATAGTTCTGCTCTTAGCTTCCCAACTACCTAAGATTGCAGGGTTAAGACTCTAGCACTTGGCTTTATTTTCTTCTTAGTTTGTCTTTCAGATGTGGGTCTGACATAGTTATTTTTTTGCCTCTTGTGTAGCAGGAACTATAGATGGGTAGCACATACCTTGCTAATTTTTTCCCAGTCTGATCTCAAATTGCAACCCCCTTCCTTTTGCCTCCCAAGTAGTTTGGATTACATATGTGTGCTACCATGCCTAGCCAGAAATTACTTTTGTCACCAACAACTAGAATTTAGAATTGTGCTTTGTGGCTTTTCAGGAGGATTGGCAGCATTTCCCCTAAAGTCAGTAAACTGAGAGAATCTAAGAGGTTGAGGTTTCAGTTTAATTTTGCTTCAAAGAGACAGTTGAGCAAGGCCTTAAAGACTCTTTAGCAGCTGACACACCCAAACTACTATTCCATACAGGTCTATGGGCCTATATGAATGAGGTGGGTAGGTCTGGGTGGCTGTCTTTTACAACAGAAAATATGCTTGGTAGAATAGCTATGTTTTTTATTTGTGGAAAATGCTTTGTTTGACATTAGGGAGTGGACACATGGCAAACACAACCCTGTTACCTACTCTTACAAGGCAGAGAGGAAGTGGGTGAATAGTAGGCCTGATAGGATTTCTTCCATAAGCAAAAACCTGTGGCCTCACCCCCAGCCACAGACTTTGCCATGGTGGTGTTCCTGTCAGGGAGATGGATTCAGGCCTAACCCAAGGTGTTGGAATGGATGCCATAAGCAGATAAAATAAGAACATTAGATTTGAGGATAG
Organism: Dipodomys ordii; assembly: GCF_000151885.1. NCBI lineage: Eukaryota > Metazoa > Chordata > Mammalia > Rodentia > Heteromyidae > Dipodomys > Dipodomys ordii. The sequence goes on from NW_012267304.1 coordinate 5,184,106, forward strand.
AGGCTAAGAACGCTCCTTTTCAAGTTATGTTTTTACAGTGTTGGGGTTCATACACCTACAGCCTTGTGCATACCAGGCAAATGCACTACCATTGGGATACATTCCCAAGCTCTGACATGTTGCTTTCTTAATATGCTCAGATACTATGTAGAGCATGTGCAAAGTAGAAAACATTAACATTAATTTTAATTAGTAGGTGTATGCATCTCTTGATTAAAAATTCCTGTACTATAAATGCATATGACTATACCAGGCACCGTGGTTCAGACCTGTCACCCCTGGAAGCAGATTTAAGTTTGGGGAAGATTTAAGTTTGAGGCCAATTCAAGCAAAATGTTCATGAATCCGCCCCCATCTAATAAAAAGCTAGGTGTAGTGACATGCACTTATCATCCAATTATGCCAAAGTATATCAGAAAATCATAGGCCATGTGGCCTTGGCAAAAGCAAGACCATACTTGAAAAATAAAGCAAAATGTACTCAAGTGGTAGAGTGCTTGTTTACCCCTAGAGCAAGGCCCTAAATTCAAATTATAGTACCACCCAAAATAAAAAGAATATGAAAACTACCCCTTCTAATAAGAGGAAACAGATAATCCAAAATATGGACCATTTTATTAACAACTCTACAAAACATTTCATGTTATTATATGACTATGATCATAAACTATACAGAAATGATATATATTAATTTGAATTGAACACAGATTTTCCCACTTGCTGGACAAGTAGTCTACCTCTTGAACCACAATTCCAGCCCTTTTTGTTCTGGGTGTCAGGTTGTTGCTTTTTTAGTCTTTTTAAAATCACTTCTATTATTTTCTTTTTAGTTTTCCTTTTTAAAAATAGTGTTATTGTTATCATTAAGATCTTGTACAGAGGGGCTACTATTTCATAAGTCAGGTAATGAGTACATTACGTTTTTTGGACAATGTCACCCCTTTCTTTACTTTAAAAAATATTTTTATTGTAAAAATATTGTACAGAGGGGTTAAAATTACATGAGTAAGGTAATGAGTACATTTCCTATCAAGTATTGTTATCCCCTCCTTTGTTTTTTTCACTACTATCCCTTTCCTTCCCACCTTCCCAACTCCTCTGTCCCTCCCCACCACCCCTGAGGTTGTAAACTTTGTTTTCAACATAGTGTCTGGTACATCTCATTGTTACAATGAGTCAACCTGTATCCTTGTTTCAACATTTTGTTATTTCCGTTTCCCTCCCCAAATTAGAAAAATGTATATATAAGATGCAGGGCACCGGAATCAAATACAGTGAAAACAGGGGTTATACTATGGGGGAAGACCATATAAAAGAAACAAAAAAAATCACATAGTACATTATAAGTACATTAAAAACAACAGCAAGAAAGAGTAAACTTCTTGTGTACATATCTTGGGGTTCATTTCACTTAGCATCATTTTTTTAATAAATATTTTTATTACAAGGATACTGAACAGAGGAGTTACAATTAGATGAGTAAGGTAATAAGTACATTTCTTATCAAGCATTGTTACCCTCTCCTTTGTTTTTCCCCTACCATCCCTTCCCACCCCACCTTCCCAACTCCTCTCCCCCCACCCTGAAGTTGTAAAGTTCACTTTCAACATAGTGTTTTGTACATCTCATTGTTAGAATGGATCAACTTGTATTCTTATTTCATCATTTTATTTTCCTTCCCCATCCCAAATTTAAAAAATGTATATACAAGATTCAGGGCACTGGAATCAAATACAGTGAAAACGAGGGTCATACCATGGGGGAAGAACATACAAAAGAAACAAAAAAAATCACACAGTACATTATAAGTACATTAAAAACAGCAACAAAGATAAAACCTTTTGTGTCCCTATCTTGGTGTTCATTTTGCTTAACATCATCTTATATGGTCATATGTACATAGCTTTTGACGTTTTCTGTTTGTCTTAGACATATGCTACTTATTGCAAATAAGAAAAACCATGAGACATACATTTCTTTGGGTCTGGCTTACTTCACGTAATATAATTTTTTCCAAGTCTTTCCATTTCCTAACAAATGGGCAATGTCATTCTTTCTGATGGAGGCATAGAATTCCATTATGTATATATACCATATTTTCTTGATCCACTTGTCTACTGAGGGCATCTGGGTTGGTTCTATATCTTAGCTATGGTGAATAATGCTTTGATAAACATAGTTGTGCTGGTAACTTTAGTATGGCCTTCCTTCCTTTACTTTTCCCTGGTTTCACCCTCCCATCTCTACCCACAAGTTACACAGGTCATTTTCCACATAGTATATACTGAATAACATGATTGCATTTGATCACCCTTCCTCTCTACCTTTCTGCACCACTCCCTTTTCTCCCCCACCCCTTTCCTCTCCCAGAAGAAAGGCAACTCAAAGTAAAAGCAAAATCAGAGCCAACAAGAACAACATCAACAACAAAAAACACCCATGTTTCCATTTCTGGGATTTCATTTTATTTCTATTATCTTTAAGTAGTTGTAAAAAAAAAGCTTCAATTTAACATGTCAGTTTATGAATACAATGCAGGCTCTAGCATTTTGCCCAAGGAGTGCAGTTACCACCTCTTGCATAGCTGATTTATTTTATTTTTTGCCAGTCCAGGGGCTTGAACTCAGGGCCTGGGTGCTATTCCTGTGCTTTTTACTCAAGGCTAGCACTCTACCATTTGAGCCACAATGCACTTCTGGCTTTTTTTTTCTCAGTCATGGGGCTTAAACTCTGCGCCTGGGTGCTGTCCTTCAGCTCTTCAGCTCAAGGCTAGTGTTCTACCATTTGAGCCACAGTGCCACTTCTGGTTTTCTAAATGGTTTATTGGAGATAAGAATCTCATGGACTTTCCTGACTTTTCCTGCCTGGGCTGCCTTTGAACCATCATCCTCAGATCTCAGCATCCTGAGTAGCTAGGATTACAGGCATGAGCCACTGGTGCCTGGCCTACTTCTGGCTTTTCCTGAGTAGTTTATTAGAGAGCTCCCCTATGACCCAGCAATCCCACTTTTGGCATTTACCCAAATGATCACAAACAAGGTCATACTAAAGCTACCAACACAACTATGTTTATCGCAGCAATATTCACCATAGCTAAGATATGGAACCAACCCAGATGTCTCTCAGTAGATGAATGGATCAAGAAAATTTGGTGTATGTACACACACACACACACACACACACACACACACACACACACACACACACACACAGTGGAATTCTATGCCTCCTCAAAAAGAATGACACCACCTCATTTGTTAGGAAATGGAAAGACTTGGAAAAAATTATATTAAGTGAAGTAAGCCAGGCCCAATGAAACATAGGTCCCATGGTTTCCCTTATTTGCAATAACTGGTATATGAGTCAAGCAGAAAAGGTCAAAAGCTATGTATATATGACCATATAAGATGATGCTAAGCGAAATGAACCTCAAGATATGGACACAAGAGGTTTTATCTTTCTTGCTGTAGTTTATAATGTACTGTGTGATTTTTTTTGTTTCTTTTGTATGTTCTCACCCCATGGTATAACTCCTGTTGTCACTGTATTTGATTCGTGCCCTGCATCTTGTGTATACATTTTTCTAATTTGGGGAGGGGAAGGGAAATAAAATGCTGAAATAAGGATACAAGTTGACCCATTGTAACAATGAGATGTACAAGACACTATGTTGAAAATGAACTTTACAACTATGGGAGTGGGGAGCTAGAGAAGTTGAGGAGGTGGGGAGGGAAAGGATGGTAGGGGATAAATAAAGGAGGGGGTAACAATGCTTGATAAGAAATGTACTCATTACCTGTAACCCTTCTGTACATTATTCTTACAATAAAAATATATTCAATATATATTCAAAATATATTCAATATATATTCAATATATTCTCTGCCCCAGCTGGCAGAGAGCCATGATCCTCAGATCTCAAACTCCCTAGTAGCTAGGATTATAGGTGTGAGCCACCAGCCACTATATTGCATAGCTGATTTAATAGGTAAATGCCATTGTTCTAAATTGGTAGAGATGGGGTCTCCCAAATGTTTTACTTTTTCCAGCCTTGTGCTATGGTCCTCTCAGACTCAACTTCCTGTGTATCTAGGATTACAGGCTTGAGCTAACATGGCTGGCTTTATTTGTGTTTTCTAATAAGAATTGGTATGTGTTTAGTCATACATGGTATCATTTGCATTATTGGCTTGTTTTTTTCATCTCCAGCTGTCTTATAGTACAGGCCCACATTCCTACTGACTTTTGAGTCATTAGGCTTTCACACTGGCATCCCAAATTCAGCATTTTTTCTTATACTCTACCTCCTCCAATCTGTGCTATTAAATTTTGATCCTAATTTAGGAAATAGGCCCAACATTTTTCGGCCACCTAAGCAATCAGCCTTAAGGTCATCTTGTCCTGTTTCTGTATAAGTCCTGATCCAATGAGTTTATTGGTTCATACAATCCACCTTCCTTACCTGCTCCCCAGTGTGGCCCATCCCAATTTTTCTCACTGCCTGGACATTGAGCTTGACATAAAACTTTCTGCCACCACTCCCTAGCTGGTCTCTCAGACTCCATTCTACCCCTGTCTACAAGAACTCTGTCCTGATATATACATGCCTTTCCTTCTCTTTAAAAGAAAAATAAAACCAATGCCAATTTTGAACCTACAGGCCCCCCTATGATCTTCTGCTACATCTGTGTTCTTTTCTTTGTGCTAGACTCCCAAACTAGACTATGGATTATTGAACAGAAATCCCACACCAGTATGTCTTTATCATTAACATATAGTATTATCATATCACGTTAACATGCAGTATTGTCATATATCAAGAGCCAGGCATGTTAACTGGCACCCAGCTATGCCTCCGTGTTTCTTGTTGATGAGAAGACAGAATAGAAATACCATTGGTGAACAATGTTGATTTTCCTTTAAGAAATCAAGAGTCTTTCTGACAGAAACTGTTATCTCAAAATGGACAAGAATGGATTAAATCAGGAAGCTAGCAACTCTGTAGATCATCTTCTAAATGTTCTGGTGTGTGGCGTGCAGCTCCTGATTCCAGTGAACAATGCTTGATTACCAGCAGCATTTGATGCTAGAGACTTTGTAATCTCCAACTTTCCACTCCAACTTTCCTGTATTAAGCCTTGCAGGGCTGGGATTCCAAGTCTAGTTTTATTTATACTTGGCAGGACTGATATTGAAGCAGAGGGTAATGGTTATGAGAGTGAATATTTATTGAGTACATATTATATGTGAATACTGGACCAAGAAGTTCACATACATTATTTTACCTAATTTCACCACACGCTGATGATGTAGAGTATCACCTGTCTGAGATAAGAGTATCATCATTCATATTTGACAGATAAATTGTCAGCAAGTGCTTTGCCCATAGTTGCGTAATAAGTCAACAATTAGGCCACAGAATCACTCACAGTCTTAAGAGACTAGGCTGGAGAAATTTATTTGGGAGTCATCAGTGTTGTATTGATGTAACTAGAACCAAGACATGGATATGGTTACTTAGTGAATGTAATGAAAAGAGAAGAGAACCAAGGAAATGGTCTGAGCCCCTCTTGTACTTAGAGATGGGATACATAAGGAATATTGAGAGTGAATGCCATTGATGTACTAGAAATTCAGTATAGAATGCATTTTAAGGATGAGGGAATGATCAACTGTATCAGATGCTGCTGGTAATCAAGTAAGATGAAGCCTGAAAATTGTCCAACACTAGGAGGAAGGACATGTAGAGGGGAAAATTACACATGCTCTCTGCTCTCTGCCAACAGTTGCTCTTTTCCCCCAGTGCAACAGGAAAGATGGGGGAGGTAGAGGCAAAATGGAGAGTTGGGAAGTACATGTTGAGGAAAGAAGACAGTGAAGGACCTAGGGAATGGAGTCAGACATTCAGCAGCATGAACAGCCCACTCCCAAGTTTGCTTTCTTGAGTTTACACAGTTAACAGCATGACTATTTCTGGTTTTCTCCAGCCACACTTTGAGGGAGTGGAAAAATTGTGGTTAACTATGAATGCAATTACCAGGGCAATGGGAAAGGAAGTGTCAGGTGACAGAAGAAAGCAGATAGAGAAAAGGAAATACTGAATCTTGAAATAGAGGCTGGGGGAATACAGAAGAGGTGGCAGGAGAGAGGTGAGGATAAGAAAAAGAAGGCATCAGGACCAAGAAACTGGTGAAACTGCAAAAATGCTTGTCTTGGGATATGAGAAAGAATTTTTAGATTCATGTAGCTGGAGAGTGGGGTTATGGAGAATGGTCACAAGTCTAACCATGGGAATAACATGCACACAAGGTAGAGATGAGACCATAAGGAAGATGGAAGGCGGTGAAGTAAGAAGCGAGGTTGTTGCTGAATAACAGAAACATGGGGATTTTGACAGGCGCCTGTTGGAAAGGGGTGACAAGAAGGTAAGAAGCAAGTTTGCACATGTGCATGGGGGAGAATATGTGACTGAGCAAAATACATAGAGTAAGTGCTATGACCTAATGACTTCAGATGCTTATCAGTGCAATGGTTACAAGAAAGTGGAGAGAATACTCTAGAAGACACGGACATTTAAAAGCAACCTTAAAGATCAAAGGAGGGGCCTTCTGGCAAAGTATCATAAAGGAGACATGAAAAGAAAAATACCCAGTCCTTGAAAGGAGAATTCTGGGGAAGGCAGTATCCTCAGAGGTCAAGCAAACATTTGTGTTAAAGCAAGAGAGTAAAAGGCATATTCAGAGAAGACTTTAAAGACCAGAAGATTTTGCTAGAGATAGCCAGTAGGATCCAGAAAAGAGAAAAATTTAAAGAACTGGGATGGGGGTAGATCAATCAGGGAATGTAGAACCGGACACACCTCAGGCATGGTGTTAAATACCAGGAATCCTAGCAATTGGGAGGATGAGCCAGGAAGATAGTAAGATTGAGACTAGCCTGGGCTACACTGTAAGAATCTATCTCAAAATATAATCATGCAATCGGCCATAAGCGATAATTCACAGCCATAATCTCAATTAATCATCAGGTGGAGATCAGAATGATTGTGGTTCAAGTCTAGCTTAAGGAAAACAAAAAACAAACAAAAAACACTCCAAGATCTCATGTCACCTAATAAGAGCTATGTGTGGTGGCACATGCCTGTTTTCCCAGGTGATTAGGAAGCATGAATAGGAGGATCATGGTCCTGGGCAAAAATGAGAAACCCTATCTGAAAACAACAGAAAAGTGCATCTCCCCATATAGGCTTAAGTGGTAGGGTCCCTGCCTAGCAAGCATATTACCTGAGTTCAGACAACAGTATTGCCCCCAAAACCAAAAGAAAAAGAAAGAAAAGCCAAACATATAGAGCCTTAGGAATTTGAGTTCAAGTGTGGCTGGTGAATCTGGGTTTATTCTGTTGTCTAGACTGCTACTACTCTAGGGCACAATGGTATTGGTGATCTCCGTGGCAGAGTATGGTGAAGCGTTTGTCTGGGTTATGAAGAGGGAGGAAACAAGGTTCATATACGTAATACCCGGGCAATCTGACTCAGCATAACTTAACCACTATTTCTTTGCATTCTAAAGATGACGTTGACCTGAATGTGTGAAGAAATATAAAAGCAAACAAACCAATAACCCTCTGTAGTTTAAAGCATTTGTATTGCTTTTGACTTTGCTCTTTAAAAGTTTTAAAGTTTACTGTAAGTAGTTGTACAAAGAGGTTTCCATTCAACATTCAGTTGTTTATGAATACATGTCAATCAATGTCATACCTTTCATCAGTCTCACCTTTCTATTCTGAAGGGGAAGTTGCATCATAATCTTCAGAGCCTGTATTACCTATTGCCTTAGTGATGTCATTACCAGGTTTTCCTGAGACAGATACAGGGGCCCAGTCTTGGGAGCCAGGGCAGATGTGAGGCTAACTTCACCCACCAGTTTGCCTCAGGTACATGAGTTTGATCTATTGGGTTTGAACTTGGGCAGACCAATCAGGGAATGTAGAGCCAGACAGGAATCAGGCACGGTGGTGAACACCTGTAACACTAGCAATTGGGAGGCCGTGGCAGGAAGATCGTAAGATTGAGACTAGCCTGGCCTACATGGTGAGAATCTGTCTCAAAAAATAATCACGCAAGCGGCCATATGAGAGGATTCACAGCCATAATCTCAACTAATCATCAGGTGGAGATCAGAAGGCTTGTGGTTTAAGGCTAGCCCAAGCAAAAGAAAAAATAAAGTAACAAAACAACAACAAAAAAATCTCCAAGATCTCATGTCACCTAATAAGAGCTATGTGTGGTGGCATATGCCTGTTTTCCCAGGTGATTAGGAAGCATGAACAGGAGGATCATGGTCCTGGGCAAAAATGAGAAACCCTATCTGAAAACAACAGAAAAGTGCATCTCCCCATATAGGCTTAAGTGGTAGGGTCCCTGCCTAGCAAGCATATTACCTGAGTTCAGACAACAGTATTGCCCCCAAAACCAAAAGAAAAAGAAAGAAAAGCCAAACATATAGAGCCTTAGGAATTTGAGTTCAAGTGTGGCTGGTGAATCTGGGTTTATTCTGTTGTCTAGACTGCTACTACTCTAGGGCACAATGGTATTGGTGATCTCCGTGGCAGAGTATGGTGAAGCGTTTGTCTGGGTTATGAAGAGGGAGGAAACAAGGTTCATATACGTAATACCCGGGCAATCTGACTCAGCATAACTTAACCACTATTTCTTTGCATTCTAAAGATGACGTTGACCTGAATGTGTGAAGAAATATAAAAGCAAACAAACCAATAACCCTCTGTAGTTTAAAGCATTTGTATTGCTTTTGACTTTGCTCTTTAAAAGTTTTAAAGTTTACTGTAAGTAGTTGTACAAAGAGGTTTCCATTCAACATTCAGTTGTTTATGAATACATGTCAATCAATGTCATACCTTTCATCAGTCTCTCCATCTCTCCTAACACTACCGTCCCCTCAATTTATGTATACATTATATATTATGACTGTATTTGGCCACTCTTCCTCTCTGTTCATCTATCCTCCTCCCCCTTGACCTTTACCCCAGCAAAACATCCTGGGTCCTATTGAGGGCCTTTAGTTGCTTACAACATTAGGTTGGAGGAAGGTGCCTTGGGGTACTGACTTTGTGTGCTATTTCATGGGAAATGCTACCACCACACAAACCACCTGTCCCCTCACATACCACTCACATGCTGCTACCACACTTAGAACATTCATTGCTCATTGGGACGTGTATATATACAGATAGTATGCAGTGTGTCTTGATGAAGATCACTCTCTCTCCACCCTCCTATACCCAAAGCAATCTTACTAGGTTTCATTGTTCCATTTTCACAGATGTCCATAAGATATTGAGATCATAGTCAACCTACCTTATCCTCTCTGTTTGTCCTCCCTCATCCCACTAGGTCCACATCCTAGACAGGACCCGTTTCATCTTTATGTATGGGAACTCTAAGGCGTTGACCCTACTTGTGGAAGAATACAACTATCACACCTCTAGCAGCCCTGTTCACATGGATCTCACTCCGTACACAGATGCAGACACACGCGTGCGCGAGCACACCCGCACACACGCACGTGCGAGCGCGCGCGCACACACACACACACACACAGGAGCATCCTATCCTTCTATGAGGAAAAGTGCTAAGGGAGAAAATCTTTCCTCTCCCCTCCCATGGGTCCTATTCCTCCATGTCTGGTTCACTGTGTACCTGTCGATTCGACAGCCACTCACAGAGGACTCACCTAGCTCCATTCCCACTCACCCCCTCCTCCCCTTTTCCTTCCTTCTCCCTCCCCACCAGCACAGAACACATAGAAATGCATATGAGATGATCTGGATGGATTTTGTTTCATTTGTGTCCCCATTGGCATAACATGTGTTGGGACCAGACAGACCACCTGCCAGTTGCCAGGGCAGTGGCGACCTTAGAGATGGTCACAAGGATCAGTCCTGACCTGGCTCTCATGTTAGTGGCTGCCTAGATGGAGTCTAAGGGGATGGATCATTCTTGATCTTCTTGTCCCTTGAAGTCTTGCTTTTACACGGGCGCTTATTAAGGAGGGGACCACTGGTTGGTGCTGGTCCTGTCTCTGTCTTGGACTCGGTTGCATCAGGTCTGTTGGTGCTCATTGCTCTCCACTTTCCACTCTGGCCCTGGCGCCTGAGAGGACCCACCACAGCAGGTGTTGTCCGGGCCTGGAAGGACCACAGGAAGTCCTTAGAAAGCCATTGATGGAGGGGAGGTGGAGGGGACATAGGAACAGGGCATTCACAGGAAGGGGTGAGGGCTGAGACCATTCTGTGCCAGGGGAGGGCAGGGAGGAGCCTCTTGGGCAGAAGGGGTCAAGGGGAATAAGGGTCAGAACTTGTGTGGATCAGCTCACCTTCCCTTTAGACCCACGTGGACACGAGGCCTTCTTCTTGTTCTTCCCACGTTTCTTGAGTGGCCCTCGTATATATATATGTATATGACCCTGTATATTTTGTCATACATGTTTACAATTTATATCTAGCTTCCACATATGAGAGGAGACGTCTACCCCTTGAGTGCTTTTGACTTTTTTCTTTTTAGTTAGAGAATCTTTTATTGAAATATTTTCTGTTGTCCTTCTTACCTTGCTGGCCATTCCACGGTACCACTACTGATGTCATCTATGATATTATAAGGGTGGGGTCCATCAACATGATAGTCCATGGAGTGTGCATTGCCCAGAATCTCTCTAATGGTTCCAGAAATTTCTCTGGCTCAAGATCAGTGCTGAATTCTGCCTGGCAATGTTGATGATCTCATGTAATGTTTTCACTGTGCTAAATATTTTTGTCTTTTGGTGGTGCTTTGAGGCTTTTCTGATCAGGACAGAGGCAGAAGATACCACCTGAATGGGCACCTTTCTATTCTGAAGGGGAAGTTGCATCATAATCTTCAGAGCCTGTATTACCTATTGCCTTAGTGATGTCATTACCAGGTTTTCCTGAGACAGATACAGGGGCCCAGTCTTGGGAGCCAGGGCAGATGTGAGGCTAACTTCACCCACCAGTTTGCCTCAGGTACATGAGTTTGATCTATTGGGTTTGAACTTGGGCAGACCAATCAGGGAATGTAGAGCCAGACAGGAATCAGGCACGGTGGTGAACACCTGTAACACTAGCAATTGGGAGGCCGTGGCAGGAAGATCGTAAGATTGAGACTAGCCTGGCCTACATGGTGAGAATCTGTCTCAAAAAATAATCACGCAAGCGGCCATATGAGAGGATTCACAGCCATAATCTCAACTAATCATCAGGTGGAGATCAGAAGGCTTGTGGTTTAAGGCTAGCCCAAGCAAAAGAAAAAATAAAGTAACAAAACAACAACAAAAAAATCTCCAAGATCTCATGTCACCTAATAAGAGCTATGTGTGGTGGCATATGCCTGTTTTCCCAGGTGATTAGGAAGCATGAACAGGAGGATCATGGTCCTGGGCAAAAATGAGAAACCCTATCTGAAAACAACAGAAAAGTGCATCTCCCCATATAGGCTTAAGTGGTAGGGTCCCTGCCTAGCAAGCATATTACCTGAGTTCAGACAACAGTATTGCCCCCAAAACCAAAAGAAAAAGAAAGAAAAGCCAAACATATAGAGCCTTAGGAATTTGAGTTCAAGTGTGGCTGGTGAATCTGGGTTTATTCTGTTGTCTAGACTGCTACTACTCTAGGGCACAATGGTATTGGTGATCTCCGTGGCAGAGTATGGTGAAGCGTTTGTCTGGGTTATGAAGAGGGAGGAAACAAGGTTCATATACGTAATACCCGGGCAATCTGACTCAGCATAACTTAACCACTATTTCTTTGCATTCTAAAGATGACGTTGACCTGAATGTGTGAAGAAATATAAAAGCAAACAAACCAATAACCCTCTGTAGTTTAAAGCATTTGTATTGCTTTTGACTTTGCTCTTTAAAAGTTTTAAAGTTTACTGTAAGTAGTTGTACAAAGAGGTTTCCATTCAACATTCAGTTGTTTATGAATACATGTCAATCAATGTCATACCTTTCATCAGTCTCTCCATCTCTCCTAACACTACCGTCCCCTCAATTTATGTATACATTATATATTATGACTGTATTTGGCCACTCTTCCTCTCTGTTCATCTATCCTCCTCCCCCTTGACCTTTACCCCAGCAAAACATCCTGGGTCCTATTGAGGGCCTTTAGTTGCTTACAACATTAGGTTGGAGGAAGGTGCCTTGGGGTACTGACTTTGTGTGCTATTTCATGGGAAATGCTACCACCACACAAACCACCTGTCCCCTCACATACCACTCACATGCTGCTACCACACTTAGAACATTCATTGCTCATTGGGACGTGTATATATACAGATAGTATGCAGTGTGTCTTGATGAAGATCACTCTCTCTCCACCCTCCTATACCCAAAGCAATCTTACTAGGTTTCATTGTTCCATTTTCACAGATGTCCATAAGATATTGAGATCATAGTCAACCTACCTTATCCTCTCTGTTTGTCCTCCCTCATCCCACTAGGTCCACATCCTAGACAGGACCCGTTTCATCTTTATGTATGGGAACTCTAAGGCGTTGACCCTACTTGTGGAAGAATACAACTATCACACCTCTAGCAGCCCTGTTCACATGGATCTCACTCCGTACACAGATGCAGACACACGCGTGCGCGAGCACACCCGCACACACGCACGTGCGAGCGCGCGCGCACACACACACACACACACAGGAGCATCCTATCCTTCTATGAGGAAAAGTGCTAAGGGAGAAAATCTTTCCTCTCCCCTCCCATGGGTCCTATTCCTCCATGTCTGGTTCACTGTGTACCTGTCGATTCGACAGCCACTCACAGAGGACTCACCTAGCTCCATTCCCACTCACCCCCTCCTCCCCTTTTCCTTCCTTCTCCCTCCCCACCAGCACAGAACACATAGAAATGCATATGAGATGATCTGGATGGATTTTGTTTCATTTGTGTCCCCATTGGCATAACATGTGTTGGGACCAGACAGACCACCTGCCAGTTGCCAGGGCAGTGGCGACCTTAGAGATGGTCACAAGGATCAGTCCTGACCTGGCTCTCATGTTAGTGGCTGCCTAGATGGAGTCTAAGGGGATGGATCATTCTTGATCTTCTTGTCCCTTGAAGTCTTGCTTTTACACGGGCGCTTATTAAGGAGGGGACCACTGGTTGGTGCTGGTCCTGTCTCTGTCTTGGACTCGGTTGCATCAGGTCTGTTGGTGCTCATTGCTCTCCACTTTCCACTCTGGCCCTGGCGCCTGAGAGGACCCACCACAGCAGGTGTTGTCCGGGCCTGGAAGGACCACAGGAAGTCCTTAGAAAGCCATTGATGGAGGGGAGGTGGAGGGGACATAGGAACAGGGCATTCACAGGAAGGGGTGAGGGCTGAGACCATTCTGTGCCAGGGGAGGGCAGGGAGGAGCCTCTTGGGCAGAAGGGGTCAAGGGGAATAAGGGTCAGAACTTGTGTGGATCAGCTCACCTTCCCTTTAGACCCACGTGGACACGAGGCCTTCTTCTTGTTCTTCCCACGTTTCTTGAGTGGCCCTCGCAGGAGTGAGGACGCCTCCCGGATAGGGGTGGCAGCAGCCGTTCCCTGTGGGATCTTGGTTCTGGCCATCTTCCTTCCTTCACTGCCTGAAGCCTTCTGACCTCCAGGCCTTGGGACAGGCCTATATATACTCGCCCTCCCTCCCCAGGACAGGTGGCCACGCCCCTAGTCATTGTTAGGTCAACCTGCCACTCCCAGCCAGCCAATCACCGACCAGGGCGGGGCTCCCACATCATAAGCACTATCCTGACCCCCGTGGGGGTGGGATTGGGGGCATATCTAGGGGAAAGAAAGAGAAGATTCTGGAAGGATTTGTTGGGGCAAAGGAGGTATACTTTACTAGTTTTTTGTGTGCTGGTGCTGGAGCTTGAATTCAGGGCCTAGACTGTCTCTGAGCTTCAATACCCAAGGCTAGCTAGCACCCTATGTCTGGAGCCAAAGCTTTTTAGTGGTTAATTGGCGATAATGGTCTTTTGCACTTTCCTCCCTGGGTTGGCCTCAAACCAGGATTTTCACATCTCAGCCTCCCAAGAAGCTAGGAATACTAGGATGCACCACCATCACTACTCCTTTTTCTTTTAAGAACTTTTAAATTGTTACTATGAATGTGATATACACAGGGATTACTGTTTCATAAGTCAGGTAGATTATTTCCTTTTGGACAGTGCTACCCCTTCCCTCATTCTCTCCCAGCTTTCACTTCCCATTCCCAATGACACATTGTGTAGTTCATTTTCAACTAAACTACGACTTTAAAACAAATTATCTTTTAGTAGTTGTGCAAAGGAGTTTAAATTCAACATGTCAGTTTAATGAGTGCAAGGTATCTTAAGCAATGACATCCCTCCACCATTATCCCTCATCTTTCCCAACTCCATCCACCCTCTCAAGGTTCTGGTTCCATTTTACACTTCAAAATCCCAGCTTCCACTCAATGCTTAACTGAGGTATTTTCTTTGCTTGCTAGAAAAGCTAGAAGGGAGGGGAAGGCAGGTAGGACTGTGAATACAGATCAGTACTTGGACAGCAGAACCTGAGAGGGGGTGCAGGACAGATGGACTACATAGGGGTGCACTGGTACTAGGGACCACAGGCCCTTAACTCAGTTTAGTCATGTCTGTGGACAGAAGGCTAGTTTCCCAGGCCTATTTCAGGAAGAGATCAGCCAGAGAGCTGAGCATTCCTGAGATTTCATCTTCCCAGTTTTGCTAGGGGACCTGAGTGGCGGCAATGAACCCTTTTGTGCCTCAAGTTGCTCATTTGTCAAATGAGAGACATGGAATTGGCCATAGATGTAAATACATATGGAAAGCATTAAAGCTGTACCTAAATTGAAAATAATGGAATCCTCCTTGCCGACGTTACTAAGGGTCCTTACTTCCTTTTGGAGCCCAGTGTCAGAGCCCACATGCAAATCTGACATATTCCACAGAGACAGATGGAATCATGGCCATCTCCTTGTCTGGGTTGTTAGATTCCCCTCCGTAGAAATAAAGAAACCACTAAGCATCATCTGGGTCCCTGGAAATTTTTCATTATGTGTGGATTTCTGTTTTCATGATCCAGAGCCATGGTCTGTGTTCAGGGTCCACAGTTATCCCATTCCAGGGTCTCTGGCTTGTTTTGGTTGCAACCCTGGGTATGAGGAAAGCTGGGGCTCCTGTGCTTGCAGACCTGTAACAACCTCCTCTCCTCAGCTTACAGTCTTTATCCCCCTCGCCTCATGGAGAACAGAGAGGCAATGGATGACTTTCTCTTGGGAGTCCTGTCTCTTTGAGCTTGCCTGGGATCTCGTGTGTGTGTGTGTGTGTGTGTGTGTGTGTGTGTGTGTGTGTGTGTGTGTGTGTGTGTGTGTGTGTGTTTGTGTGTGTGTGTCTGACTACAGGATGAAGTCTTCCTCATAAGGACAGTATCTTGGCAGCTGCCAGATTCCTATTTTTCCACAGAATTGAGTTAGCCACACAGCCATTGCTATTCTCAGACTGCAGCTGAGTTAATCAACAGGATATCCTAAGCCTGGTCAAAACACTCATTAGATTTGGTAGACCAGGCTTCCATTTTGAGGGGGCTGAAACTTGAGGTGAGTGAGGTGGACTTGGTGTGAATTTGTGAGGGTCAAGTTCTTTTTGGCAAGCAATGCTTCTGTTGGCCTATCTGCTGGGCTTCACTCTAGACTAACACACAAGTGTCTTCATTCCTAGAACTAGACCTGATTGAATTTAGTGGTCTGTTATTTTACCATCTGAAAAACAAAGATAATAAACTCTTCTTCCTATGTTCTTCATGTCAAATTAGAAATAAACTTAAATAGTCCTCTGTCTGCTTGCCAAGAACAAGAAGTAATGTAAGATGGTGTTTTAGTTTTAGTAAAATACTATTATTTTTTTTGCTGGTCCTGGGTCTTGAACTCACAGGCTAGGTACTGTTCTTGAGCTTTTGTGCTCAATGCTAGTCCTCTACTACTTGAGTCACAACTCCATTTCTGTTAGTGTGTGTGTGTGTGTGTGTGTGTGTGTGTATGTGATGAATTGGAGATAAGAGTCCACAGACGTTCCTGCCCAAGCTGGTTTGGAATGGTGATGCTCAGATCTGAGCCTTGTGAGTAGCTAGGATTACAGGTATGAGTCATTGGTGTCTGGCTGTAAATGTTTTTTAAAAGTCATTTGTTTATCAGGCACCTGGCCTGTAATCCTAGCAACTCAGGAGGCTGAGATCTGAGGATTGTGTTTTGCAGCCAGCCTGGGCAGAAATGTCTGGGTGACATTTATCTCCAGTTCACCACTAAAAAACTGGAAATGGAACTGTGACTCAAGTGATAAAGCACTGAACTTGGGCAAAAAAGCTATAGAACAACACCCAGGCCCTGAGTTCAAACTCTAGGACTGGTACACACATACAAAGAAAGTCACTTGTTCAATAATTTTGGGAACCCCAGAGAAACAATATTAAGTAGGTTTCTTTTCTTAGAGACCACTCATCATTACTATACCAATAAAGCATATGGAAAACCATGAAGAGGATATAGTATACAAGACTTTTCTTGATTATTTTTTAAAGATGGGGGGGTCTCACTATGTAGATCAGGCTGCCCTTGAACTTGTTATCCTCCTGCCTCAGCCTTCTAAATACTTGGATTATAGATGTACCCCCATACCTGTCAACATTCCTTCAGTGTTTCACCAAACCTTTGCAGCAGAGTATTTCTCAAGTTTGATAAGTGTAAGATATACTTTACCCGATGCCAGTGTGGGTCCTTCTTTCTTTAGCTGTGAAAGGCAGTGCCTAGGGTGGCTACAACATAGGTCTGATAAAAGGCGTTGAGGTTCACAGTCTGTCGTAGTGAGCCCTGCTCTGATATATCTCTCCATCTTGTCCCCACAGCTCCCCTTTGAACTGGAGGTTTACTATATTCAGCATGTCATGCTCTATGTGGTGCCCATCTACCTGCTTTGGAAAGGAGGTAAGGCCAGCAAACCACTTCCCTATGGCTCTCTCACACCTCACCTCTGCCTCTGTTTGGAGCACTATAAGTCCTTGTGTGCGTACCAAGAAGTTGAGCTGCTGTGTTGGGTGGGTATCTCCAGCATGCTTGATGTAGACTCCAGCACTGGGGAAATATGGGCATTGATACCAACTGTGAAGAGTCCAGGCACTTTTCAGAACAATCTCTTAGGGATAACCATAATACTGCTGATTGCCTGTCATAAGGCTTTGGCTTTGAGTTCTTGGTGATAACCTGAGGTTTGCATGGTATCCCTTATACTTTGCCAGTCTGTTTTGCCTGTGCCTTCCCCTGCCTTAGTGTACAGTGTGGTGTAGTGACAGTAAAGCACTCAGTTCCTTCAAGAACAAGACCTTGTGTTCTTATTCATTGGCTCTATTATTTCAGACAATAGAGAGGTTAATGGAGGGCTAAGAATTGTGAGGACTGGAGGATTATGGGATTGGGGGAAGAACAAAATGGAAGAGCAGTATCTTCTACATAAAATAATCCACTGCAAACTTGCATTTTGTCAAGAGATAGAGACTACTGAGCTGGTAGAAATAGTCTGGAAAGGTAGCTGATCTGTTTGTGACATCACAATGCCCTGTGAGTTTCCTCTTCTGCCATTAGAGACAAAGAAGGAGAGTTCCTGTGCCTTTTCTGCTTCTTGGAGGGCCTATAAATTGACTACATTCTCTTACAGTCTTTCCTAATAATCATTCTGCCCTGGGACTTTCCTGGGGGACATTTTTTCTAACTCACTCTATGCAGCAAGGTTTCATTTTTTTTTTAAATCTCTCTACAAAATGACATGAAGGTGCCTCAGCCCTGGAACTCACTGGAATACAGTTTGGCTCTTCTGCTTCTGGTTATTCAGAAGATTTGCATCCTGTGCCCTGGTTTCTGTCAGGACTCTTATTGTTTTTGTTTTTATTTTTACTATCTTTTAGTTGTACAAAGGGGTTGCCATTTAACAAAAGTTTATGAATACAATATATCTTGATAAATGTCACCCCTTTCAACATTCTCACCAATCCCTCCCTTACCAACTCTTTCCCTCACTCTTCTTAATCTTGTAGGACATACATTGGATTCTTGACTGCATTCTTTCCCTTTTCTACTCTTCATTTGCCCACCCGTTTCCCCTTGACCCCCACACCACCTTTATAAAGTACCCACTTCCTAGTGTTTTGTTTTGCTTAGCTTTGATTTTGCCTGTCAGGCTTCTTTTCTATAAATGTTTCCAAATGTTCTTTAACACTACTTTTTACCCTTCATGGTCATGGTTGGGGGGGAGCAGTGGGGGCGGGGGAAGAGTGTCTCATGCTGTCAAAGAACACTTTCCTATAATTTGCTCTAAAAGCACGTTTCCCTGAGCTTTAAGGAGAAGCTGACAGTCCAGAATCTGAGAGAGTTGGGCTGTTCCTAGTAATAGTCAGGTCTCCAAGATACACTCATTCTGAATGGACCCAAGTGGCCAGGTTGGTCCCTCCCACTCACCTGTTCCTGGTTTCTGATCTGTGTGATGGGAATTATGGCCAGATCGACATGGCTGTCATTTTAAACCTGTTTCTACTCTGAGGTCACCATAAAAAGCTCTCCAGTAATTGAGCTAGACTGATCTGACATGGAAAATACCAAGTAGCCATCCATCTTCCTCCCCCTCCAAAACTCTCTGGGAAGGAATGCCCTCCAGACAAGGCTGATTCCAGCCTCTAAACACAGCTAATTCCTCAGCAACACTATGCTGGATGGAGGGAAAGGGGCTGAAGAAGTAGGGATTCTGTCTTCTTTTCAAACTATTCCCTGCTCTTAGTGAATATTTCTCCTCCCCCTGCCTGATATAGTGCAAAAATGAAAACCACAGTAAATATCAGTAACTACTTTTTATAGAGAGTATGCTATGTGTGAAATAGGTGTACTAGGCATGATTTGTCTCCTTCACTGTCTCAAATAGCCTGTTGGAAAAATCTTTCTCTACATAGGAGAAAGTCATGGCTTGTGAGTAACAGAGCTGAGTTCAAAGCAAAGGCTAAATTCCTACTCACATCAGTGTCCTTTCACATCTGTGTAATGTCAGGAAGGCCAGACAGCTGTCTCCTAACCATATCAGACCAGGAGTCTTCCCTATCTCCTCATCTACTGCACCAATTAAACCATTCACTCAACATTTACTTGTTGAACAACTCCTGTCTCCTTTGTGCCAGGCATTTGTAGCAATAGGGAATTGGAAAACCAGAAAGACATAGACCTTCCATGAGTATTCTCTGTCTCTTGGGGATGATAAACAATTATAGTGCAGCAGGGTAAGCACTGCAGAGAGTAATGTGGGAGTGAAATATCATTTTTCACAGCCTAATGTTCCTTTTTTTCATTACTATTTGTAGGAAGATAATTGTTTCTTAGAGTAGGTCCTGCTGGTCACCCAGGTTGCCAACTGGTAAGAGGAGAAATAGCAGCAGGAATGAGAGAGATGAGAATATATTACTAATATTACATCCACACCCAAGCTCAGGGGAGGAATTAGCTGGCAGGAAAGGTAGAGTGATCTCATGGAGAGGATCTTTGATTTTAGACCCTGGAGCATACACTATGCCCTAGAACTTGATGGCCCCCATCTTGGTCTATCTGGCCAGCCTAGAGTTATTTTGAGGGTTTATTTCTCTTTCTAGCTCTTTGCTACCATCTAGTGTTCATTTGGAAATGATGAACATAGAGAAAATAATCTAGATTTCTTCCTAAGGCAAATTTGACCTTCAGTTTTAAGCCTTGGATCCTGCCATGAAGTAGTCTGAAGTGAGAGGTAAAAAGATAATTCCCTCATAAACCAAGAAAGTTAATAGTTTGAAAGTTTTATCTTCTAGAAGACTCTTGTCATTTTCCAGAAGCAGATGGCTTCAACAAAGTGTCATAGATATCTCATTGGTCTTCTTGTGTGCCTGTTTATTTCAGCAGCTTGAGTGAGGGAGTGATGCTGAATGGGAGTCCAATCCTTCTTCATTCCCTTGGCCCCTACATGTGACCTCAGGCCATGTGATATCTCTTATCCACACTGTTCTCTTTTTTACCTACCTTGGCTTTTGTTCCCCATCTCTCTTTCCTCCCAACTGTTTGCCTTTGGCTGTGTAGATCTGGGTTTCTCTTATGCATTGTATTATCACATTATTTATTTTTTCATTTTTATTGGATCTGGACAAATTACAGTTTAATTATGTACAGGGAGCATAGCGATATTAGAAAGTAAACAATGTAGAATGATTATTAACAGGCTATATTTCTTGGAAACCACCCTCATCCTCACTAACATGCCAAAAGTCTGCTCCTTCTGTCTTACAGGGTGCCCAGGGCTGTACAGTCTCCTAGACCATTGTTTTGCTTCAATTTCATGGGACAGTGCTTTCTCTTTCACCATTCTCTCTACCACTATTTCTTCTTATCACTGTCACTTGACCTCTTGGTTACTTCTCTGGTACTTCCAGAAGTCTGTGGCCTGTTCTTCTCAGTAGTTCCTTTATAAGTCAACCAGCACCTGTCTTCACTGAGAGACTTGCAGTGAAGCTCTGTAGTCCACCCCTAGCTTCTCAAGGTTCATGCTTCTTCATGGCATTAGCATCAGTACCCTACTCTTCACTCTCCTTGGCCTTATCTTCCCTCAAGATGACTCTACCCAAGATCATAAGCTGCTGTGTCCTTTCCTGGATCCAAATATCCACTCCTTTCAGCTTCCTTTCTACCTTTCCTTTCTTCACAATCAGTTTTTGCCTCTGTGACCAGTTACTGTAACTTTCCTCTCAGTAGCTCCAACTGGAATCAGTGTTTCATCAGTTTGTAATGTACTTACTTTTGGCCTATTTGAAAATCTCTCAAGTCTTTGTGATTAAGGCTGCCACTAAATCTTCATGTCCTCTATTATCAGTATTGTTAATATGACTGATCATTTATTTCTCATCTTTGGTCAACTCCCACATACTTTGCTCTCAAAAGTCAGGTATAAGCCTTTTCTTCACACTTTAAGCTTCCTGGCCACTGCATACAGACTCCCTGTCTTTACTTTTTCTCCCAGTCCTGGGACTTGAACTCAAGGGTTGGGCTCTGTCCTTGACCTTTTATGCTCAAAGCTACTTCTCTACCACTTGAGACACAGCTCCACTTCCTGGGTTTTTTTTTTAGTGGTTAATTGGAGATGAGTTTCACAGACTTTCTTGCTCAGTCTGACTTTGAACTGTGATTCTCAACTCTTAGCCTTCTGATTTGGTAGGATTACAGGCATGAGACACTGGTGCCCAGCTGTCCCCTCTATTCTTAACAAATGACAGGAACTAGCAGTTTTCCCTCAGTACTTCTCTCACCATCTATGAGCTTCTTTACCCACTTATATTTTTAGCTTCCTCCCTTCCACCTTCGAAGAAGTGATGGTGCTCCCATCCAGGACTAAGTTCACCATTCTCAACTCCTTTGGAATCTCCATCCATCACATAGTCTCTTGTTTATTAGCTTTATTCAACTCTCTTCATGACTTCCTTTTCAGACCATAAAGATGTTTCAGTCCTTCCTATTCAAACACTTTTCTCCTAACCCCACACAATGCTGTCTTCCTTTTTTCTCCTCAACCAAATATCTTAAAAGAGCTACCTCCCAAAGTTCAGCTCTTTGAGCAGGATGATTTTTGCCTTCTCTGTGTAGACATCTGTATTATTATGTATGGAATATATTGTAGCTACTCAGGAGGCTAAAGTCTGAGGATCCCTGTTTGAAATCAGCCCAAGCTAAAAAGGTCACAAGACTTTTATCTTCAATTAACCAGCAAAAGGCCAGAAATAGCAGTATGGTAGAACACCCGCCAAAAAGGTAAGCAAGAGCTGAAGGCCTCGAAGTCAAGCCCTAGTACGGGTGTGTGTGCACATGTGCATGCACAAGCACGCACGCAGGCACAAACACACACAACAAATTAGGTTTGTTCTTTAGAGAACCTTGTAATCATGAAATCATGGCTTTGAAGAACTGGCTATTTAACACACTTTAAGAACATAGTGATTAAAGATGATTTAGCATAGTAAACCATTTCATAACCATTGTATAACTGTGAAAGACACTTGTGTAGATCCTCCATGTAACCGACCCTCTTTTCAGTTTCCTTGCCTTCCTGGGAACAGCGCTGCAGTCTGACATTCCCCTATTCCATTAGGACTTTCATACAAATGGCCTGCTAAAAATTGCCAGCAAAGTCCATGTCACCAGACTAACCAGTCTTTAATACGAAACTCTGCTTGTCTTGTATTGCTGAGCACTCCATTTGGAGATGTTCTGCTTCTAGGCCTTCTCAGGTCCCTTTTGCTCCTGCTTCCCTGACTACAAGTCTCCTTTGCAAGTTTTTCTGAAGTCTTCTAAGATGTGTCCACTTCCCCAGACTTCTGCAGTATGCTCACCACTCCAGCCCCAAATTCTCTGACAGTCACTTGTATTTTCATGGTTTAACTATCCATCTATTATTTGATCACCACTACAACATTCACCATCTTTACCTGAATGTCCATAGCACACCACAGACACATCCTGTGTTACTATTCTGAACGGCTCAGCATTGGCCACTAGGGGACTCTAATGAATAAATGTTAGATACCACTCTGTACTTGCTAAGTTAGATGGGGGAGAAATATATGAACCAATCACAGGAATGGAGAGGTCCATTGAGAGGAATACTCTAAAGGAAAAGAATAGGCTTTTGTGAGAGATTAGATCAAAACAAGCTAACTTAGCCTGAGAACTTTGGGGGAGTGACATTTAAATGAGATTAAAAGAATGATTAGAAGAATTAGGGTTGGTGAACACTTGCTTAGATGGGCAAAATGTACTGGAGCAAGGGAGAGAGCAAGTAAAGGAAATGTGGGAGGTGCGCCTAAGCCTGAGGGGGCCGCAAAGTGAGATCTGAAGGGCTATAGAAACCAAATCAGAGTGTCACCTTGATTCTAAAGCAGTTGAAAGCCAAAGAAGGTTTTGAGAAAGGGCTCAACTTCAGCTTGTAGTTGAAAAGTTTAATCCTTTCTTGTAAATCCAAGGACACTTACAAATTTTATAAATCTTAGTTCAAACTGTAAAAGGTAACAAGGAAAATGATAGCAAGGAAATGCCCCTCCCAGCCCCTATTTCTTCCATACACAGAGCTTTCCTCCCTGCAGTTCAACTACTGGCAGGCCTCATTTTGTTTTTTGTTTTTGCATATCCTCCCATATACAGAGTGTTCCCCCACTGTGCACACAGTCTCTGGCTCCTGGATTCAATCAACCTTGATTATATTCAAAACAATGTGTCTGTACTGAACACGTGCAGACTTTTTCTTGTTATTCCCTAAAAAATATACTGTAACAGCTATTTATGTAACATTTGCATTATAATAGTTCAGTGTGTAAGTAACAAGATAATGAATTACATGGGAAGTTATGGGAAGGTTATATGTAAACGCTAGTCCATTTTAGGCAATGGCCTGGGACATTTCCAATTTTGATATCCACATGGATTCCTTGAAGTATCCTCACAGATTACAAAGGAACAGCTATATAAGTAAAATTTTATCTTTTCTTAAGACAGTCTAAAAAAAGCATATACTTGACTATCTCAGTGGTGGTGGTGGTATATGCTTGGCTTACCATAAAATAAAAGACATAAATTACATAGAAATGTAAAAATTCTGCATGGTAAAAATAAATCATGAACAAAGCTAAAAGACAACAAAACTAGGGGAAAATACCAGCATATAAGGTTCTATTCATGATATTATGTATAAAGGCTTCTTGTGACTCAATTTACTTTTGGTGCCAGTACTCGGGCTTGAACTTGGGGCTCATACTCTTGCTTGTCTTTTTTACTCACAGCTGGTATTCTATCACTTGAACCATACCTCAATTTCTGACTTTTTGTTGGTTAATTGGGGATGAGTGTCTTTTGGATTTGTCTGCCTAAGCTGGCTCTGAACCTCAATCCTCAGATTTTACCTTCCTTAGTAGCTAGAGTTACAAACAGAGCCAGTGGTACCCATCCTGAGATTTAAATTTTTTTTGTGGATCCTGGGGCTTGAACTCTGGGTCTAGGAACTGACCCTAAGTTTATTTTGTTAAAGTGAGTGCTCTACCACTTGAGCCATAGTACCACTTCCAGCCTTTTTGAGTAGTTTATTGGAGCTAAGAGTCTCACAGAGTTTCCTACCCAGGCTGGCTTTGAACTACAATCCTTAGATTTCAGCCTCCTGAGTAGCTAGGATTACAGGTGTGAGCCATGGGTGCCCAGCTCAATTTTTTTGAAAAGACCTATTCAATAGACAAATAAGCACATGAGAGGAGTACATACTTTGAGGAAGAGGAAAGCAAGTGGAAATTTTAGAAATAAAAAGAGTGACTGGGGTTGGAGCACAGTAGTAGAATGTATCTAGCATACAGGAGATCCTGGTTTTCATTCTTAGTATCAGACTCACAAAAATAGATTAACTATATAAAATGATATTTAGCTGAGAGGCAGTGGCTCATGCCTGTAATCCTAGCTACTGAGGATGCTGAGATATGAAGGTTGCAGTTGGAAGCCAGCCTAGGTAGGAAAATCCATGAGAATCTTATCTCTAATTAAGCACTATAAAAGCTGTGGCTCAAGTGTTAGAGTACTAGCCTTGGGCAAAATAGCTTAGAGACAGTTCCCAAACCCTGAGTTCAAGCTCCAGGTTCCACACAAAAAAAGTCCTCTGTTATTATATCAATTAGAGCATTTCCTATACTTTCTAGGTCTACTATCTGGGTTCAAGCCTTCCTTGTCATCTCTTATTTCCATGATGACAATTAGTTCCCTGTGGTCTCCCTGCCTCTAGCCTGCATCATTCCCTTGCTTTAATGATCAATTCTAATAGCTTCTGTTAGCTCTCAAAGCTATTTTCTTAATTTTTTGTGTGAAATGATAGGGATGGAACCAAGGCTTCCCACATGATAAGCAAGTGTGCTATCTAGCACTGAGCCCTTCCAAAGCTAGTTCTGTTAGGACCATAGTACTTTTTGGTTGGGACGTTCTAGTAGGTCTTCTTTGTCCTCAGTGAAGAAAAAGACCTCTGTCCTTCCTGTAATCTCTTTTTCTTTGCTGTATCTTCCTTGTCATCTGCACTCTGTAGATACTCTGATCCTTAGGCTCCCTGAGTTTTCAGGGGTGATTTTCATGCCTTTGGGCCCTTGAATTGCTTTGACTTATCCCAGGAATGTCCTCCAGACAGGGGCTTATCAAACAGTCATTTCTCCAAAGAAACCTCAACAGACTTCTTTTCTAGAAAGCTCTGTCCTGTCCAGCTGCCTTGATCACCCCTGTTGTCCTTCTCACAGAGATCATGTGTTTCTGCATTTAAGTTTCTGAGGACATCAATTTATTTTTTGTTGTTGGCATACTATGTAGGGTTGAATGAAGCAGTGAAAGACCTTCTGCTCCAAGATGGATTCAAACACCACTCATTGCATGTATGCAATTGAACATCTTTTTTTTTTTTTGTCGGTCGTGGGGCTTGAACTCTGGGCTTGGGCGCTGCCCATGAGCTCTTCAGCTCAAGGCAAGCACTCTACCACTTAAGCCACAGTGCCACTTCTGGTTTTCTAGTGGTTTATTGGAGATAAGAGTCTCACGGACTTTCTTGCCTGGGCTGGCTTTGAACCATGATCCTCAGATCTCAGCCTCCTGAGTAGTTAGGATTACAGGCGTGAGCCACCGGCACCTGGCCAATTCAACATCTTCTAAGCCAGCTGTTACTGTCCATGTTACATGTCCTAAGTACTGGGTAAGCATTTTACATGCAAAATCTCCATCTCGTTCAATCCCTAGACTGATGGGAGTACATTGACTGGGGTCCTTGACGTCGAATGTGTAAACAGAAATCACATCTTCATCTACATTATTAATCTACTCCAACTGAAATACAGGATTCTCTTTGCTACAAATGCTGACAGTACTTGGCAGATTGTTCTTAATGGAAATCACGGATAATTTCTTCTTTGCACTACTACCATGCAGAAATCTCCAAAATACACTTGCCTCCAGCATTGCCTCCACATTTAAGAACAGATAGTTGTGCTTGGAAGGCGGCTCAGTGGTAGAGCCATTGCCTCACATGCCTGAGGTCCTGGGTTTGATCCTTAGTACCACATAAGCAGAAAAAAGCCGGAAGTGGTGCTATGGCTCAAGTGGTAGAGCGCTAGCCTTGAGCTGAAGAGCTGAGGGACAGCACCCAGGCCCTGAGTTCAGGCACCATGACAGTAAAAAGAAACAAAAAAAAACCAGATAGTTGTATCTTGACATAATTGTTTTTCTTTTGTAATCCTATATATTTTATTATATATATATATATATATATATATATATATATATATATATATATATATATTCTATGTTAAGAGTGGGTCTTTACTTCAAACTGCCCAAGGGATCTTCAGTACCTCAAAAGTCAGTATCACTTGATCAGGAATTCATCCTGGCATATGAAATGAGGCATTCTGGTTTCATCATCGTGCCATAAAATTGCTAGATTTAGATAGACTGCGGGTTCACACTTGCTTCTACCAATTGCCAACTAGTCATTGCACTTATTTCATTGCATCTGTGGTCTCCTGGAGCCAATGTGTACATGACATTATAGACCAAGGCCTGGCACTTATATTTTGGTTTCCTTATTGTTATTACTACAGTTATTTTTGGCTGGTACTGGGGCTTGAACTCACACTGTCACACTGTCATTTTCTTTCTTGCTCATGGCTGATGTTCCAAATGTGGTCCACACTTCTACTCCAGCATATTTTTCTGGTTAATGGAAGATGGAGACTAGCAGACTTCTCTGCTCAGCTCTTAGCCTGATAGGATTATAGGCATGAGCCACTACCACTTGATCCTATTGTTACTATTAACCACTGTCCTATTGCCTCTCATTAATGGCACATGTGTCTTCTAACTAGACTGTGGGGTGCCAATGTTGGGATTACACCTTGCTTGTTCTAAAACCACAGCACCTGGATGTACTGAGTGCATGCTTGTCAGTTGGTTTTATAGTCTCACCTCCTTTCTTTCAGATACCCCTTTCTCCTTTGGGCTTTAGGACACTCCTGGTTTTTTTTTTAGATCTCTGCAACAGTCTCCTTGGGTTCCTTTTCTCTGCCTGGTGCATAGGAGGTGGTGTGGAGCATGAGCTAATATAGGTGGGAGTAGCACCATAGGTATTTCAAAGTAATGTGTCTACCTCTTCCAACTTGTCCTTTTTCCTTTCTCCCTATGTCCTTTTTTTTCTTTTTCTTTTTGTTTTGTTTTGTTTGTTTTTTTGGTGGCTTCTCTCTCCATCTAGAACCACAATTATAGACCTAAGCAGCATTTGGGATTCATTTCTCTGCTTCATCCCCTCTACTGACTATTGACTCTAAAGAGTCAAACTCTCAAGATTGCTAACAGATTTAGCCCTTAGTTTGCACCCTACCTCCTCTATCCTGTGCTTGTTGTTTCAGTCATCTCCCTGCCATGCATGTCTGCAGAGCCACTTTTCAAAGGGAAAGAGAGAAAGAAAAAGAAAGAAGAAACAAAAAAGGAAAAAAAGAAAGAAAGAAAGAAAGAAAATCTGATTAGATTTTTCTCCACCTCTTAAACATCCCATCCAGGAAGCAGATCAGGCTTCTTTATATGCAATTCATGACCACTTATTGTGTGACTTTTGTGTATGTCTGTCTCTGACCTGGTTTCCTATCACTTGGACTCCAGCTCCATCACTTTACCTTCTGAATGAACAAATTTGTGCACCCATTTTCTAGCTTGCCCTCTCCAGCGTCACACTAACTTCTCTCCCTGGGATCAGGCTGATTCTGTATCTCCTTGACCAGTTAACTCACAGCTGTTACCTTCTGTCTGGAAGCCTTCAACTCTGCTAGGCAGCCTAAAGTAGTTCTTCATGTGTCTGTGTCTTTTTCCTTATACTTAAATGCCTGGAGTAAAGCAACTGCCATAACGCATTGTCTGTGTCTGCCCACTAGGTGGCAGTAGTTGCACCTTTTTAATCTTGTTAGTCGCAGAAGATAACAATTAAAATGGGATGTTTATATTTTATTTTAATTAAATGAATTAATAATAACAACTGTTTGTTAAATTAATAATTACTGTTAAAATGAGGTAGTGTGTATGGATGAGGGAGACAGTGAAGTCCCTGGGCCTGGATGACAGGGTGAGATAGAGTATCACTAACAGAAGGAAGGGCACATAAAAGGAGCCTGTTTAAGGAAATTTCTTCTTCATCTGTTCTGGATATTATTTAAAAATGAAAAAATTAGATAACTTATGAACAACCCTTGTATTATTCACAGTTCTGGAGGTTATGAAGGCCAAGATCATGGCCTCAACCAACTTTTTTTTTCTAGTACTAGCAAAATTGTTTTACTTGAGTTTGAGGTATTTTTAACTTATACAGATTAAGATGTCCAGCAGGATAGAATATTCTGGAGCTGTTCATGGGGTCTTGATCTAGAAGCCAACTTCACATCATTGATATATCAGTTGGGGATACATGGTTTGGAGTAAGTGGGAGAGAAATAGGACTTGGAGAAAACAACCTGAAATGGATAAGCAGAAGGAGGAGGATATGAGATTACAGAAACAAAGTAATAGAAGGACTGTGTCCTGGAAATGAAGGCAACAGAAATTTTCACCCATGAAGTAGTTACCAAACCATATGGGATCTGAGGAAAGCTGTTAAACCAGGCATCTGGAGAAGTAGGGACAAAAAGAAAGATGTGACAGGTACTAAGGATGATGTCCCCAGGTCAGGGAGCATTGTGAGCCCAAAGAAGAGTTTTTCTTTTTCCCTCCCCTCTCCCTTATTTCCTCTTCCCTTTCCTTTCTGTCTCAAGGTCGCCCACATTCTGATACTAAGATGCAGGCCAGTAATGAGTGGGAAATTTTAAGGAACTAGGGAGAAAGCAAGTGAGTGAGTATATTACGAGGTGGTAACAGATGTTGAGAATGAAAGGATGACAAAGGGGAAAAGTACTGTGGAAATGGGATTTGTTGAATCTAGAGTCTGTATTGTCCAGTAGAATTCTCTATGATGATGGAAATATTCTATATTTTGAGCTGGGAGTGGTGGTACATCCCTGTTATCCCAACTTTTGAGATTCAGGCTAGACTAAATAGATCATAGAATTAAAAAAATTAGAGGGAGGAGGGAATGGAAAGAGAGAAAGGAGGGAGAGAGGAAAAAATAAGAAAGAAAGAGAAAGGGAAGGGGGAGGGAGACAGAGAGGGAAGGAGAGAGGCGAAAGGAAGGAAAAGGAAAGGAAGTGAAGAAGAAAATAGTCACATGGTCATTGACTTCAAAGACAGTGACTAGCATGGTAGGCCATTGTAAATAGGGAATGCACACACATCTCTGGTAGAGCAGCCTGAGTGGAGGAACAGAGAATGTGGCTTGGAGGCACCATTCCGTGTGAGGTTAAGTATAACCTACAATGTTTGATGATCTACCAGTTGAGAAATGTTTGAGGTTTGTGACAGAGTTTTGTAATTGTGCCACCACTTTCCTGCTTTCATTTTTGATGAAGGACAAGTTATCCAAGGAACTATGAGGTAGAATGGAATAGAGGTACTTACTTGACTATCAGCTGAGAGCTCCCAGGGATACAGGTTGCAGCTTTGGAGTGGACATCTAAGTGAGCTTTATTTTCTGTACTCAAGAGAATCTAAGGTGGCCTGTGGTAAAGCAGGCTACACCTGTTCCCAATCCTGTCCAAGTTGTTGAGGAGCTAGCGAGAGAGATAAATAGGCTTGGCTGCCCAAAGACCCAGGCTGTACTGACATACGTAATAAATACTGATACTGCCTCCTATGAAGCTAGACTCCCTGCTGACAAGTTCTGTGTTATTCTTTACTAGCTGTGTGACTTTGGCTAAGTTCCTTAGCTTCTCTGTTTCACTTTCTTCATCTGTACAATACAAAGAAGCAGCACTTTCTCCTAAGTTTGTAATGAGCATTCAGTGAGATGATGTACACTTCCTGACACATGGGGGCGCTGTGTACAGCTTCTGCTTACCAAGATATCAAGACCCTGTTTGTTATTCAAATAAAATGGGTTTCAGCAGTTTCCTAGGTTCCCATCTTCAGCAAGCCACCTGAGCTAGTGAGGGAGTAGGTAGAAGTGTGGAGATATGGGGAAAAGTCCCTTCTACCCATCAAGAAATTGAGGGGGCTTGTGCTAGAATTCAAAGTCAAGGGGTCCTAGCTAGTGTGGAAAGACAGAATGCTGGGGAAAAGCAGAGGAACAAAGGGATTATGTGAGGGTCAGAGGTCATGAGGAGGTCTAGGAGCATGCCCACTGTTGAAATGAGAATGTGAAGGATGGACATGTGGGAGCTGTGGTCAGATGATCCCAACCGAGGTGGGGCTTCTTGGAGTGATGACAGATGGCCCATTGTATGTAGTGTGGTAGAGCTGACCCATGGAATGAAGGAAGTCCAAGGGACTATGAGGTCAGCACATTGGAAAGGGAGCCCACATGTGTGAGGAAATTCCTCCATAATGCTGGTGGGAAAAGGCAGGTACAATGTGGAAAGGAAGACTGTAATTCAAGTGACAGTCTTAGATGAATCTGATAGGGACTTGGAGGTCAGCAACATTAACACTGATCACTTGGAGAAGTAAATCTTGAAAGGAGAAAGGGGGAAATGTCAAAATCTGGAAGCAAGAATGGATGGCTAGAGGCATTTTCTTGTCCTCTCTGCAGTGGATATAGAACGATGAGAAAAAGCAGCCTCTGTGCAGAGTGGTGTGATTTCGTAGGGAAGTGAAGCAGCTCCCATGAAGTGGGGTGGAGAGTTGAGAAGGTCAGCAGAGGGGAAAGGTCTCGAAAGGTTTCTTGATGCTGACACTGGTTTTTCAGGTTTTAGCAGGATGGGAAGAGAGAGTACCTGCTGAGTGGTGAGCTACCCAGCACTCTGTTCTCATAATGCTGCTTGGTTAGTTGTGGTTGTTTTTACTTAGGCAGGGGAAACTACCTTCTTATTTTTAGTAACCCCCAACAGAAATGTGACACACAAATGCAGGCTGTGGCAGCAGCTCCATTAGCCATATCTGTGACTTTGTCATCACTAGCAACCACGACCAGCTTCCTGTCCCCTCAATACCGCTTATGTTCATCAGTGCTCTGAAATTGGCAATGGCAGGATTTGCTGGCAGATCTCATGAAACAGAAAGAAACATTGTTACAAAAAGGTTTGAGTATTTTCATAACTGCTTTAACTGTGCTTCCTCTGCAATTCTTTGCCTTTCATTTTATGTGTTTGAGACATATGTGCATACAATAAGAAGAAAGTCCTTCCATCCATTTAGCCTCTTTCTGGCTAGAGGTTTCTGGAAAATCCCTCTCATTTTCACTAGACGGCGCTCCAGTTTCAGAATTGGTGATCAACCCTCTAACCTAGACACCAAGGAAGGTTGTTTTGAAATACAAGCAATTCAGCTATCCTTGGGGGTCCTTTCAGGAAACTAGGGTTTGAGAGCCCTACTGTGGTTTGGTATGGGCAGACCACTTTTCTCTTGAGTGGGCTTTCAGCTTCTCTCCAGGAAAAGAATTGGGCTGGAGCCCCTGCCCTGTTCATTTCCCGGAGCAGTTAAAGCCAAAGCACTTTGGATAGGACAGCTTCAAAACTGACCCCTGAGGTCATAGTGACCTCAGCATCCAGGTTTGCCATCCCACTTCTCCTCCACCCAGGAGATCGCATTATCTCTCCTGTCTAGCTAGTGTTAGGGAGCTGTGAAAGTTCTCCTCCTACAGCACCTTCCCTGCTGTAGACAGGTGAGAACAGAGGAAAACTGAAGGAACTAAAGTAAAACCTAAAGGCTCCTGACAGGTGAGTGTATGAGAGATGAGCCAGAGACCTTTAAAAACTTGGCAAAGTTCGGGCACTGGTGGCTCACACCTATAATCCTAGCTATTCAAGAGGCTGAGATCTGAGGCTCACAGTTCAAAGCCAACCTGGGCAGGAAAGTCTATGAGCATCTTTTTTTGTGTGTGTCTGTTGTGGGACTTGAACTCTGGGCCTGGATGCTGTCCCTCAGCTCTTCAGCTCAAGGCTAGCACTCTACCGCTTGAGCTACATGCCACTTCTGGTTTTCTGAGTGGTTTATTGGAGATAGGAGTCTCACGGACTTTCCTGCCCAGGCTGGCATTGAACCGTGGTCTTCAGATCTCAGCCTCCTTAGGAGCTAGGATTATAGGCATGAGCCACCAGCACCTGGCTCCATGAGACTCTTATCTCCAATTAACCATCAGAAAACCAGAGTGGTGCTGTGGCTCAAGTAGTAGAGTGCTTGCCTTGAGCTGAAGACCTCAGAGACAGTGTCCAGGCCCAGAGTTCAAGCCCCACGAAAGACCTAAATAAATAAATAAATCATAAAACATAAAACCACCAAACTGGCCAAGGGCTGAGCCTTATTCTGCAGGGGTTGGGTAAGTGAGTTTTTGAAGGTCTTAGGCTGCTTACTGAGGAAGAAGTTACTGGGCTCAGCAATACTTTCCTATAAATCAGTGTCTCCTGTGTTGTCAGGAAACCTCACCATCAGGATCACTGTGGGATGCTTGTGGCTCAGAGTTTCCAGAATCCATGCCTATCTATCTTCAGGATTCCAATATCAGATGGGAGGGCCCACCACTTTCCAAGAGCAGTCAGTGATTCTCAAAAGTGTGTTCCATGGACCAGCAGCTTCAGCTTAGCTGAGCAACTTGTTGTTAATGCAGATTATAAGATACTAAATTTGAGGCCCCCCCCAGGCTGACTCAATCAGACGCTCTGGGGTAGGGTCCTGAGCTATGTTTTGGTACATGTTCAAGTCTAAGAGGCTCCATCCTCAGGGATTCTGATATAGACTGAAATTTAAGCCTCATTGCCTCAAATGATCCAGGGGTTGGCTTCTCCCTGCTTAAAGCTCACCAGGGACTCTGCTCATACTAAGAATATCACATGCTTGTGGTACAGTGGTGTGTTACATTTAAATAGCCCTTCTCTCCAGGGTATCTTCATGCTCTGTTAGCTTTTCTATTCTTACATTGCTGCTGCATGATAAGGAGGACCTGGGCTTTTCCTACCAGAGGGCCACTGTTGCTTAGATTCATATAGAAGTCATAGATTCATATAGAAGTCACCTTGCAGCTTGGGAACAGCAGAAGCTTGCAGTTGGGTCTTTGGACCTCAGTACTTTCGCTATGCCAGGCCCACTTGTTGGATTTTTTTTTATTGCCATCCCAGGACCCTCACCTTATGCACCATTGGCAGAAGGCTAGCTCTGTGAACCTCGTGGGCTGAAGGTATACCTTTGAGATGTTTTAGTCAGAGGCTGAGTGGCTAGTGCTCTAACTAGGTATTTTAGTGGTGAAACGTGGCCTGGTTTCCACTGGTTTCCTGTGCTTCAGAATAGGAGGTTGAGTAGATGGACCCCCATTGCAAACACCTAATGTTCTTTATCTGGGTAGGAAAAAAAGAGCCTGGGGTTGTTTGGTCCAATGCCTGGATGAAGGGAAAGTTAACATGAACATGCACTCAGTAACCAAGAACAAGGAGTCAAGTAGATGTGAGCAACTTGGGGTTATGCCACACAGAAATATCTTCTAGATAACTAAATCTCTGCTAGTCAGTTTTTTCTGTGTGATAAGTACCTGACAAAACTGAAAAGGATGTTTCAGAGGTTTCACTCCAAAGTCAAGTTTGACTTCATTTTTTCTGGTCTCTGCTGAGACAGAGCAAATGTCAGAAGGACAGGTTGGAACAAAGCTGCTCACCTTATGGCGGCCAAGAAGCAGTGAGACTGGTAGAAGTGGCTCGGACAAGGTATGTCTTTCCAGGACCCACTCCTAGCTCTTTCAACTAGTTCCCTCCTTCCTATCATGCCATCAGATTGTGAATCCATCAGTGGAGTAATCCATTGATTATGTCCAATCATTGATTGTGTTCCAATCATCTTTTAGTGACTGGACTCATTAGCTGGTATCAAGCCGTCATGGGGGACAAACCATAACAAAGGCTAGGAATAGAGATGTCTTATTTAGAGAGTACTAAAAATGGAATGGATTCATGACCAGGAACTAAACAGGGTATTTTCCCCCTGTCTCCAAACCTGAATATTCTCCAGTGTTCTCCATTCTTTTGAGTATCATCACCACCCACTCATTATCTGCAGCTCCTTGCTGCTCTCCTGACCATTGTCTTTCAGTATGGAGCCATATGGCGTACTCTGGCCTGTGCTGTTCACTGTATGCTCTGAGAGCTGTGGAGTGGGGGAGGGGGAATGCACAGGCCTGAGTCCTATTCAGATCTTCTGCATCCAAGCCCACATTTAAATATTTTTTTTTCTGGTACTAGGGCTGGAACTCAGTGCCCGGGAGCTGCCCCTGAGCTTTTTTACTCAAGCCTAGTGCTCTAACCACTTGAGTCATAGTTCCACTTCTGGCATTTGGGTGTTTATTTGGAGTCTCAGGCTTTCATATCCAGGCTGGCTTCGAACTGTGATCTTCAGATCTCGGCCTCCCAAATAAGATTACAGATGTGAACCACAAGTGCCTGGCTCAAACCTGCATTTTAACAAGATCCAAAGGCAAATTGAGATGTCCAAGATATCTAGTGGAATAACCAGAATTCTTTTGGAACTGGCCCTCACCCTCTCCCTGCCCTCTCTCCCACATGGAAAATCAGCAATTCTGAATGGTATGAAGCTCCAGAGCGTGCTGGCCTGCTCATGCCATTCTTTCAATGAGTATCTACCAGGTCCCTGTTTGTGTCAGGCAGTGTTACAGATACCAGCGAGAAAAAGCCATGAGCATAACAGCTATCCAGGCTCTCAAAGAACTGACATTTCACATGGGAGGAGAGCAAGAGCAAAGAGGTGGCAAAGCAGTGTAGTAAGTCAGATGACTAGTGCCCAAGAGGAAGAGAGAAAGCAGAGTAAGCGGCAGAGTTGCCAGTTGGATACAGAAGGCTGCAATTTTGAGTGAGGTCACTTCATTTCCAGGGAAATTTTTATTCCAAATGTGGCATATGAGCAAAGGCTTGCCACTTGCTCTCAGGGGGAAGGATATGCCAAGAAGAGGAAATAAATGTAATGGCCCTAGGCAGAAGTGTTCTGCTAGACTGTTCCAGGAACTGCAAGTAAGCCAATGTGACCAGAAGCACATAAAAGGTGAAAGTAGTAGGGCCGAAAATCAGTGAGGTTAACCAGGCACCAGCCAGTGGCTCACGCTTGTAATTCTAGCTACTCAGGAGGCTGACATCTGAGGATCGCGGTTCAAAGCCAGCCTGGGCAGGAAAGTCCATGAGACTCTTATCTCTAATAAACCACCAGAAAACTGGAAGTGGCGCTGTGGCTCAAGTGGTAGAGTGCTCACCTTGAGCTGAAGAGCTGAGGGACAGTGACAAGGCTCAGAATTCAAGCCCTACGACCGAAAAAAAAAGAAAAAAGAAAATTAGTGAGGTGGGGCAAATCATGAGGACCCTGTAGACCCTTATAGGGATTTTTTTCACTTACTTGCTTGAGTGATGGGAAGAAACTGGAACATTTTGAGCAGAAGACTGAAATGCATGCTGTGCTTTAAGTTTTTAGGTTGCAATGCTGACATTACATTGTAGGGGCAAGGGTAGAAGTAGCGAGACATGCAAGGTCTTTCTGGAAAAATCAAGGAGGTGGATGATGTTGGCTTAGTCTAGGTGTGGCTGGTGGTAGAAGCAACGTTAGACATTACATGGATAGCCATTTATTGAGCGAAGAAAGATGAAGGGCTTTTGTGGCAGTTGATTGCTTTTTGTGCTGTAAGTAGAGGGTGCTATTTCAATAAACTATTGTTGCATACAGCCATTCCTACAACCTACTGACTTAATCAGTGACATTAGTTCTCTGTTGCATGACTAAGTTATTCTTTGCTATACATTGAGTGTTTGTGCCCATCCAAGATTCCTTTGTGAAGCCCTATCACCCAGTGTGTGATGCTACTTGCAAATGGATTAGATGAAATCATAGGGGAACCACCTAGCAATGGAATATAATGCCCTTATTGGAGTAACATCAGAGAGCTTGTGCTCTCTCTCTTTCCCTCTCCCTCCTTTCTCTCTTTCTCCCCCTACCCTGGTGCCCTCTCACTCATGTAAAGAGGATACAGAAATAAAGTGGTCCTTACCACAAACAAACTGTCCCAATGCCTGAACCTGGTTTGAATTGTTTTAGATGATGTCTCATTGAGCAAAACAAGTCACATTTGGGTCACATGGCCAAATCAATCAGGGAAGGAAGCACATTAAGGTTGTAGGTTCTGGGAAGGTATGAGTTAGTCACTAAGAGTTAGAGTTAGTCACTCAACTATCATGATCTACCACAGGGGCCAAGATAAGAAGCTTGGTTCATTTATTCAATATCAGTAAATCTTATGCATAGGCTATTAAGAATATGATCCTGGAATTAATTCAATACAGAGGTCCCGGCTGAGATGTAAATTTTGTAGACACTGACATATCAATCATACTAAAGCCACGAGACTGAAGGATGTCAACTATAGAATCAAAGTAGATAGAATAAGACCCTGAAGTCTGCAGCCTAATTTTCCCCACACTGTTTAGAGGTCAGAGCCATGGAGAGGAACCAGAAAGGAGAAGGAACCAGAGAAAGAGCAGATGTAGAGGTGGCAAGGGAACAAAGAGAGAATATATCCCAGAGCCAGGTGTCAGTGTTTCCAAGATGAAAAGGTACATAGGATAAGTCTTAGGAACTGGTTATTGGATTTCGTAATGAAAATGTCATTTGAGTCCTTGATGGGAGCACTCTTGGTGGAAGGGGCAAAGTTGCTTGAGAAATACAGAAAGAGAGGAATCGTGTATAGAAAGAATAGACCACTGTATGGTCCAGCAACGCCAAGTGACTCAGATGTGTCATTTTAAATATTTCCAGGCCACACTAATGTAGGAAAGACAAACAGGTGAAATCAGTTTTAGTAGTATACCTTATTTAGTCCATGTGGTCCAAAATATGATCAGTCTAATATAATCCACATGAAATCATTCCTGGGATATTTAACTCTACATTGCCTTGGAAACCTAGGGTGGGTTTGACACTAACTACACATTTGAACCTAGATGCATGGAAAGCATTGCATGGCCACACGTGCTGGTAGCCACCGTTTAGGCCTGTACCCCTATAGATAATTCATTCAAGAAGTGTTGCTATAAATGGAAGCAAAACAATGGAATAGCAGCAGGAGGCAGAAATGAGGTCACGTGTTTGTTTTCAAATGCGGCATTTGCAGTACATTTAGTTTATATGCTAATAGAAATAATCAAGTAGAGAAGAGAAAATTGTTGATCTAAGAAAAAGAGAAACAGTGACTGCAATGGACTGGTTGAGTAGCAGACTTGGGATAGTATCTGGGAACAGGAGCTACTGACCTCGCCTGGGACCCTGGGCAGTTCATCCATGGCCACAGGGAAGAAGCAGAGAACATTGGGCACCTACTGATGCAGATAGTAGGTTAAATGTGATCATGAGCGCTGAAGAAGTTTTCATCTGATTTCTTTTTTTTTTTTCCTCAGTGAAGCAGGAAGCCAAAGCAAGGTCATCATTTGAGTGTGGCTGAGATAGAAATATTAAAGGAAAGAAAGGGATGATATTAAATCGTGGCCTAGGAGAGGGAGAGAGTGAATGGACCCAGGGAAGCAGAGTATGATTGCCTGGCAACATGAATGGTGCACTTGAGGTTTGTGCTCACGAATTTGAGGGGAGAACAGTCAGAGCTATTGTTTATCTCTAGCCATGTTCAGCTTGGTTGGGAGAGACAAGAGGAAGACAGAGCCTGAGATTTAGCCAAGGCTGAGGGGGTTGCGGATAAGGGGAACAGTAGCGTCAAAGATGTCTTCTGGGCCATGGGATTTATGGTGGGAAGAAGACAGCAAAAAAAAAATGGGTAGGACCAATGGCTTCACATACCCCAGTGAGGAAGAAGTGTGGAGGCCACAGAGGAACTGGACAAGAAAGAGGGGGTAGTGATGGTTGAAGAGGAATGTTTGGTTCCAGATTAGGAAGGGGCGACAGCTACTTGTAAGTATATAGTATCAGGCATGACCCTGAAAATGGGTAGCTGAGAGGACAGGATCTGTAGAGGGAAATGATTCTAATGCAAGTGAGGACCCAAATACTTGCTTACTTTCATTATAGTTCCTTTAAATATAAATGATCACATATGGCTACTGGCTACCCTGATTCATTGGTTGGTGTCAGCTATTGAACAACTAACATTATCAATCCCTTTTTAAAAATTATATTTTATTGTCTTTAAGTAGTTGTACAAAGGAATTGCTATTCACCAATCAGTTTATAAGTATAATGCATCTTGATCAGTGTCACCCCCTTCCATCATTCTCCTCATTCCTCCCAACTCCACTCCCCTCAATTTTCTTAACTTCATAGGACATACAGTGAGTATTATGACTGCATTCTCCTCTGCTTCCTTTCTTCATTTGTCGTTCTTGAATTGTGACACTCTCATCTTCTAGCATATACCTCTCTCTTAGTTCTGTGGTTGCATGTTGAATTTTGTTGCCAGTCTTCTTCTATGGGTCCCTGAGTCTGCCAACCCCTTAAATGTTGCCATTTTCCAAGCCCCATCTTTGATCCTGTAATCACATTCCAATGACTCTTCCTTGTTAATCTTATTCACATGACTGTTTCCAGGCCATGCCTCTCTTGTAAGTGCTACATGAGACAGCCACAGCCTAATGGAGACGTGCTGGTGTAGCCTCTGGGGCATTCAGTGACAGCATGCCCCAGCATGAACTCACCTCTCCCCCAAATGAACTCTTCTCAGTTCCTGAAGCCACAGACCTGGAAATCACCAGTGATGTCAC
This sequence comes from Dipodomys ordii, assembly GCF_000151885.1. Lineage (NCBI taxonomy): Eukaryota > Metazoa > Chordata > Mammalia > Rodentia > Heteromyidae > Dipodomys > Dipodomys ordii. The sequence continues at coordinate 5,223,082 of NW_012267304.1, forward strand.
TCTTCATGCTTGGCAGATTACCAAATTATTTGTCACTGGAGCAGTGTCTGGGCCTGTCTTTATTCCTACTTCCCTCCAGCCCATGCTGCTGCTGAAGCAATCCAGGTGGATGAAATAGAAACCTGACCTTTTTACTCTCCTGTTGAAAACCTTTCCATGGTTCCACTCCCACTCCCAGTGCTCTTCAAATCTCACCTCAACCATCCCTTCCTCCAGCTTTTTTTCCTCAACATCTATAATGACACTGACTATGCTGATCTTGCTATAGTAGGTCTCCATTCACTTGTAACAAGCAGAGTGACTCTCAGCCCATCAGAGATGTCCAATGAGTGGCTAGAGCAAAGAAGTGAATGAGTCAAAGAAAGTAGGAAGAAAATGAGGGAATGGAGATGCTACTCTGACCAGTCTCTATCTTTGGTGTATGTCCTCCCAGAGTGGTCATGTAGCATGAGAGAAAGGTCCCCAAGGAGACCTCTTGGGTTAATATATTCATCTTGGTTCCTAACTCTCAAAAAACTTCCTTCTGGCAGAAATGGAGTTTAGAGAAAGCTATTTTCTTGGTTCCCTTCCCTGCCCCCACTTCCCACACATTGGTACCTTTCTAGATAACATGCTTCTATACTCTTGGGATAGAAGATACTAGCAGAAAATGTCACTTTTTTCCCTTAAAGTAGAACAGAAAGTTTTATGTGTCTAATATTTCTGGAAGTGTTTAAGTTTCTTTTCCTTTTGAAGGAAACTGGTTTTTTACTAGAATTATTTCAAGGGCCATATCCAGGTATCCAGCAAAGAGAATGATATGAGTTGAGTACAATTTGCATATATAAGTTGACTATCTGTGCTCAGGCTGCTGCTTCTCTGTATTTATTTATTTTTCAATGAAATTGAATATCTTATCTTGCTACCAGAAAAAAAAGAGCTAACAGCAGTGATAGGATAGTGGAAGCCATAGTCTCCTTTCATAGACAAAGGCCACCTCTTCTCCAGATTCCCTTCCTCCTTCCCATCTTTATGAGATTTCAGATGATTGTGGTCACTGGTAAAAAATAACAGCTGCTGTCTCTGTGACAGCCAAGCTGCCATGACTCCTTTTTTTCCTCATAGTACTGGAGTTTGAACTCGGGGCCTCATAGTTGCTAGGCAGGCACTCTACCACTTGAACTATGCCAGCAGCCTTTTTGCTTTGTTTTTTTTTTTCCCTCGAAATAGGGTCTTTCATTTCTTCCTGGAGCCTAACCTCAGAGTGTGACCCTCCTGTAATACCTCTGACATAGCTATAATTATAGATATGAACCACCACCAAAAAGCTAGGCTTGTTGACTGAGATAGGATCTTGCTAATTCTTTGTCTAGACTGACCTTGGAATTGCAGTCCTCCCAATCTTCAACATTTGAGTACTTGGTATTACAGCCCTAAGCCACCACATTCAGCTGCCACTTCTACTTTTTGACATTTCTTATATTCCGTTCTTTATCCCTGAAACATGGATCTACTTTGAGGTCACACACAGGACAATGTACTTAGAAAAGGAGTAAGAATTGCTCAGGTACCTTCCTGTAGGTGATGGCAAAGGCAGAACCCAAACCCAATGTTGTCTGACCCTCAAGTCTTTTTTTTTGTGAGACTTTTTTTTTTGGGTCCGGTCGTGAGGCCTGAACTCTGGGCCTGGGCGCTGTCCCTCAGCTCTTCAGCTCAAGGCTAGTGCTCTACCACTTGAGCCACAGCACCACTTCTGGTTTTTTTCTTTTTGCTTATGTGGTACTGAGGAATCAAACCCAGGGCCTCAGGCATGTAAGACAAGCACTCTACCACTGAGCCACCTTCCCAGCCCCCCTCAAGGCTTTTGATTGTAAGCTACTGAGTTGTAGTTTGTTTTTTCCTTTTTAGTCAGTTTTGGGACTTGAACTCAAAAGTCTTGTATTCTTGCTCGGCTGGTGCTCTCCCACTTAAGCTATTCCTTCAAACCAGCTTTTTGCTAGATAATTGGAAATGGAGTGTAGCAAACTTTTCTGTTTGGGTTGGCTTTGAACCTGGATCCTCCAGATGTCAGCCTACTGAGTAGTTAAGGTTACAGTTATGAGCCACTAGTCATGGCTTTTTATTTGTTTTTATGTCTGTATTGCCTTACATTAGCTGTTGCTAAGCAGGACTGATTTCTGCACACCTACGTAATTTGGTCATTGTTTGAATGGTAGTAGGCTGTTGCATAATCTTGAGGCATCATAGTTTACTTACCTCTTCATTTTGTTTCCAGATTTCCAGTGCTATAAACAATATAGATATAAAATTCTTTGTGCAAATATGGACAGTATATTATTTTTTAAGGTATAGGATCACAGTCTTCAAAGTTGTAGTATTGAGCCAAATGGAGTTATACAAGCCTGTACCATTTATTTGCCAATACAAGAATTGTTTTTGCATGTTTACCATGTACTCGTTGCTGAGGTGAAGTGGAGTTTCAGAACCGCCCCTCCTCCTCTGAGCTCTCAGTGTGATATTGGGCAGATGATGCAACATGGAAGGAATGGGGTGAATGTGGGGCTTTGGGCAAGGTGTACTGAGAGTGCTGAGCAACATGTCCTCTGTTAGTTTCTGAGTGTTCTTCCCTTATAGCATGATGCATGGCAGGGTCAGGGGCCACAGTGATACAGAGATGGTGCATGGAGAGAGAAAGGCTGTCCCACACTTGAAGACTTCCCCAGGAAGGTCTGCTGAGCTACCCTCTTGGCTGAGGCCACTATCCCACAGCATCTACTCTCAAGTCTCTTCTGAAGCCTGCTCCTGGCTCATGAGGCCTGCAGTGCTGCCCAGATGCCACTAGGGGAAGCTTAGCAGGAGCCTAGCGGAGGAAGGGAGCCTGTGGAACAATAGCTGGTGGATCTAGCAATGGGTTGTGCCTGCTGTAGTAACCTGAGCACCTGCCAGCTTTCCAGGTCCTTCCCATCTTCTTCTGTGTGTCCCTAGCAGCAAAGGTGACAGTATTCACTCAGTAGACAGGCAAGTGCACACATTCTTGGTGAGCCCCTCAATGCATTTTTGCCAATCAAGCCTGTGCTGGATGCAGGGAAGACAAGAGTGTGACAAGGAACTGGGTCTCAAAGCACGCTAAGGTTAGAGAGTAGGCAGACGAGAAAAGAGACAGTTCAACTTGGAGGTCTAGACAAGTGGCAGCAGGGCCTTTGAGCACATCTGAGAGCCCATTTCCCCAGAGCTCTGTTGTCATGATTGGCTGTCACATTGCCTGTCCCCCACCCTCAATTTCTCCATCTATAAAATGGAGAAACAAGATCTATGTCCTCAGAGGCCCTTCTGACTCACATGTTCCACGAGCCTCTCTCTTGTTCCTAAAGCAAGTTGAGCTTCCTGCACAGAAGACTCTCCTGCCTTTAGTCACCCCATCTCCTTCCTCTCTTCCCATCTACCTCCCCCGCTTTATATGATGTTACTTTGGTGTTGTATACCTGGCCTTCTTCCAATATCAGAGTACAAAAGTTCCCATGATTTTGTTTACCACTGTGTGCTGCATCATCCACATCTAGATGTTCACTTCATCCTCTTCATTGAGTTTGTGACTCACATTATAAAAATAATCAAAATCCATTAAATCCCAGATACACCATGACCTATTATCAGCATTTGTTAAATCCCATGTCACTGTAACCTAGTATCTCGTCTGATCAACAATCCTGTGAATTAGGTAGTACTGTTCCATTTTGTCGATGAGTAAAGGTGATTTCAAGAAAGACTGAGATTTCTCAAGGTCCTAAAGTTGGTCAGGTTCCAGTCCCTACACATTCATTGCACCCTGTTTCCTACGGGACACCATAGGCACATTTTCACATGGACATTCTTCTACACACACCTCAATTCAACGTGTTTAAAGTGGACTTCACCATTTCCCTACCTCTAGCTGCAATCTGCCTTTGCCTCTTCTCCATTGCAAGGAAGGGTATCACTAACCCAGTGAGGGTCAAGCCAAGGCCCTGAGAAAGTCTGTGATTCCTCTTCCTTACTCTCAACATCCAGCCTTGTACCATATTGGTGATTTTCTCCTTGCTTTACTCTCTGCTCTTGTCTTTAGAAGCAATTTTGTTCTCTCCAGGTTCCTGTATCTATCTTTTTGCCACTGGACCTCTACTCTCTCTTGCTCCAGCCATCCTCTGCACATTTGTGTAGGGTGATCTTATACAAGCACATGTGTGAGCCCAGCACTCATCTGCCACTTGCTGTCTTCTTTGCTCTACAGTACAGCTGAAAGCTGGCCACCCAAGGGCTGAAATCCATCCAGAAGATATATTTTGTTTGGTCTACTGAACATTCTTAAAATATTTGGAATTAGTTGCTGACATTAAAAAAAAAGGAAATTCCATATAAAAGTTCATATTTCTAGTTTCTCTTGAAAAAAAACAAATCAAAACAACACAACAATAAAACTAAGCACCTCTTGTTCTGCAGTTTTGCAGGGCAGTGATTGGTGGAGGTGAGTGGTAGCTGCCTCTTAGAAGGGTTCTGGGTTTTCTGGTTTGCCAGTGTTCATATTCATCCGTGTCTCTTACACTCTGGTCATGTCCCTGCTTCTTATCACCTGCTTAGATTTGAGGTGAGCTCACAATCCTGCTGTATGTCATGAAGCCCAAGGCCCTCAGCATGATTTCTATGATCCCACAAGGCCCATCCAGGGGCAGAGCAGCCCTGGCAACCCCCGTGTCTCACCCATGTGCCTTCTGCTCTCTTCTGTGGCCCCACTGAATTCTTACCTCTTCTTTTTGGGATGGCCTCAACTCATTTCTACCTGTATACAGGCGGCTGCATTGGAAGGCTCTTCTTGAAGTCCCATTTGTCCTTCATGATTCTGTTGTAATATTACTTCCACCAAGATACATCTCTTGCTCTGTGCCCCCCTCAAGCTGAATTTTGTCTTTCTGTAACATGTGTCACAGACGTCAGTCAACACCCAGCTCCACTGTATTGTAATCATTGTTGTGAGTCTAGATTGCAGGGGGCTTACTTCAGACTATTGTACTTAATAACTATAGGATGCGCAGGTGAATTGAAAACACTGCTCTAGGATATGATGTCACCCTGCTTCCTTGGGATGAATTAGCTCCAGGTCTCTAACTTCCTCAGATAACCACCTCAAGTCTATGTTTAGAGTGATAGTACACTTTAAACCTTATCCCTGCTCTGTAAGCTCAGGAGTACAGCCAGGCCTCCAGAATGGTGGTTCCCAGCGGTGATGGAGGGAATGCAGCTGTCTCAGTGGTTCCTGGGAAGGAGATATTCAGTGGCTGGGAAATGATATTCTACTTGAAGCATAATGGACATAAGACATCTAACAATCATTGAACGTGCTCCCTGGTCCAGACCTTTGGGAAACTGGGACTTGGGGAGTTTTTCCGCAGTCAAATGAGCCAATTTGAACCCAAATCTGTCTAATTTCAAAGTTTGCATTCCAGCTAGGTGCTGCTGGCTTTCACCTGTAATCCTAGCTACTCAGGAAACTGAGATCTGAGGATCATGGTTCAAAGCCAGCCCAAGCAAGAAAAAGCCAAAAATGGAGCTGGTAGAGCACCAGCCTTGAGCGAAGAAAAAGTTCAGGGACAGCGGTCAGGCCCTGATTTCAAGCCACAGTTCCCTCAAAATAATAAAGTTCACATTCCTAGTTATTATAATATACAACCTCAATGTCACCGGATCAAAACTGTATTAATGAAAACTACATGATTTTACAAGCAGTGTGATCCCAAGTATCAATTTTAAAAAAGAAAGGAAAATCCTGAGGCATAACTAGCATGCAGACACACTCATGTGTTAGCAGGGCTTGTATTCCAATAGTAGAATATTGGGGATTTTTTTCTACTTTTCCTCTCTTCTTCCTACTTTGTAACATTCTACAGTACCTTTAATGAGCATGTATTACTTTTATAATCAAAAATCTTCTCTTTGTAATGGCCTAGCATGGACTAGCAGAACACAGGAAGAGGTGGCCTCATGTACCCAATGAGGCTCTCATAGTAGCAGTTACTGATGGATTGAAAGGAGCCATGAGCAGATTGCAGCTGTGACTTCAACCCTTGCTCTCTGTGTGGGCAAAGAAGTATGTAACTTCCTCCTATCTCACCATCTCTGCTCTTCCTCCAGGTGCTTATACCCCAGAGCCCCTCAGCAGCTTCCGGTGGGCTCTTCTTTCAACTGGCCTCATGTTCTTTTACCACTTCAGCTTCCTACAGATCCTCGGCCTGGTAAGTTTGGTTATAGCCCCTTCTCTCCCCTCTGTTTGCAATTCTCCATAAATCTTGATAATCCCAGTTGGCGCTAGTGTATCATTTTGTTTTGAAAATACAAGATGTGAAAGGCCAGGATGTCAGATTGTTGTGTCTGGGATGCTGATTTATGATCCACAGCTTTGGGCTCTCCAAAGAGTTTTTGAATACTTCAATAATGGCTGTTCTTCCATCCTTGGAGAGGCAAGAATGCTTTTCAATCATGGCCACTTGGGTTGGAAATACTGAGCTGCAATAAGGCAGTGGTTTGCTGTATACTTCATGGGGAAGCTCTGACCTTGGGTCCATTTTGAGCCTTCTCCTACATCCCTTAGCAGGCACTGCCCTAAGCAGTATGGCCAGTAAAACGTGGTGTTGGGGAACAAGCATGAAATTCTGTGGGGTTTTGAACTGCCTGGAGCATGGAGAATGTTTGAGTTATCCAAAGCCCCAAATCGCCGATATTATGAAGATGTATGCCAGTGGCATAGAGATCAGGACTGAGCATGGGGTCAGGAGACCCAAGTTCAAATCCTGGCTCCACCACTGCTCTGGATGGGTCACCTCACCTTTGAGGGCAAAGCGCTTTCTACCTCATGATAACATGGTGTCCAAGTGCAGCCTGACTCCCTGAGAGGTGGTAAGGACTTGTCTTTAACATGTAAAGGCTTGAAGGGTGCTGGAAAGCAGGTGGCTTGGCCATCTTCAGGGGCAGAGTGGCATGTCTGGTTCTATGTAGGTGGCATTAATATAGCATCAGCCATGTGGAGCCTTGCGCGACTTTGCATGATGGGAGTGTGTAACCACTGTCCTTTGTGGAAGTGGTCACTTTCTCTTCTTCACCCTGGTGAAGGGCTCTGCTCTGGTTGGCCAGAAGTGGTCTGAGTTCCTTGCCAATAGCATCGATGCTTGCCATGCTTATGGAAGGGCTCAATGTGACTCAAACCTGCATACACCCCTCCTTACCTCTTGCTGGACCCCACTGATAACCTGGATTCCAGAGGCATCAGTGGCTCATGTTACCATAAATACTATGCTCCAGCTATGCCTCCTTTAGGGATGGCTCCAGTCACCCCACTCCATTCATTTCATGATTCCATTTAGGTGCTACGTCCCTCATGGAACCTCTCAATATTTGGCCCCATTCTGTCCATCACATCTGCTCCTCAGACCTCCCCATGGCATGAAAAGCTTGTGGGCACCATCTGCTTTGAGGTCAGATACAGTAAATAACCATCCCCACTTGATGGACTGACAGGATGTGGAGGCAGGGACCATGTTGTTAACTGCTCTTTTATCCCATAATGTCTCTCCAGGGACTAGGTACATAGTGATTCTTAGGAATGGAGAAGGTCTCGGAGCCCACCCCCTCTCCCCCACCGGAAAGCAAGACGGAGCCAAACCTAACGGCTTTTCCATCAGACAACCCAGTCAACACCTCCAAAAGGCTTTAGTCTCAGCCCACTCAGCAAACCTAGGGCACAGAAATCTCTTTATGAACAGGTGGAGATTGGTCAATCCCGCCTTGTCTAGTCCCCCACTAGGTAGAGATGGCTGAACTGGCAGAAACCAGAGAAGCCAAAGGATGGCGAACGCTCACTCTCCCTCCCTTGTCCCTGCAGGTCACCGAAGTGAATTTGAACAACATGCTGTGTCCGGCCATCTCAGACCCATTCTACGGCCCCTGGTATCGCATCTGGGCCTCGGGACACCAGACTCTCATGACCATGACCCACGGGAAGCTGGTCATCCTGTTCTCATACATGGCTGGGCCCTTGTGTAAATATCTGCTGGATTTGCTCCGGCTTCCAGCCAAGAAAATAGACTGAAGGTGCTTGGTTTTGGTTTTGGTTTGGTTTGGTTTTTTGGTGTTTTTTTTTCCTCCCTAAGGAAGCAAATCCTGACTTGACTTGGAAAACACTCAGTCCTTGATGAAATCATTGGAGAGGGCAGTAGGATGTTTGGTGTATTTCTTTTTTTTCTTCCTCTCTGTCCCTTTCTTCCATCATTCTTCCTTCCCCAGCTCCTATCCCTCTAGGATGTCTCCTTGTGCCTAGGCATGGTGCTAGGGGCTAGGTCTTCCCCCCCCCTTCCCTCTCCTTGGCTCTGTCTTCCTGCTCTGCTCTGAGTGGCCTTACACAGGGAGGTAGTAGTCTTGGCTCCCTCACCCTGCTTGTTGGTGCTTTAACAACAGCTGGTTGAGGAAACAGGGAACAACAAGCAGTAATTCTTCCAGCATCCAAGTGACAAGTTTAGTTGGCATTCATTTCTCCACTGCCAGGGACCTCCAGTCTCTTGCTGGGATCCCCTTTTGTCTCCAGCACAGTCCCCATCCTAAGGGGACTGAGGCCTTGTTTATATACCAGCAGCAAGTCCAGAGTGAAGGGATTTCCCAGCTCATGGCCAAAATAGAATTGGCCAGATTCTTCCCACTACTGTCCCATGATTCAAAAGCAGGGAGCCCCTCAGCCTTGCTCCATCAAAACACTGCCTAGAGTGGGAAGTGAGAATGTCATGCACCCCACGTTTGAGATCCCATTGAGGGGTTTAGAGATCTGTTGCATTGGCAAATCTAAAGCAAAAAGGAAACAAACCATATATGCCACACCAGGCAGGACCCTAACAACTGCCCACGAAAGCTGAGAACTGAACATATCCCAATGAAAAGTGAGTGTCAAAAGTAAATTAATCAAAGCAAGTGATAACTTGAGCAAACTGTGATTCAAATCATGTTCCATGTTCATGGTGATAATAGGCATGTGACCCTCCACTCGTCTTTCTTCTGTCTGTGTCTCAGAAGCAGCTTCAAGGAAGCGTGTGCTAGGATTGAGGCGTGGACTTACTTTTCTTTTGTGTTTGTATGGTTTTGTATGTCTGAGTTGGGGTAATTCTTTCATCAGGGCCCTATTCTGGAAGGTTGCATAGGCTCTATAGGGTCTTACAGGGTATGGCCACACTCTGGTTTGGGAGGCTATAACTCTTGCCTGTTGTTTCCCTAGGGCCATGTTTCTTCAATGCAGCTAGATTCAACACAGGGGTGGTCACCCCATACCTCCTACTTGATCTTCCCCCAAGGCCCACATCTAGAGTGAAAGGGAACTCCAAAGGGACTATAGTTCCTACAAGTAGAGGAGGGAGTATCAAGTACTCTGAAAGAGGGGACTTTTCACTCAATTATACATGGACCTCAAGAAGGGAGATGGACTTCTACTAGGAACAGATCTGTTTAAGACTAGAAAAGTTCATTCAGTGACTACCCAGTTGCCCTCGACCAGTGCCAATGTTAGATATAGATTGAACTTTGGTGATCAGTGGCACAATTTTAGAAACGGACCTATCGGAGGCAGTAGCTGTACAAATCTCTGAGTAAGTAGAAACCCATGGAGGAAACTGTGGAGCCAAGATCTACTGGCATTGAAGCAATTCACCCAAGGGCACGGGGAGAGGAAAAGAGAACATCATGTGTCCTTGGCCTTGCCTTGAACAAATTGGGCTGTGACACTTGGATTTTCTGTCTTCTCTAAGGGCCTTGCCAAGCTTTTCTTAGTGCCTCTCTCCCTAGGACTGACTGCCTGCCAGAGGAGGTACCTCTTGAGTAGCTATATTTGACTGACCTTCCTATCAGGCTGTAGCCTGTAGGTCCAATTGGGGAAGAATTGTGTGTAAGACTGCAATAAACCCTGGCCCTCTGTAGGAGAGGTTGGGAAGATGACCCCCTGGGATCCTGGCCTGACCTCTGCAAAAATATGGAGCTTCTACAGGTAGAGTATCCATGTCTGAGCTGGGGACCAGCTCCAGAATGCCCTGGTGGTGTTGGGGTATAGGTCTTCTCTTCTTCCTCATCTCAGTGGCACAACACAGATGGCTAGTCATGAGACTTTCTCTTACTGTCATGCCTCCAAAATCTTGCCTTTGCCCTGGCTACAGCTCAGTACCCCCATCCTGGCAGCTACTTTCTAGTGAACAAGAGAGAAAAAAGGAAAGCCATGTTTCCTGAGATGGCCAGGCCAAAGTCAGATACTTTGGGGAGATGCAGGAGGACAGGTTGGATCCCAAACAAGGAAGCTGAAGGAACAGATAGCGTACCCCTTCCCCAGGCTCCAGAGTGAGTCGGCCTGGATTTAGGGGTGTTGGGAAGCAGCGAGCATCCAAAGTGCTCTGAGGTTCACTCTTACCCTGGGCCAAGTCCGTGTGAAAAGAGATAACCTGGCCAGACACATGGAAGCTTGCCTTAGGGATGGCCCCCCTATTTGTCCAACAAGCATTCTACTCCTGGCTCTGGTACAGGAGCAAGGGGGAACCACAGTTTGCACACTGAGGGGACCAATGGTCCCTGGCTTCCCGATTCCTGAGGGTTTTCCTGCCAGTACCAAGGCTGTTCTCAAACCACCTCAGCCCTGTTTCCATCTGCCATCTGCCATCTGCCAGTGTGTGATGGCTCAGTGTGTGAGAGAGTATTCATAGAAGTGGCCAGTTTCCTTTCAGACAACCACAGGAATGGAAAGGAGTGCTCTCATATGCCCCTGGGCAGCTGTGGTCAATGATCTGGGCCAATGAGCACAATCTCCTGAGCTGGCCAACTTACAGCTTCATTCTGAATGGCAGAGAGATGGTCACGCCTACTTAAAGTCTTTCTCACCCTAGTATTTGGTTTCTTATGCCCAAGACCTTGCCTAGCATCCTCCCAGAGGCATGGTGACATGTTCCTCTGCCAGCCTATGAGGCACTACAGAAGTTCTGAAGCCACAACATCCCTTTCTCTGTCTCGGTGGACTTCTAGCACTCACCTAAACTATTGGTGCCCTGTGCCCTACAAGACCTTAGCCTAGCTGTTATACCATCTGTTTTGAAGTAGCCTTCACCAGGGTTTAGAAATAATGTGATTATTAATGATTCAGTGTCCTGTGACAGTCATGATCACACTCCCCCCATAGATTTCACAGTAGTGGCAGGGCTCTCTGCACCAGAACTGGCTTGGTCAGTTTCCTGGGCTTGGTTAGCTGGGCTCCTAGGAGGCAGAATGTCCTGTTCTGCCACAAAGACTCTCCAGTGTTATCTACACTGTTCAAAAGAGGAACTCCTTCATAGTTTTACCTACATGGAAGGTTTGGGGAAGGTATGGTAGGACAAGGTAGTGGTATTGCCTTTGGTCTTTCATGAGCCTGTGGGTCCTTGGCAATGCTCCAGACTGGTATGGGGTTTCCTCCCTGCTGCCCTGCATTCATTGAGGTGGACATTGGTGAAAGGACTCAGCCTTCTCTTCTGTACATAGATAGAATAAGCTGATTCGTGCTCAGGACAACCCAGTCACTTGCAATTGCTCTTTTCTGGGACACTTTTCTAAAGTGGTTTGGTACCAAACAACCCAACCCCACCCCCACCATGACATAAAAACCCAACAACACAAAAGTCATTTCAAGCAGAGATTTACTTTGGAAACTTTTGCTTACTTTGCGTGTCAGTGTTGTTTTCGTGGTGAAAGGTTTCTTCATTTCCATGGATAGAATTGTAGCTAAAGGAACTAGATAGGCTGATGTATAATTATTCCTACTGGGACACTGGCAATGCCTCTGTCCCTCTTGCCTGCCCCCAGTCCTTATTTCCCCAAGCTGGGATGGCTGTACCCTGGGCCAACCACCCTCTGTACCTTCCTCCCTCCAGACAGTGGCTCCCATCAGAACCAGTCTCTAATGCCCCTAGACCTAGGTATTCTTTGTCAGTCTTGTTCTTGGGTGCTCTATGCCCCCCTCCCACCCAGTTTGCTCTCTTCTTCGGGTATTTTGTAATGTGTTTTCTCTGTTTTGTAAAAATCTTTGATTGTATGAAAGTGCTCTCTGCATTCACCTTTGGAAATAAATGGTCCTTCATTTGTGGACTTAGCATTTTAGTCTCAGATGTTTCTGTTGCCGAATATCCCTGAATGAAAAGAAACAGTCACCGTGGGACATTCTATGACAATGTTCTCTTCACTCACTGTTATGAAAACATGCAAGAGTCCTGGCCTTGCTTCCCAGCTCCGTCTCAGAAGGCCTGATAAGTAAACAAAAGGGGTTGTTTGTTGGCCTTATACACCATGGAGGACCCTCAAAGAGTGGCTTGGCCCCAGGAGCAGTATGGTTGTTTGAATGCTCTGCCTACTCGCTATGGGTTGCCAGTGGCTCAGCAGGTTATTTTTGGGCTCTCTAGGCCCCATGGTGTTTTGGGCCACATTTCATGACTGAGGTCAAGAGGACAACTTTGAAACCAAATATGTTGCTTTCAGGCCCACAGCCCCTGAGTATCCTCCTTGCCAGTGTGTGCTGGGGGGCTGGGAAGGGTGTGAGCAAGATTATCCTTTCCTTCAGGGAAGTGAGCCCTGCTTTCCCAAGACTGCCCATAGTACCAATTGCCTTCCAACCACATAGAGGTCCCACTCCATCTTTTGCCAGTTGCTGCAGCTTCTAGATCAGACACAGCAAGCCATAGGGCAGTCAGGGTGGGTGGATCTTCCCATTTGCCAGGAGTGGCCCTGTAAACATGGTCTAGAAAGTACCAGCTTGAGAAAAGCCATTCATCACTTGGTACCCCAGGATCTCCATCTGCTCATCCATACTTCCATCTGTGCCAGGAATGGTATTCTGTCCTTTCTCCACACATTCCCTCCACAGCGACCATGGATGCTCTGTTCCCAGAGTTGACTGCTAATTAATGTCCGTTTGACTAGGAAACACAGATTCCACTTAGGCTCACTAGAAATGGAGGAGCTACAGATGGAAAGGAGTTTTGTTAGACTCCATGCTCTGTGTGCCTTACTCCTTCCTTTTCTGGAATTGCTAGGGAAGGGACCCCACTCTTAAGAGAAACTGCAGGAGAGCCAGGGAGTAATGTAGAAGGCATAGAGAAGGTGAAATCTATGACTGCAAAGCAGAGGAGTCAAGGCCATGGGAAAGACCCTTCACAGTGTCAAGACAGAGTCAGAGGCTGGGGGTATAGTGGTCTCGGCATGAGGGGCCAGACAAGAATAGGTGGGAGAGGGTAGGAGAAAGAAGCTACTAAAGACTTAATGAGGGAAGTTTATTTCTGGCCTTCACAGCATTTCCTTTTTAAGAGAGAGGCCTGCCAAAGGCCACTGCCATCCCTCCCTAAGACTGGGGCTTCTGTCCTGTGGTCCATTCCTCCTATAGTTTGGTCTGCCTCCTGCATGTCCCAGCCTTTCTAATGCAAATCTGACTTCCTCACTAATCTGAGCTTCTCATATGGAGGCTAGAGCACAGGCTATGGGTAGTTTTAGCTTCCTTTCTTACTCCCACACTCCTCCAAAGAAGCCTGCATGGAGCCCTCTTGCTCCAACCCTGTTCACTACTTTGTAACTCCTTTGTTTACTTAGCCTTTGAACTGTTTCATTTCTCTCAGTTTCCCATTCTCCATCTCCATCCTAGTCTCAGCTCCAATGCTGACCATTTTGTGCAGGTGCTCTTAAAGCACCCAGTGCTCCCTATAAGCGCCATTTGCCTCCTTAGGTCTCTCACGGCTGGGCTCTATCTGTCTTGAGTCCTTGAGGGAAAGATGGTCTCTGATTCAAGGTCTAAGGTATTTGTTTCATAAAAGTATTGTGTGAAGACCATGAAGTGTGGCTCAGATGTGGAGCCAGTGCTTATCATGCCCAGTGCTCTTGGTTTGATCCTCAGGATCCACTGTAGGCCAGATAAAGGTACTCAGCAACCGAGAATCTACCTGAGTCATGAAAAGTGGTTGGAGATTTCATTGTCACCAAGGAAGACATAAGCCATTGCTTTTCCCTTGAATTCTCTTGTGTATGCCTGGGATGTTATTGTTTTTCCTCTCATGCCATATTTTTTTCCTCTCATGACATATTTCCTGCTTTTCTTCTGGGCTCTATGTAATTGCTATTTTGGGCCAGGAGGTGCTTTTGTGAGAGGGGCGGGCAGTAAGCCCGCCCAACCTTTCTCCAGCCCTCTGGCTAAGGGGTGATAGTTCTATCACCTTGGTAGCAGTATATTCACATCCAGGTGACCTCACTTCTTCTCCAGGGAATACTATGTAGGTAGAATTTTTTTTTTTGCTTTTTCTGGGTATGCTGGTCCTGGGGCTTGAACTCAGGGCCTGGGCTCTGTCCCTGAGCTTCTTTTTGCTCAGGAGTAGCATTCTACCACTTAAGCCACAGCTCTACTCCAGCCTTCAAGTGTTTTATTGGAGATAAGAGTTTCATGGACTTTCTTGCTCAGGCTGCCTTTGAACCATGATCCTCAGATCTCAGCCTGCTAAGTAGCTGGGACTACAGGTGGTAACCATCAGCAACTGTCTTTTATGGCTCTGTGTGTGTGTGTGTGTGTGTGTGTGTGTGTGTGCACCCTAGTACTGTAGCTTGAACTCAGGGTCTCATGTTCTTAATTGGCTTTTCTGCTCAAGGCTGCTGTACTACCACTTGAATCATACTTGCACTTCCTGGCTTTTTTTAAAGACAGGGTCTGGTTTTGTTGCTCACATTGGCTTGAACGTTGCTATGTAGCCCAGGCTGGCCTTGCATTCATGATCCTCCTGTCTCAACCTCTTGAGTGATGTGCTTATAGGCATACACCACCACACGTGGCCAGAGTTGACAGGGTAGAAGCCTCACCAGTTCATGGACTTTGTCCCTCACCTCTTTGTAGGGTAGCAAGCAGCTTAGAATGATAATAACCAGGTTACTAGTGAGTTTTTTATTTGGCTTGGTTTGCTAGGGCCAGCAAAGGAGCAGAAAAACCCACAGATACCAATTTGACAAATAGAATGGTTTATCCATCGGATATATGTGGTTCCCTAACTTTGGCAACAGGCAAGACCTTATCCAAATTTAAAGACTCCTGTGACTGCCTACCCTTACTCTGCCCCCAATTAAAATTCTGCCTAGCATTGAAATTCCTCACTGCTGGTATCTGAGCCACTGGACACAGGGACTTTTGAGCCTCCTAGATAGAAAAATATCAGAGATCATTCATTTTGGCAATGGATGTTCTCTGTGGCTGACTCCCTAATTTCAGTCCTGCCCTTCCTGTGTGACAGCCAGTCAGGAACCATGGCATTTCACAACGTAGGCTCAGTGATGAGGATGTATCCTGTCTTAATATATCACTGCCAAGTAACAGGGGCAATAGCATGAGCCACAGATCTCGTCTACCATATAACCATATAACTCCAGCCCCACTTGTGTGCCACCCACCAGTTCCCTTGCTGGTTCTCCACCCCACGAATCCTTCCCAGAAAGCTACAGAGGTCTCTACCTTTGCCTTGTCTTCAGCATTTCTTTCTCTCATGCTCAGGAGCTCTGAGCTCTCGGCTATTGCATTTTTAGAAAGACTTGAGCTCTCTAGCATTGTGCCCCATGTAAAATAAACATGCAGGGCCAGGTCACCACACCTCTGGTAATACAAGCTTATAACTGTTGCCGTTGTCATCTGAAAAAGAGTTTAGAATCTTAATGCCCAGGCCTCACCCAAGATCATAATCCCAAACTTTCCCCCCCCTTTTTTTGCTCTTACTTTAAGCTTACAGACTCTGAGTCATATCTTTGACCTGGCCATCTACATCAGTGCTTTTGTCCAAAATGAAACAGTTATGACACACTGAAAGGTATGAAAAATGACATCTTGATAGGACAAGAATAAGACATTCTCCAGAGGGTTAGAAGTTGTTCCTCAGCACCTCAGGGGTTATGGGAGATGTCTTAGAGGCCCTTTCTGGGAATGGTAGATCTATGTGAGCAGAGTGGGTGGCTCTCTGGCCTTCCTTTGTTTCACCTAAGACACCTCCAGTCATATCTGTTTCATCAGGGAAGTTTTTAAAAGCCACTTACGATAGTGGCTGTTCTGTATAAGTCAGGGAACTCTGCTCCCTTGATTCTCCCTTTCTTAGTCCCCACTGCTCTTGGCCAAATGAGAGCTCTCTGGTCTCTATTTGGAAAATGGTACTAAATTCCTCAGGCCCTGCCTGCTCCACAGGTAGCTGGGCCAAATCCAATGGGATGAGGTCTGAGGGACTTTATAAAGTCAGTCTAGTACAAGGGCCCCTGATTTTCACACACCAAGCTTACCAAACATGTTCTTAGAGCAGACGCTTGCTGGGGCTTTGGTTGTATTCAACTTTGTGCCCTGATATGCCATATGTCCTTGGGGGAGGGGGGGAGAAGTGGTAAATTTTTGGTTTTAAGATGTATGTTTCTTTCATGTCTTAACATCTCTAAAATTTGGATAAACTTTATAGTCAGTGTCATGACAGCTTAATCAGTAATGTGTTTCTCTTTCAGTGGTATATAAAATAAGGGGCATCTTATGACCTAAGCTTAGAGCTGATGGATTACTAGAATTGTTAACTTGGACTCTTCCTCATCTTCCCCTAGGAAACGCCTCTGGGAAAAAAAATTACAAACTGACCTCATTTGAACACTGTTCTAAAAGGGTGTGATGGTGGTTAAATGCCTATAATCCTAGCACTCAAAAGGGTCAGGCAGGAGAATGAAGTGTTCAAGGTGAACCTGGGCCACTCAGGGAGACCCTGTCTCAAAGAACAAAAAAAACACAAACCTAACTCTGTCCTCTGTGGAAGATTACGAGAGGCATACTTTCTATTTCCTGCCTAGAGGGGGCCCACTTTGTTGAGCTGTCTCATGAGACAGATGGTTTGTGGGACATGAGAGTAAAGAGAGAGAATGCACCTGCATAAGGAAGCCCATCATGCCAAAAGACAGGAAAGGAGCCAGACAGGCCAGGCCAAGCCAGCTCCAACAACTCTGCTTTCTTTATTTCCCAACCACAGTCTGGCCAGACAGCTCAGGCTGATTCCCCCAGGAACTTTTAAAGCTAGGTATTGCTAGATATGAGGTGAGCGGATGGCAGTAGGGGCACAAAGGCAGCAAAGCCCAGCCAGTCCAGAACCTGTTAGTTTGATGTGAGTGGCTGTCAGGACCCCACACAGGAAGGCGATGATTTCCTTGCTTCTGCAAACAAGGTGGAGTAAGTGAGTCAGGGGCCTTTCAAGGAAAAGCAGCACTTTGGCTTAGGGCAGGAAGCCCAAGCCAGGAGTTCTCCATTGTAAGTGGAAACTGCAGCCAGCCTTCCCTCAGTCTTGGCGGCCTTGCTAATGAAGCTTGGCCCTTGTAACCTTTAGGCCATGCTCTTCTAGAAAAAGAAAGGAGTATCTGTACTATGATCCAGGGATACTTGGATGCAAGAAACTGCTTTTGGAAATTTTCCCCTAGAGTGCTTAGCAAGACATGATCAGCCCAGATTACAGCTGCCCTCACGTAACTAGGTTAAAGTGTTGGCCTACTTAGGCCCCTCCTGCTGTGGCCTCCTTCAAAGCTGATGAGGCCGATTAGGGGGCTATTTCTGAGCAATACTCATGCACCCAGAAGCCTGAGGGCAGTCCTCCCCTGACTAGAAAAACAGTAACCAAGGCTGGACAGCTAAGGGCAGAGTTTGCCCTGCTCATGGGACAGCACTGTCATCAGACCTTAATATGTGCTCTTATAAAAGAAACACCCATATAATATCAGGGTAAGCCACTGTATTTTGAATTGCAAAAACCAAACCAACTAATCAGCTTTCAGGAATAGACCTAGGCCTACATATAGGTTGGTTATCTCTAGCCCTAGAGAGAGAGAGAGTGGAGGGGTAATAAGTTTTCAGTGATAGTCACTAGCCTTCATTCAGTAGGTTCTGTGCATTTGAGAGAGGTTTTCTAAGCTCAACTGAGCCTCAGTTTGCTCATGTGTCAGATAACAACAATAAGCAGTAAATAAAATACTGAAGATGCTTGACACGGTGCCTGGCAAAACATTATAAGCACTGCTTCCATCAATGTTAAACACCACCACTACCATCACTCCTATCATAACCACCATAATCACCACCCTCATCCTCATCAAAACACAGAGCAAATGGTAAAAATTCAGCCTCCAGAGCTTACAAACTTGGTTTGAATCATGACTTTGCCACTTTCTAGCTAAGTGGCCTTGGCTAAGTGACAACTTCTTGGATCTCAATAGAATGATAATTTCTGTAGGCTATTAAAATGTTCTTTGTTCATAGTAAGCACTCAATAAATGTTGACTGTTGTTATTTCAAAAGGTTAATCAAAGTCATTGGTCTCTGGGTATTTGGATGAGGAAGAGATGACTAGGCTAAGCACAGAATTATTAAGGCAGCAAAATTATTCTCTATGAAATTATGATGGTAGATACATTTCATAACCCATTGTATGTATGTGTACAATACTAAGATATTAATACCCTAATGTGGGATGATAAGGATGTGATAATGGAGGTTTACCAGTTGTAGCAGATGTATCATTCTGGTGTGAGACATAGCAGAGATTACGTGTGGAGGGATTTTTCATACTTTCTATTCAAATTTGCTGTGAACCTGAAACCACTCTAAAAAATAAAGTTTACTTGAATGGAAAATGGTAAAGAAAGTAACCAAAGTAGACTGTTATACATTTAAAATGTAAACTAAAAATCTCTATGAAGAAAATAACTTTAAAATATAAAGAAATGAAGAGTGAATCAAATGGGTATGATACACATCAATCACAAAAAGGCACCATTGTATAAATTAAGAAGCAAAATGATATAAGATATATAGAAAACAGCACAATTAATAATTAAGTCAGTCCTTAATTATTAGCAATTACTTTAAAGATAAGCAAATTAAACTCAACAACTAAAAGGTAAATACTGGCAGAATGGTTTTTAAAAAATCAAAATTGCATGCCCATTCAGTCCAAAAGACACGAATATGTTTTAACTTGAAAGAATGAAAACAATCCATTGAAACAGTGGCAAAAATAAAGCTGAGGTGGTGGTAAGATGATATCAAATGCAATAGATCTTTCTGTCAAAAACTATTGCCCATTGCTGGTGTCTCACACCTGTAATCCAGCTACTCAGGGGGCTGAGATCTGAGAATTGTGGTTTGAAGCCAGATGACACAGAAAAGTCCATGAGACTTTTATGTCCAATAAATTACTCAAAAAAGCTGAAGCTCACATAGTAGAGTGCTAGCCTTGAGCAAAAGAAGCTCAGGGATAGTGCCCAGGCCCTGAGTTCAAGCCCCAGGACTGGCACCAAAAATATATTATACCAAGAAGTAAAGGACATTTTTATTGATGATTAATTCATTTAAAAGATATAATAATTAGAAATATGTATGCACAGAACAACATATCTGTAAGGTATATGAAACAATCATTGATGGAATTTAAGAGGGAAATAGTTCCACAATTATAGTTAGAAACCTCAGTGACCTACAATGTAAGGGATAAAACAAATAAGCAGAAGATTAATAATGAACCAGGGGACTTAACACTAGATCAACCAGACATATTTACAACATATACAGACCACAGAAGAATATACAATTCTCCAAAAGATAGATCATGTGTTAAGCCATAAAAAAAATTCTCAAGAGCCGGGAGCCAGAGGCTCATGCCTGTAATTCTTGCTGCTCAGGAGGCTGAGATCTGAGGATCGCAGTTCAAAGCCAGCTGGGGCAGGAGCATCTGTGAGACTCTTATCTCCAATAAACCACCAGAAAGCCAGAAGTGGCACTGTGGCTCAAGTGGTAGAACACTCACCTTGAGCTGAAGAGCTGATTGTCAGTGCCCAGGCCCAGAGTTCAAGCCCCACAACCGACAAAACAAAAACAAAACAAAAAACAATTCTCAAAAACTTTTTAAAGAATGGAATCATACAAAGCATATTCTACAATCAAATGGAATAAAGTTATAAATCGATAACAGAAGTAACTGGGAAATCAGCAACTATCTGGAAATTAGACAACTGATCTAATCTAAAAGAACCAACAGGGGCTAGGAAGGTGGCTCAGTGGTAGAGTGCTTGCCTTGCATACCTGAGGCTCTGGGTTCGATTCCTCAGCACCACATAAGCAAAAAGAAAAAAGCCGGAAGTGGCACTGTGGCTCAAGTGGTAGAGTGCTAGCCTTGAGCTGAAGAGCTGAGGGACAGCACCCAGGTCCAGAGTTCAAGCCTCATGACTAAAAAGAAAAAACCCCACAACATATTAGAACTTACAGGATACTGTGAAAGCAGTGTTTAGAGGTAAATTTATAGCTTGAAAATACCTACATTAAAAGAGAAGAATCTGAAATAAGATCCCTAAATTAAGCCCGATAAACTTTCTCCTTGAAGCATGAAATTTAAGGGATGAGAAAAAAGAAACACAAACTAAGCCAAAAGGAAGAAATACAGATTAGAACAGAGGCATATGTAAAAGATAATAGAAAAAACAGAATCAGTGAAACAAATAGTTTTTTCTTTGATCTTCAGCTAAATTAATTTAAAAAAAACACAATTAAAATCAGATGTGAAAGCAGGGATATTATAAAAAAACCTTAGAAAATAAAAAAGGTAACATAAACAATTGTAGTTCAATAAATTTGATAATTGTGATGAAATTGAACAGATTCCTCGAAACAAAAATTATTAAAACTCACCCAAGAAGAAATAGAAATTCTAAGGAAACTTGGGGGATTGGGGGGGAGGCTGGGAAGGGATGTGAAGGTTAAACAAAGGAGGAGGCTGCAATGCTTGATAAGAAATGTACGCATTATCCTGCCCATGTAATTGTAACCCCTCTGTACAGTATGTTCACAAAAATAAAAGAAATTCTAAGGAAACTTATAACAGAGATCAAATCAGTATCTTATCTCAATCTTAATTTATTAAGTCACATTTCTTATGACAATATTCTTACTATATGAAGAAGACTTAAAACACAACAGCAAAAAGGTAATCCAGTTAAAAACGGGACAAGGAATTTGAGTAGCTATTGCTCCAAGTAAGATACATAATCAGCTAATAAACACATGAATTAGTGTTTAACATTCTTAGTCATTAAAGAAATGCTAATTAAATCCACAATGAGTATATTCACTTTCTGTTAATGTAACAAATACTCAAGATCTTAAACTTCTAGAAGGAAGTGCTTATTTTGGCTCACAGTTTGGAAGTTTTATTTTCAGATAGTTTAGGGCCTGTAGTGAGGCAGCACATCATAGTGGGAGTGAGTGGATAGGGAAGCTGCTTACCTCATAACATCTGGAAAACAAAGACAGGAAAGGAGCCTTGGTTTCATATGTCCTTTAAGGGCATGCTCCCTAGTAACTGGACTTTGCTTCATTATGGCCACCCCTTAAAGGTTCCCTTCTTCGCAACAGTGCCATGAACTGGGGACTAAGACTTTAACTAAGACACTTACCAGACCATAACAGTGACACATATTGATATGATATAAGATCATAGCTACTGAGGTGGATTTAATGTGAGAAAAGGAAATCATGGAGAAGATGAGAACAAAGATCCTGTGTACATTGCTGGAAGGAGTATAAAATTGTGTAACCACTTTGGAAAACAGTTTAGTGATTTTTCAAATGTTAAAACACAGCTGAACTATATGACTTAGTAATCCTACAAGAAATGAAGGCTTTTGTCCACACAGAATTTATACAGGACTGTTTATAGTGAAATTGTTGCTAAGAGCCAAAAAGTAGAAACACCGGATGTCCTTAGAATGGGTAAATACATTGTAAAATATAATGAGCCAGACACAGGTGGCTTGTGCCTGAAATCCTAGCATCTCAGGAGGCTGAGGTCTCAGGATCATAGTTTGAAGCCAGCCCAGGGAAGAAACT
Source organism: Dipodomys ordii (assembly GCF_000151885.1). Classification (NCBI taxonomy): domain Eukaryota; kingdom Metazoa; phylum Chordata; class Mammalia; order Rodentia; family Heteromyidae; genus Dipodomys; species Dipodomys ordii. Next base: position 5,245,031 of record NW_012267304.1, read on the forward strand.
CAGTGAGACACTTGTCTCTAAGGACCAGAAAATCCGGAAGTAGAGCTATGGCTCAATTGGTAGGGTGCTAGCCTTGAGCAGAAAAAGCTCAGGGGCAGCACCCAGGCCCTGAATTCAAGCTGCAGGACTAGCATGCACACCTGCAAATCCATGAGAATCTTATCTCCAATTAACCACTAAAAAGCCAGAAGTGGATCTGTGGCTCAAGTGTCAGAGCACTAGCCTTGAGCAAAAGAGCTCAGGGACACCACTTAGGCCCTGAGTTCAAGTCCAGGACTGGCAAAAATAAAAACAGGTGCATAGTCCTAAAACATGCTGTAACCTTGAAAACACTGTACAATGAAGTTTTATACAAAAGGTCATATACTATTTATTTTATTTTATTTTTTTGGGTCCGGTCGTGGGGCCTGAACTCGGGCCTGGGCACTGTCCCTCAGCTCTTCGGCTCAAGGCTAGCGCTCTACCACTTGTGCCACAGCACCACTTCCGGCTTTTTTCTTTTTGCTTATGTGGTGCTGAGGAATCGAATCCAGGGCCTCAGGCATGCAAGGCAAGCGCTCTACCACTGAGCCACCTTCCCAGCCCAGGTCATATATTCTATAAGTCCATTAATATCTGTCCAGAGCAGGCAAAACCAGAGACAGAAGACTTCACGTGATTTAGGGGTCGGGCTTGGAGTATGGGGCATGTCCTCTTTTTGGGTATGGTGTGTATTTGTGAAGTGATGCGTATGTTTTGCAAGAAGAGCTGGTGGTTTATAGCACGGCAAATGCACTGGAATTGTACATTCTGAAGTGATCAATTGTATATCATATGAATTTCACCTCAATAAAAGAAAATGTTTGCAAAAAGGGAAATAAAGTTTTGTTTTCACATTCAAGTGCACTGTTCATCCTTCTCACTAGACCTGCCATATAACCTTCGAGAAAACAGGTTATTAACAATGGATATTTGACCTTCATTATGTTGGAGTGGAGCAGAACCAAATGGAGGTGAAGGGGCCACCTAGACTTATCTACCTATATAAGCAATCCTATCCTATATTTGACCAACTGGCTGATTATAGCCATGGCTATAATAACACCCAAACAGCTGTGGCTAAAAGATCTCGAGTTTTAGGCCAACCTGAGCTACACATTCATTCGTACCATGGATCTGTAGATACACTAGACAATCCAACAAGAATCAAATCTGCCTTAGTACACACAGACCACTAAGGCCACTCACTTTTGTCTCTGACCACAGTTCTGAGGAAGAAGCCACTGCCGAATTCTATAGAAGTGTGGTGGAAACAACCTCAGTCATGATTTCTTTTGAATACATTTGGATATTTGAAGTACAGAAAGTCTAGGGAAATGTTTGTATTAATAAAAACCAGCACCGACTTCAAAAAAGATGAGGTTTCCCACTCTTTCCAGTCTTATTACCCTTTCATGCTGCCAGGATATGTGGGAGTGGAGAAAAAACATGATTGCTCCATCCAGCTGCCTGGCCAGCCCGTATCTTCTATGCAGCAATGCACAAATCCACTGTGTATACTGTATATACTTAGATCATCCCCAAATACCACTTAAATGGAAATATACACTAGTATGATTCCTAGCTTCAAATCCACCAATGTTCAGGCAATGGCTGTAACTCTCAGCAACATTCTGTCAGTTCAAATGTGATTTAAACATTTGATTATGTGCCAGGATTTCTTCCTCTTTTATAGTATTCCAACTTAATACTGCCTTCTTGCCCTTCCTATGTAGCCTGTGATTCGAAAAGTGACTGTTCTCCCTTTCTGTCTTTGAGGCTTGCTCAGCATTCTCTCCTCCTAAGAAAACTGTGTCACCATGAATAACTTACTGCAAGCTTCCCTTTCAGGCAGTCTCTAAGAGCAAATGGTAGTCTCCGTCTGTGCCCCTTCTCTATCCTGGTCACTGGAAGGGTCTGGTACCTCTTAGCTTTATAGGAACCACCAGAGGCCATTCTCCAAGTTCAGAAGCCAATTTGCTAGAGACCATGTACTTATCCAGTTGCCTTGCATTCCTGCTCAGGATCAAAACTGCCAAGTTATGGGAAGAAAATGAATCCGTTCCTTACTCAATAGAATCATAATTTTGCTCAGTGTGGGGCTGTGTATGAGGCTGACATGTTGAAGACTCCCCTTCCCCCCACAAAAGCTATTCCCATCAGGCACCCACTGGCTCACACCTGTAATCCTAGCTACTCAGGAGGCTGAGATCTGAGGATTGTGGTTCAACCCTAGCCTGGCCAGGAAAGTCTGTGAGACTGTTATCTCCAGTAAACCACCAGAAGATTGGAAGTGGCACTGAGGCTTAACTGGCAGAGTGCTCACCTTGAGCTGAAGAGCTCAGGGACAGCGCCCAGGCTCAGAGTTTCAAGCCCCATGACCGACCCTCCCCCCCCAATAAAAGCAATTCCCCAACAGAGGCAGTTAGAACTATGCTCTAATGTCACTCTGAGGTAAAAGCTATTTAGTGAGATTCTATAAACACAAGCCACTGTTGCCTGAAGCCTAGGCCCAAGGACTTTTTTCTGAAACCAAACTTCTATGCCCCCTCCCAAATCTTAATCTAGACTGGGTTGTTAATTTGTCTTACAAAATTATATGACCTTCATTCTGAAACCAAGCACGCTGCTATGCCTCTAGGGGCACAGGCACTCAATAAATATTGATGGATCACATTGAGTCTGACATTTGGGAGGAAAAGGCCAAAAAAAAAAAAGGCTGTCGTTTCATCAAATAACTCCTTCCCAAAGGCCCTCAAAATAACTTGTGACGCTGGGGGCTCTGGCAATGGTTTACATATTATCCTGTGAGATCCTGGGGTTCTATTAGCAATGTTCCAAGTTTCATAAAGATGGAATCTAAAACCCACATGTGTGTTTGTGTTTAAATAGATACTATTTTAAAAGCTGGAGAAGAAACCTAAAAAACAATGTGTTACATCCAGAATGGCAACCAAAGACCCGCAGTGGGTTAGCAGGAGCTTCAGCCCGTGGGAAGGAAGCTTTCTCCTGCTGAACTTTTTTGTAAGCCTTGAGTCTTTGGTTCAGAAGATTGTGACTTCACTGACTTCTTACAATCTAGGTCTAGAGTACCTATTGTCATAAAATAGAATGAGTAACATCTCCCCTTTCCTCTGGGGAAATTAAGACTTTGCTGTTGCCCAGCCAAGTCAAAATTCAGAAATAAACTAAGTTTTAGACTAGATCAGAAATTGCCATCCAACATTCTATTACATTCTTTTTTAATGGTGTCGGGGTTTGAACTCAGGGCTTTGCTAGGCAGACACTAGTATTTGAGACACATTCTGCTTTTAGTTATTTCTCAGACAGGGTTTCCTATTTTTGCTCAGGGCCAGCCTCCGACTGTGATCCTCCTACCTACACTTCACTTAGCTAGGATTACAGATAAGTGTCATCATCTCTGGCTTTTTTTATTCAAATGAGGGGTATGGCTCCTTAACTTTTTGCTAGGCTGGCCTCAAACCATAATCCTCCTACTGTGCCTCCCAAGTTGCTGGGATTACAGTGTGAGACACCATGCCTGATTCAATTAAAATTTCTTTATAGTCATCATTAAAACAGCTGTGTGTTCTTAATGGTTATATGCAGCTGGTATGCATTTGTACTTTATAGCAATGAAGTACTGCTTTTGATTTAATATTTTTAATATAATGAGGTGCCAACTCCGACTTTGATTTAAAACCAAGAGAACTCCTTCTTCCATCATAAAAGGAGACTTCTGGGCAAACAAATTACCTTCATTTTGGGACCTGGACGTGTCCTGTTAGAAATGGAGCAAAGTCAAGTATGCCACAAGGGGATTCAGTGCATTCACTACCCAGCTGCAGCCTGCAAACATAGAGAGCACATTACATTTCACCCTGTTGAACTAAGTAATCATCATTATTTATTATTTAGATAAAGTACAGGACTGCTACCAGTCTGTATGGGTTCATTTAAACACATTGTGTTTTAAACACAATGTATGTTTAAACACACACATGTGTGTGCATGCACACACACATGTGCAGGTACTACTACTGGGGCTTGAACTCAGGAACTTGGACTCTTGCTCAGCATTTCCATTCACTGCTGGCACTCTACCACTTGAGCCATATCTCCAGTTCCAGCTTTTTGTTGACTAATTGGAGATGTCTTCAATATTTGTCTCCTTGGGCTGGTTTAGAACCTTGACTCTCAGATCTCAGCCTCCTGAGTAGCTAGGAGTACAGGCCTGAATCACTGATGCCTGGCCATTTAAAAAACTTTTTGAGGTACATAGTACTCTTAACGCTACAGCTTGGGCTGGGAAGGTGGCTCAGTGGTAGAGTGCTTGCCTTGCATGCATGAGGCCCTGGGTTCGATTCCTCAGCACCATATAAGCAGAAAAAGCCAGAAATGGCACTATGACTCGAGTGGTAGAGTGCTAGCCTTGAGCTGAAGAGCTGAGGGACAGTGCCCAGGCCCAGAGTTCAGGCCCCATGACCGGCGAAAACAAACAAACAAAAAATAAAACAAAAACACTACAGCTTTTTTTTTTGTTTCTATCACTATAGATTTTTTTCCCTGTGGTTTCAATTACCTGCAGTAAACTACAGTCCAAAGCTATTAAATGGAAAATTCTAGCAACTGCAAATTGTTTTGAGTAGTATGATGAAATCTCAGACTATCACCACTCCCTCCTTCTTAGGATGAGAATCACTGCTTTTGTTTGGTGTATCCACACTGTATATGAGTCACTTGGTAGCTGTCTTAGCTATCAGATTGACAGTTCCAATATCAAAATGCTTGTGTTCAAGTAACTTGTATTGTACTTAATAATGGTCACAAATTGCAAAAGTAGTGACACTAGCATTTTTATTAGTTTATATTTATTGTTTTATCATTAATTATTGCCTTTAGTTTCTTATTGTGCCTAATTTATAAATTATATCATAGGGCTGGACACTATGGCTCATGCCTATAATTCCAGCTGCTCAGGAGGCAGAGATGGACGATCACAGCTCAAGCTCAGACTGGGGAACAGTTAGTGAGATCCAGTCACAATAAAAACAAGCCAGGGATGGCCTGTCATCCTAGGTACATAAGCATGAGGCAGTAGGTAGGAGGATCTTTATTTGAGGTCAGCCCTGTTAAAAAATTCAAGACCCTACCTAAAAAGTAACCTCAAGAAAAAAAAAGGAAGTGTTGCTCAAAGTAGAACAGTGTCTTGGTAGCAAGTACAAGACTCTCAACTCACACCCCATTACCAACCCCCAAAATTACATCATAGGTGCATATAGAGGGAAACCCAGTGTATATGTAGGGTTTGGGACTAGCTGGGTTTTGGGCATCCATAGGGAGGCTTGGCATGTAACCTAAACAGATAAGGAATGAGAATGGAACACTGTCATTTTTGGGGTTTGGTGGCAGGAAATGAACCCAGAGCCTCACACGTTAAACAAATGCTCTACTACCTTCAGCCCTAGTCACTTTTAAAGAAGGTCCTTAAAGATGGATTGAGGAAGTAGACTAGCTTCTCAGAAGCACTTCTATCAAGCTTCATGTCTGGAACATGAGATTGTGCCACAGAGTGCTGTCAGTATGCAAGATGTCCTTTTAATGAAGCAGCTGAAATCAGTTTAACAAGGGCTTTGCCTGAGCTGCATTCATTCTCATTTAGCTTTCCCTCTTGGAAATGAAAAGCCTTGCCAGATGGGCAGCTATCAGTTTAACCAACCCAAACTCACACTGGTTTCAGTTCTTACAGTCAGGAGCTACAGAAAGTGGGAGGGCAGCTAGTCATTCACCAGCTTGGCTGGCTGGTGACTCCAAGCACATTCTCTAGCTCATGTTGATGACCCAATGTCCATCTATAGAGAGAAACTGCCTCCTCCCACACAACCATGCTGGCCCTCTGAAGCAGTGGAGCTATTCAAAACATGGTCAGTGGGGCATGAAATCTGAAGAGCAAATGCTGGAATTAGGAAGAATTTAGGTAGGTGGAGTGTGATTAGAGAAGTTCAACTGTATCCAGACCATTGAGTTCTCCACTAATGCTATAAAAAAGCATGCTGTGGGCTTGTCATTCCACCTAAGCCTATTAATATTGTCTAAATGATTAAAATATCTTATGTCCCATTAACCGCCAATGATAAAAATGAGTAAACCCTGAGCAGATGGCCACTTTTAGTGGAGTACTAGCCCCAACCACAACAGTCCTCTAGGATGCAAGATGACTTTTTTTTTAGTGACCATAATTGACAAAAGCACATGTCATAAAATTCATATGGTACCAGGGCTTTGGGGCTATGGAACAGAGAAAGTATCCTGTCCATATTCAACTAGCAATGAATCCAGAAGTGTGCATGATTTTAAAAGCACACAACAAATGATTTAGAAAGTGCCCAAAAGTGTTTCAACTGTGTCCTTCATAGCTTTTCTGCAGAAAGAACAGATAGTAGCAGCTTTTTTTCTTGTTGCTGATTTTATCTGGTTCTTGAAAGTCAGTAGCACCAGTTGCTTTACCTCCCACTCAGGTGTTTCCCTGAAGTTAGAAGCATCAGATAAATGGGGAGGGGGGTACTAATCTAGAATTGGTAAAAATAGGTGACACTCAGTTGAAGTATGTGGTGTAGGTGGTGAAGAAGAGTATATACCCTTTGGGTAGACACACTGTGGCATATCTGGATTTTCTTTCTTACAGTCAGAGAAGAGACAGTCTTCCTTGATGGCAAAAGAAAGGGTTCCAACATCATCAGGTGCTCTGGTGGACAACAAACCACTTGTCCAGTAGTAGCTCACCAAGGGAAAACACCTAACAGCGGATGACTGATTTGGACAACAGCAAAAGCAGGCTTAGATGTGTGGCTAAATTACCATTGGAACCCATTTTATGCTTGCCTCAGATGCCTGCCCAGGTTAGATCGGCCAAATCAATGTTAATCAACATCACTGAGTCCAGGACCCAGGGCTAGGTACAAGTATGACATGTGCCAATAATATTTTAGGGAGCAGTTGCAGCCAGGTAACCTTTCCTCAAAAGCTATTTGGAGGGAAATCCGTCAGGTCCTAGCTATACTATTTCAGAATCTTCTCATGTTAACCTTTTTTTTGTCAGTCGTGGGGGCTGAACTCTGGGCCTGGGCACTGTCCCTCAGCTCTTCAGCTCAAGGCTAGCGCTCTACCACTTGAACCACAGCGCCACTTCCGGCTTTTTTCTTTTTTGCTTATGTAGTGCTGAGGAATCGAACCCAGGGCCTCATGGATGTGAGGCAAGCACTCTACGACTGAGCCAACTTCCCAGCCTTCCTGTTAACCTTTTAGTAACAAGTACTGATGAGACCAACATTCTACTATAAGAATCGTTAAATAAATAGCCATGCATCAGTGGCTCATGCCTGTAATCCTAGCTACTTAGGAGGCTGAGATCTGAGGAACATGGGTCAAAGCCAGCCCAGGCAGGAAAAGTCTGTGAGACTCTTATCTCCAATAAACCATTCAGAAGACTGGAAGTGGTGCTGTGGCTCAAGTGGTAAAGAGCTAGCCTGGAGCTGAAGAGCTGAGGGACAGCGCCCAGACCCAGAGTTCAAGCCCCAAAACCAACAAAAAAAGTTAAATAAATAAACAAGAAGCTGGGCACCAGTGGCTCACACCTATAATCCTAGCTACTCAGGAGGCTGATATCAGAGGAATGGTTTGAAACCAGCCTGGGCAGGAAAGTCAGTGAGACTCTTATCTCCAATTAGCCATCAGAAAACCAGAAGTTGTGCTATGGCTCAAAGTAGTAAAGAGCTAGCCTTGACCAAAAAAGCTCAAGGACAGTGCCCAGGCCCTAAGTTCAAGCCTCACAACTGACCAAAATAAACCAACCAACGAACAAGATGTGATAACTTGATTTTAACATTTTATTGGGTAAATGATTTTAAAGGTAATAACAATAGTGTCAAAACTACTACAATATCTTTCCACAGCCATACCTTACAGACCCACATAAACCTTATATTTTTTTTCTTTTTGCACATTTTTTAATATTTTAAAGCCATACATGTCATATAAAATGCCCATTTCCAATAGTTTCTTCAAACTATTAAGCAATTAAATGTGGAAGGAAGGAGGACCTAGTTATATGTGAAGGGGATTTTGGGTAATCTGTGATGTCTTACTGTAATCAAAAGACAGGTTACTAAGAAAGAAGGAAAAGAGGAGCTACTCCAGGTAGCTTTTTGCTCAGTACAATCTCACCCATAACTCAATATGCTGGTGACCTATTCAACATAATTTTGGGGAACATATAAAACACTAAAATAACTTAGAAACTAGATCCAAATATTTCAAAAGTAATCAACTTTGATATACAAAAGCAGTTAGAGGTGGTTACAAAAGTTTTATTTTCTCAGTGCATCTATATACCAGCGCAGTTTACTGGGTCCAGAGCAAAATAAAAGGTTTTTTTTTTCTGAAACAGTAATAAAAAACAAGGAAAACATATCTTTGTATATAAAGAATCAATGCTGGTCTTAAGAATAATGTAATCAGAAACCCTTAAATCGAGAGGCACACAATGGGTTTCCACTTTTAAAAAATAAAAGTAAAGTCACCAGTTTATTTAAATGGAGGAGGCATTCACACCCCTCAAATAAACTTAATTCAATTTAACATCACTAGCAAAAATCACTTAGAAACTGTACAAAAATAAAAAAGTGAACACACATAATCCTGCAAGGTTTTTTGTAAGGACTGGAAGGCAGGCTTTTGGAGCAGCATTTGGGCATGGCTGGGGGCTTCTTTGGTTTGATCTAACACACATAAGAGATGGAATCTATTCCAGATGACAGTTTCAAATTTCTTGCACATCTGAAGACAAGAGGCCAGTATACAAACTTCCGGTGTGCTGGGCATTGGGACTGTATGCCCTGGACTGAAAACTTCACAACTGCTTTAAGTAGAGTGAGGGAAGAGAGCAAGCTTTGTACTTCCCCCATCAATTTCACCGTCCTCTCAAGGTAGGGGAGACTAGAGAGGGCAGTAGCACGTTCTCAGCGCAATCAGAAGGCCACTTGAGGGGTGGGGGAGAGGGGACAATTATTCCTTTAGAATCTGGTACCTGGCTGACTTTAAGAACAAGAAAACCCTTCCAGAAATGGAAGCCTTTTGCTACATACCAAAAAACACATACTATTTTCCAAGAGGAAAAAATACCCAGTTACATTGGAAAACAGAAAACTTAAGTGTAACTAGTTAACATTTACAAGGGGCTATGTAAACTTTGTGCTACTCAATATGAAGTTCAAGTATTACTTCTGAGCATTTAAAGATCACTGAACTTATACGATATTCCGGTGAGTAAGAGTGCAATTCACATTTGTGTTTCTCAACGAATAAACCACAACTGGCTAGAACATAACCTGTGCAATTAGAATGTTTGTCCAAGTTAAAGACACATGCTACGTAGTTCCACATGTTCAAAGTTAAGTCAAACCACATATTTAACAGCTTTGTAATACACAACAAAGGTGAAAAGGTCTACCATTTGTTTAAAGCACACCATTACAGTTTGTATAACACCCTTTACACTACAAAGTCTTTTAGTCAACAGCTATGTAGACACAAAAAATGCATTGTGCATCAACTTGAATACAAAAGGAGACAAAACTATCCTTTTTCCCCCAAGCCATGGTGGGAAATATTGCTGACCTCGTCCTTTGAAGCCTGCAGGATGGTTATATCTTCAGTATAACATTATTACACTGGTATGAAAATCTGTATAACATCTGCATATATCAAGAATTTTAAAAAATCTGATATGATTTTAGAGTCTGCATGACCAGTCACGTGACCTGCTCAAGATTGATTAGCACCGTTAAATACATAAATACACACATATGTGTGTATGTGTAAGTAATATGTACACATACACACATATGTGTGTGATAGATCTTTTCTTTAAAAAAAAAAAAAACTTCTAACCATAAGCTCACCCAGGATGAGGAGCCTGCTGAACTGATGAGATGATAGTTAAGATGGATTTCACAATAATATTGGTCTAGGTCTATTTTGTCTCTCTTTAGTTTGTTTCATTTACCTTTTTTGCAGCAAACAGTATCATTCAGCTTGTGCTCAGTTTCCCTATAAGGGCAAAATAGTTCCTATCAGGTAGCTCCTATTTTTATACTGAAAGACTAATCTATTCCAAAATGCTCCCAAGTAGAAACGACTGCATTTTGAATTCATTTCTTTTAAAGTCTAAGGATTTCATTTTCCTGACTCATCTCTTTTCAGTGGAACTGGCTACCTAGATTGCATTTCAGGCTATCTAGCAATTGGCTTCTTAAGGCATCTCAACTGAAAATGGTTGTTTAAATAATGGATGCTGTGGATGAAAGAACACCATCAAACTTCTAAGAATTCTCATCAAACACTAAAGTAGTGTGCTCTGCCCCAGTGATAAGCAGAAGGGAGTCAGCCAACTAGCTCATGAACTAGAAAAAGGGTTCTGAATTCTGAATTAGCAGTCTGTCACTTGTCACAGCAACTATATGTATAAGCTACATCATTTCAATATTCAGAGACATTTCTACAGTTTTAGAATATATATTCTGCAGCATACTTTTATCACTTGATACACCAATTTCCTGTTTGAAAATTATATATTTTCCCCAAATATATATCTATCTATCTCTATCTCTCTATATATTACCATAAAGTCAAGGCCATCTTTTGCCAAAATTATCTATGTTTTTCCCCCCTGGGGATATACATATAGACCTTCTGTTGACATCACTAATTTCTCCTTGTGCTCATCATGGGAAGACTTGCCCCACATATGAGCTAGGCTCTAACCTTTAGCATAATTGAATGCAACCACATCTTTACAGGTATGACAGAACATCTTATCAACAAAGCAAATGTGTTTCTATCAAAAGTATGTAGTGCAGAAAGAGATTCAAACTATTTTATAGGCTCTCTGAAACTCTGGTATTGTCTCCATGGCAAGCAAACATATTTGAAGTCATGGTATGTATGAACTTTTGTTTCACTAGATTATCTTTACCATATCTTTAGATGGTAGTGAAAACTATCTCTGGCCAATTGTGACTTCCTGAAACCTTAACCTAACAAATTTAACTTAATAGAAAATAGACAAATGTCTTTTGGTTATTTGCTCAAAATAACTTTTTCAGCTAAAAAAATACATTAAGAGTAAGGAATTTGTCTAATCTCTTGTTTCCCATATAGAAACAATAAATTTTACAAGAATATTTCTCTACATTGCCTTTTTGAACCCCTCTTAATTTTATTTTCTCAAAGGCACTAAGTTCTGCATCTGTTTTCTTCCTAATATTTGCTGCTTTTCAAACTGATTTCTGTAGCATATTTGAAAGGTACTTTCTTAAAACAGTGATTTAGTTTATGAACTGATTCTATAATGGGGTGAGGCAGTCTTTCATGACAACCAGCATAGTAGGCATAAATGGTTCTTTTTCTCTGTGACAAGCCCTATCATGTATCTTTAAATGTTTGTTACTAACATTCATATATATTAACCACAGGAAAAATAAATTCTTAAGGAATGATGACCTAAATATGAAGCTGTCATAGCAAAGGGAATTTTAGGCAAATTCAAGAGTAATATACAAAGACCTGAATTTGATATGAATTACTCCCAAACCCATCTACCAAAAAATAACTCTCTTACTGAGGAAAACTTACTAGACAAATCTAAACAAGATCCTTAAAAACTGCACACTTTCTTCCATCCACAGTCAAAAAAGAAGGTGGGAAGGAAGGAAGAAAAAGTAAAGGATGAAAGGCAATAAAGACAAACCTGTTTGAGATAGCAAAGCAAAATTCTATCTAATATTGTAAGAAAAGAAAAATCCCAAAAGTTATACATGATGCTGCAAAAAAAATCAATGCTTAAAAATAAGAAAACAAGATCTTCTTAACAAATGTCACTTTCCTACCCGTTACCATGATGATCTTAAATGACAATGTCGAAGTTTCACCATGGCAACGGAAACTATCATCATAAAATGGTACAGTAAAAGAGATAGCTAGACCAAGAAGGTGGAGGGTCTCCTGGGAAGAGGTCTGCAGAGAGGCCCAATGACTGGTTGTGCGGCTCAGTGTCAGGAATAATGGTTGTATGGAGGAAGGGGATGCCCAATGCCATTTTGGAAGTGATGATGCTGGCGATGAGCAAGGTATTCAGCATAACTCAAGGTCATCTTTTCACTACGGTACCTAAAAGAAAATCAGGGAAGAGAAAGTTAACATCAAGAAGTAGGTGATATACCTAATCAGAAAACAAGAGGTGTAGAAAGAATCAGTGACTTCCCATGGTCATACCACCAGTAAGTACCAAAGCTGAGGTCACAACACAGAAATCCAAACTCTGAATCTAGGATTCTTCCCACTCCTTGTTTGAATATTCTGCAAAATTGAATACCTCTTTAGTCCTAGTTTGCTTACAGGAAGGAACAAAATACCTAATCTACATCTCATTCACTTGAGTATTTGCTTCACAGATCTTTCATCTTTCCCCCATTTATCATTCCTTCCTGTCCACACATAAACGGGTTTAACCATTAACTATGACTGTTCTTAATGCTAGATCCAGAACTCTTTCTTTGCCCTAAGTCTAGCTTTCTTTTCATTGAAGGTAGTTTCTACCTTCAATGCACTTCTCAAACTACTTTCTGGCCAAGTGCTTCTGCTACTACTCTTCCATAGACAGCTATCGGAAGGCAGCTTGATTGTATCTGACCTTTCCACGATGATAGTGCTTACTACTCTGTTTTTGAAGCTCTCTAGTTCTTTCATGCCTGTCAGATGGCTTCTTAGCCATCTCAGATCTGCTCCTGCCTCTTTCATCTCCTTGCTCCTCCTAGCTCTGCTTTATAGGATTTTCCTAGTTTGCATCTTTACGTAGTTGACTTTATATTTTGTCCCTCTCAGAGAATCTGATCCTTATAGCTTCAGCTATGATCTCTGAAGATGTACCAAAGGCATTATCTCTTAGTCATAAGCTTTGCGCCTCCCCATTTTCAGTGACCTACTACTAGACATTCCTAGGAGTACTTTAAATCCAGAACTGAAACATAAGTCTAAGTCTCCTCCTGTCATCACTACGTCCCTTCAACAGATAACCTGGGTCTCTTTTATCCAGATGAAAACCTTGACTTCCTTATTTCTAAATGATAACCAAATCCTGCCACTTCTTCTATAATATCTGCCCCAGCCTTTCGTCCCATCTGACTTCCCTTCAATGCACCTCATTTGAATTGCTGCCACAGACACTTCCATGACAGTGCTGTTTCTTAGCTATTTTTTCTGTTTCTAGTTCCAATCATACACTTCTCCAAACCTATCTGGTTTATCTACAGCTGCTACCAAATGCCTAGTCTGGACTGTCAGATCCAACTCACCTTCTGGGCCATATTTTCCTTGAATACTGTATTTTATATGTGCACTGAACACTAGCCAAGTAGGAGTATTTCACATTGCTTAAGACTTGCTTTGTACTTTGCCACCTACATGCCTTCATTCAACATCTTAGGGAAATCCCTTTTCCTCAGATATTGTACCCACTCTTCAAGCACAGCTCTCAATCCACCTCCTCTTTGAAACCTTCTGTTACTCCTCTACTCCTTCCTGGAATTCCTCTTTCTTGGCTTTATAATCTTATATCATCCATCATACTCTGCCTTATAGTAATAGTTATTTCTGTACATGCCCTTCTATTCTCCCCACTATAAAGTTAGGGAGAGCAGAAATGGAGGCATTTTCAAATTTGTAACTGCTCAGAGCTGAGAATAGTCCATTTTTAGACTAGAGGCATTCAATACAGTTCTCTAGAATTGAAATACATGGAAACAGCAACCTGTTTTCCTAAAATGTTTGATATTTTCCTTTTTAAGTAAGAATCCCTATTATTCCATGCTGAAATTTATTTAGTATTCAAGTTTAGCTCAATTGTGTTTCTCAATAAGCTTTCATGGTATTCTTCAATCACTGCCAAAATTCTAATGGTAAATTCAAATTCAAAGACTGCTTATCAGAATCCTGGGGTTCTGCTAGGCAATGTGAAAAGCTGGCAGAATAGCTAATTCTGGTGCTTTCTCTAGTAAGGTAGTCTAAAGTCTCAGAGGGCTTGTTGGTACAAAGCCAGAGTAATCACACAGAGATAAAGATGGGAAGGATGGACTCATAGATCATACAGGCTTTTCTGCCAAGCAGAGTCCCATTATATCAATCCTCAGTATGTCGCTGCCTTCATTTCCTCTATTTTATAAGAGGAAAGTAAGTACAGTTAGAGAGACCAAAGATATAAAAGGGTTGCAAGACATATACTTGGAAATGTACTAGTTAGCTTTATGTGAGAAAATGCCTTCTATACCTGGTCAGTTTTATGGTTTTCCTGAATTCATTAGTAATTGGAGCTTTGTATCCTCCTTTCCTCAGTAACGAGTCTATAGTCTGAATGTGGTCCCATCCTGTGGAGAGTTGATCAGATAAAATAGCAGTTAAGTACAAATCACAAGCACCTTTGGTTAAATACAAAATGACTTTGTAGATGTCAGCTATCACTGTCCCCAAATTCCATCAACTCATTTGGGCCTAAAAACAATCATAGAGAACAGCTAAAATTTCATCCTATACAGAAGCAAGTCTATCACCACATATCTTCAATAATAGCTATCCACAATATCTAACAACATTGGTTTCCTGATCTCAACCATATTTGAAGGCAAGGAGTCTAAGATATAGGCAGTGACTGATAAATTATGTCTGTAACAAACAATAACCACTATACTCTTCAAGAGATGTTACTGTAATAACTCAGTCTTACTTAGGACTCGCTTGCTACTAGATGGTAATTTCTAGTTGTAATGGTATCTTCCTAATTAATTACAGAATCAATCTATTTAAATTTGCATGCAATGCTCAAGGGCATTTTTTATTGGTTCAGATAAGGATGGTAACCATACTTATGTATGCTTTATGAATTCAATAGTACTGCAGGATTAAGACATTTTCAAATAAATCTATAACTGTCATAAGAACTAACTTTCTTATTTGGGAGTTTAATGAGGTTAACTTTTACTATTATATTTCTCATATTTACATGAACGAACATAGGCAAACCAAATCTTAAATGCTTTCTGATGAGAAGAAAAGCTCTATTAGACAAAAGATATTCCTTTCAGTTAATATAAGAATTTAGTAGCAGCTAGAAAGGACAAAAATACTATCGAGTGAAGTTTGTGTTGGTTCATCAAGACTTGTGCTATATCCATGTAATGGGAAAATGTCTGTTTATTAGTAATTACCAAGCATATAAAATAATAATACTTCACTTACTCATAATGGCCCAGCCCTAATGGGAAACCTACAGTTTTAATATTAGTGGAATGAGTAGTGGCAACCACCTAAGAATAAAACATTAGATACTGACAATGGGAATACACTACATGGCGGTCTGTCAAGCTCCAGGCTTGCTCATGCCATAACAATACTTGTAGAATAATGGAATATGAAAAAATAGAATTTCAGATTAGTAGCAAATCATCAACTAAGTAAGGCCCAAGTTTTATATATCTTTGCCTTTGTTCAAAACTTCAGTGGAGATATTCTGCATTAGTATAAGTCACTGATTTGAAAGACATTGCAGTGGCAGTGATAAAAGAGTCACTTCTTGCAATTTGACATTGATCAATTATCAGGCATAACTGCAAGGTCAAATATTACATTTCAATTTGTCAATTTGTTTAAATTCTTCATCAGATCATATGAAATAAAGTCCAACAGTGACCTTGCTCCTTTGCAACCTCCGGTAGGTAGGTGGCGGTGCGTTTTGATCCTTTTTCATTGATGAACTCTATTCTAATGCCATGTACACCCACCTGAAAGAAATGGGCAGTTTTATTAGTACAATCTTCTTCATAGAAACAGAAAAATGTTATAATTTAACTTTCAAGAGAATGCAATTCTTCCTTTCCCCTTGATTTTTGAAGTGCATATCAGTTTTCTCTTTCCAAAGCTTTGGCTTTGAGTTGATGAGCCACTACGATGTTCAATGGAGATGCAAAATATTGACTTGTATGGGCCCCAAATGGGTACAGTTATGCTATTGTAGTTAGAAAACTCAAACATCTTTTAGGGGGCAGTGCCAAGAATCCTGCTCCAACTCCCAGATTATGATTCATGATATTAAGGAGCTAAACAAAGTGAACTGACTTCAAAGAGAAAGTAAGCAACCATCTTGTTTAGCAGGCCACTCAGCACATCAAATTACATTCAAAATTTCTTGTGCCTACCCCTCCCAAAGTGTCTATCCCCATTCAAATTTTGACTTGTATGTTGGCAAGTAAAAAGTATCAGATAAGACTGACAAAAAAAAGGAACACCACCAGTTGGACATCAAACAGTACAACTGAATTTAAGAGCATGAATAAGTTTGGGACAGGGCATTTTTACAGTCTATTACCCTAACCTAGAAACCACTATTTACTTTGAGAAATATGAAACAAATTTTCCATGATAAAAAGGTAGTCTTCTTAAGAAATGTGAACAATATCTTGGCAATATTTTTAAAAGCAGTATGCTTTTCTTTTAGTTTACAATCAAAAGAAACCTGTCCTTTTTCTTCATTTCTTACACAAGGCTAAGGAAAGATTTAAAATTCTTAACTTCTTTGCCAAGATGGCAATAAAAATGCAATTTCCAAAGTACAACCACTCTATTACATTCTCCTAAATCTGTGGTTGTCTAAGTTCAACAGTTCCCAAGTGGAGTATCAGGCTGTCCAAGGTCCTGGAAGGCAGATGTAAGAGCAGGTGAACATTATTTCCCAGAATGGAGGATTCTTTTCAGAACAGGTGAGTAAAATCACAGATCTTATCCTTTCTATGTATATAGATGTAAAAGTCTAAAACAGGAAAATGGGTCACTTATATCCTCTTGCTGTATCTACCCTCAACCTGAAAATTTCCAAATTTTTCTGTAATAAAATGTTTTCTGGGAAATCCAATTCATTGTTTCCTTGGACCTTCACATATCTATCCATTAGAGCCTGTCAGATCTTCTGAGTGTTCTTTGTTTTGTATTAAAACATATCTCGATGGCTAGCCTTCTATATATTTAATATCAATATTCTTATGAATCTTCTTTTGTTAAAAAATGTGCCCAGAGCAACCGTTTAGAAAGCTTAACACAACAAAATTTCCCAGACACTGTGGGAAATCACTGTGGAGAGCTGAGAAGTCTGAGTGCTTAGCTCTAAGGCATTTGCAAAATAAAGGACATCCCCAGTGGCTGACATAGCACTGAGGTAATGACAAATTAGCAATACTTTCTGTCTCCTAACTTCCTGATCAGTTACTTTGAAATTATTTTCTTGGACAATATCAGATTCTTTATAATTTGTTTTTTTTAATCCACAGTAGAAGCAATTTATGCTCCATCATTCACTGAAGTGAATTTTGAATCTTCAACTCCATTTATCAAAAACATCTGTCATGGTAAAATTGGAAAGAAATTCAGTATTTATTAAGATGTCTAGTCAAAAAGCTGTGAGAAGGAGATTGTATCCCTATCAGTGAGGTGAGAATATCAGACAAAATCAACAGGACTAGGTTGGTAGGAAGTGGGGAAGGGGCTGCAGAGGTTATTAGAATTGCAAGATGTTTCAAGTATAGTTTGGAAAAAGAACAACTCCCCAAGTGATTTTTATCCTTATTGATCTAGATAGCCCTAATAACTATCCTAGCTCTGACAAACAATGGGTACTGGGAAAAATGACTTAGGCAAATGGGGGGTATGTAATTTAGACATGTAAATCCTTTCTTCATAGGAGTACATTCTATGTTCTTCAACAAAATGTCAGAGATTTTAAAGCCTAGTAATTTACCAATTAAAAGAGGCTAAGACGAATTTACAGTCTGTGAATTATGTATCAATAAAGCTATTTATATGAAGTTAGATCAAAATCAAAGGACATGCTGAACAAAAACAAAAATTAATCACAAATAAGATTGCTTCTTTTACTTTTGTATTATAAGAAGGCACCTCCATCAAATTTGATTTAAAAATAAAAATTCTCCCATTGAGTGCATTTTCAACTTTTGTTTTCTGTGTTCCCCCAATTCTCAACAACTGAAAGCCCCTGTAAGTTTAGCAATTTGGGGCTTTATAAAACCAAAACTAACATGGTTCATTTTTTCCCCAACTAGTAGAATCAGAACAATAATATGATTCTTAACAGAATCAAACCATATCATTTTTATCACCTGTTGTGAAACAGAATTTTCTTTACCACTACTGCCACAAAACCATCACATAGTACAATCAAACCAGGAGAATAGAAAATGGTTGCTATATGCCGTAGAAAATGTCCAATTCTGGGCCAACTGTGGAAATCACTGCCTTTGCAAATTCAGTCATCTGCACTAAATGAGCACCCAAACAGAATCCATATTGTTTCAGGGAGGCATATGTCACAGCTGCAACTCCAAAATACAACCTCATGCATAGCAACTGAATCCTCCCTTGGACCGATTAGATGTCCAGCAGCTTCCCAAGAGGCAAAAGTATAGTAGCAGTTATTAACTAGATAAGAGATTAGCTAACTAGGGAGCTAGGATTCCTTGAAGTAAATCTGCTCTAAAATTCTACCAAAATAACTTTGTGTTTTTAATGACAAATGGAAAGATCTAGAAAAACTATGTCAACAAACATACTGCTACTTAATACTACCACTAACGAAAGTACAGCCAAGTGAGCAAAACCTGGAGATTTGCAAACCTAGCCTATGAGAGTCCACAGGTCATTTTCAAAATTATTACAAGGTCTGAGAAAAAAATGCTTTCAAAATCCTTCAGCTGTAATAATACTGTTTTAATCAAGACTATACTTTTGCTAAGCAGAGCTATAAATCAACTCAAATGGTAGTAAATTAAATGTAGGACTTATAGATAAGAGGATATGGAATTAAGAGCTCTGTGTGTGCTGAGAGAATATTAAGACCAGTTCAACAGATTCCTATTTCATGATAAAAAGAAAGCCATATTTTTTGTGGAACCATTCCATATCAAGTGTTTTTTTATTAATCTTTTGGGTATTTTTTACATTTTTCAGAATGATTAAATATCAAGATTAATGTTAAGACCCTCAAATATATCTTGATTATTCTGTGCTTGATTATCCAGTTTGGGGGATTATGCTTCCCCACTCAACCTGGCCTCAGCCCCATCCACTTTCCTCTCTTATCCATTTCTCTATATTTTCACTACTCTACCAGAGAGCACATGGGCAAACAGGAAAGAGATATATGCAAATTAATCAATTTTGCTACATAGTAAAAGGTTTGGTAGAAGAGATTATAAATAATGGCCATAATGAAGCTCAGAGACTGTCTGCAGATTTCATTTATCCTTGCTATCTTTCCTCTTATTATAAACATGGCTTCACTTAAAACTATTATCCCCTAATGCAGCGACCCTCAACACAAGAGCATTCAAAATGTGCCTTCTTCTACCCCATTACAATATACAGTCCATATTATACTCATCACAATTGCATAGTCAAAGCTTAATATACCCTACTTTGTCTATAAGGCAAGTGCTAGTCCTGCAATCTGCTAGCAATGCCACCAAAGGGTCTCACTTTTACTTGTGAGCCTAATCAGCAAGCTAACAATCTGAAGAGGTTGAAACATGGGGCGGGGTGGGGGGGGGAATCATCTGGCTAAAAGCAATAAATGTGGATAAAATGTGCTCTGGTGCAGTTGAGTAGGCTCCATGCAGACCTTTGAGCATTTGGGTCCACAATTACCTCCACAGTTATGACCCTCAAAGCTTAAATCTATTTCTGATCATATCCTGGCCAAAAGAAGCAATTTCTTTCCTTAAGTGGAATTGTGTCTCAGCCAATGCCACAGTCAGTCCCATCTTCCCCCATTTCAGGACCAAATTCTGGGTTTCTCTGTAACAATAGGGCTATAGTTCATTCTATTCATTTTCAGTGAATTCATCTTGAAAAACATGAAAAGTATCAAGAGGTCAAAGAATCAAAATGGTTTGACATGTATTTCTGGAAGAAATCATTTGGTACAATATGTTTTGTAATTAACCACACAGCCAGTTACTGGCCATTTACATTAGAATGACCTGCCAGGCTCAATATGCTAGTCTCTCTGAACTTTAGGAAAGAACTCATTTCCTAATGAGAGGAACTAGGATATCTGGCATCCCCTGTAACCTTTTCAAGTTGGCATCGCTGAAGACACTCCTGTGTGTTCACAAAACAGCTCAGGGAAACACAAAATACTGTACTGGATAATCCATGGGACTGACTCAGAGTCTGGTGTCTCTAATATAGTTAGTAGGAAAAACTGCATGTGTTATCCCTCTGAAAACCACAAAATCCTCTAAGCACCATGGTGACCTCCTGAACTTATCTTCCAGAACTTGCCCCAGCCTAATTCAGCTGTGTTAAACTAGTGACTTCCTTTACTTCAAGAAAGCAAATTCAACACTCAGGAGGAAAATAGATCAAGTTTGGGCCTACTCCAAGTTATACTTTTGAATAATAATTATTTGGACAAGAAAATTTAAGAGCTTATTTTCAGAAGCTGATAATGATTTGTTTAGATCCTAACCAACCAATCCCTTTCCATCAAACCTGAGACTAAGAAACAATCATTCAGACTTCATAGTATGTAAAGCTTCCTATCAAGTCCTTGCAGCTGTAGTATTTTACTTTGCCCCTCAGTATGAGAGGCAAGTCTAAAATTCTGCAGGTATGTAAAATCTGACCAAATTATCATCTAAAGTGTTGCTGCAATTTTGAATCGGTAACTGTTACTTTTGTAAACCATACACTACTACACACATAAAATTTCTGTTTATAAAATTACTCAAGTTCTACATATTCTTACTATATATATGTATATGTATATGCTTCATTCTTAGAAAGTCTAATGGAGAAAATAAAAGGTGATCTGTAATCCTAGTACTACCTAGAGATAACTTTTATCTTAATGACAAAATCTTTTTCTCCTGAACCAACTAAGATATCTCCAAGAACTACATTTTAGACTGTTTTATCCATTTTAAGAAAAATTCTTATAATGATCTTTATGTATCTACTTTGATCAGCTTTTTACACTAAATATTAGAAACATAAATCAAGTATAATTGATTAAAAATTCATCCAAAAGTTACTTGAACACAGCCTTTTAACATATTTTACTATAAAAATGCTCATCATCCACCTCAGCTGAGTTATTTTTTCTTGCTATTTTGTGAAAATAATTACAAAGGTCCTCTTGACCAAAATACATGTGCTGCTCTGATCTAAGATCCCAGCAAATTAGTCACCTTTAGCTTAGAAATTTAGTTCAGTCTCCATGGACGAATTCTTGGCTGTTGCAGAGTTTACTAAAGGCCTAATTAGTGCCAATTTTGATTCATGTAGGAGACTTAGACATCTTGTCTATCAGGAAAACAAGTCTGCCAATTTATTCACAAAGGCCACTGAACAACAATCTGATAACATTTATTTTAACTAATAGCTGCCGCACAAATTTTAAATACCTAAAATATCTAATAATCACCCCCTGTGAACTTTTTAAAAATTACTAAGATGTTAAATAAAGCAAGCTTAATGAAAAGCTGCTTTGAAAGGCTATGAAGCCAAACATGTTTACATATCATTTGAAATCAAAGTGTTCATCCTGTATGGTTTTGCAAAGAACTAGTGACAGCTTAGAGTATGATTTTAGAAAAAGTTCAATTCTCTGTAATGATTAATTATAATAAGCATTCTATAAAAATTAAACATCCTGAACTTCCCAAGTAAAATTCAGAAAACAGAGATGACCTTTAAATAAAGAGCCTACTTTTCATCAAAAGTTACAAAAATGCATCCTACCAGTTTTGGGAAAAGAAGAAAAAAGGAATGAGAAAGAAAGTGAATTTACACTCAAGAAAAGCAAAGTAATACATTTTTCTCAAAACTTGGAAATGTGACCTAGTTTCCTTCTCCAAGGTTAGGGAAGGGGGACAGAAAAATCTCTTGACAATCATACTCAATATGAAGTAATGCTTTCCTGATAAGAAATTAAGAAAAATCTTATTCATGTTATAAATATACATTGATTATCTGACTCAGTACGGTTTCACTCAGTCTACAAAAGGGACTTATTAATAAAAAGTTACATGGATAAATTTATGTAAATAAATTCATCTTAGCAGGATGCCAATGGCTCATGCCTGTAATCGTAGATAGTCAGGAGGCTGAGATCTGAGGATCACAGCTTGAAGCCAGCCCAGGTAGAAAAGTCTGTGAGACTCACCTCCAATTAAGCACCAAGAAAGCTGGGAGTCGAGATATGGGTCAAGTGGTAGAGTGCTAGCCTTGAGCAGAAAAAAAAAGCTCAGGAACAGCATTCAGGCCTTGAGTTCAAGCCCCAGGACTGGCCCAAAATTTGTTTTTAAAATAAATTAATCTTGAAGTTATGAAGAAGATAAAGAAGCACTGTAGTGAGTCCTTATAAAGTGTACTTGTTTCACTTATACTTAGATATGCAATATCGACTTAAACCAAGATATAGTAATAAAATAGAGGTATTAATGACAGAATATTTTCCTTCCCAGACAGACTTATTTTAGGGAAAGACATCTAGAATGTACCATTAAAACACTGGACTATGTTTTACTTGCTGTCTATATTTAATTTGAAAATGGTCATTTTTAAATTTTAGGGCTCTCTTTTTATGACTTTTAAATGGCTACTGGTGATTAGTTCTTTGGATATAATTGAAACCAAAGCCATTTTAGAGAAGGTAGTTTGTCACAGAATAATATTTTGTGGGAGTCCAGAGTCCTTAGGTATTACCTAGTCCAAGTTTTTAGCTTCCTGATATAGTATCTGAGGTCTAGAAAGGTCACAGAGCTGGGAAGTGGCAATTGGCAACTAAGCCCAACTCTCCTTGTTCCCCAAATTCATGACTATTTTTATTAAATGCTGGGGACACATGCAAGCTGTAAACAACACACTGAGTGGAATTTAGGAAGGGAGAGAGGCCTGAGGATGAACTAACATGCCCACTTCTTTATGGGTACTAATAGCTAATAGGCATTTTTAAGCACTACATCACATTCTCAGAAGTTATGTTATTTTTATGGTTTGTTTCGCCACCAATCTTCTTATACACTACCTTGTTGATGCACAGCATATTCTTTGTATATGGCTAGGAAACACAAAGCATCCCTTTCCCAATGTCCCACAGCCCTTGAAAAAGCATTTAACTTAAGAGCATCAAGACAAAGATTAAATTACCCAAAATGTTGTCTTACACAAAATTCTAGATCTTGATACACATATTTAAAAAATAAAAAAGCGGGAATCTTAAGGCAGAGCAGAGGCAAAATATGATGAACATCATAGTTGGGGAAAAACAACTGAGGGAAGAAACAGAATGTATACATATAACTAGAAGTCCTTTCACTTGGTGACTTTGTGAGTCATGCTAACCATCTGTGTATGAATGGAAAATCTGTTTCAGGAGTACATTAAGAGGAGCTAAATCATGCAAACCTTTATGAAGGGAGTGAGTGTGAAAAGGAGAACATTAGCTTCTAAAATATATGAAAGATAATGATGGTAGCCAATTTATTCATCTCATCTGTTTATTCTCATGAAGGTTGTTACAAAAGAGCCCTATTATTAACTGCAAGCAAATACGTCAGAAATGGAGCTGTGATTGCTCAAGAGGTGTGCATTAGAGATTGCTTTTAACATGAAGTACAGCTCTCTGAGTACCAGGCATCCACAAGCCTCATGTACAATGACAGATGTTTGGATATGTTAGGGACAGAGAGAGACTAGAGACTTGGATGTAATCTAGCTTTGTAGTCTATGGACAGATTTATCACACAAAAATCCTACTGGCCAGCACCCACCCAACATGGGTGTTGTATACCACTAAAAAGAACTAATACTCTGTGCTTAGACTATGATATACTGCCCAAGAAATAGTGGTGAAGGGAGCTAGAGGAAAAATACCTTCAGATTTGTGAAAGTCATTAATCTATTGAAACATGATCTAAGCATCTACTTTAGAATATAGAAAACATTTCTCTGTCATGCCTCCAAATGATCTCCTCTAAAGCTCAAAAGTAAAAGATGCCTGATTACAATTTAGAAAATATTTTGACTTCTGTCAGCAATGTGCTACATTAGCTTCCACAAATCATGGGTGGCATACTTGCCATACAAGTTCTTCTACAAACAAAAGCTTATTCATTTATATCATCCTGAAAATGAGCAGCTGTGAGATGACACACCTAGAATCACTCCTGAAGTCAAACTCCACCCATTGTAATGTCACTGATTATATATCCTTTTAGATGTTTGAAAAGAAACACAGCTCCCAAATGTTTCACTGTATTAATTCCGGGCTATATGCCATTTTGGAGACCTCCAACATGTTGTATGAGCTTCTTTCTTTCTAAAGTACTACGTCTGTCAATCATCCTGTCATTCAGAATTAAGATAACACTGTCAACTGAAGAACACAGAATAAAAGTAATACTTTTTTGTGTTCAAATACAAGATAGATCATGTTGGATTTCTCCCTAGGGGTAACAATTTTTCTCATTTGATTATCCTCTTAGGCCAATTTATAAGTTAATGACTGTTTTCCCAATTATTCACTCTTCATCTTCATAATCACCAGGGAAATAAGCAGATCATGATGTATGCAATGATCAGCAATTCTTGGGAAGGGTGACAGTCCTCCAACTTTTCTGTATGGCACAAGGTGTAGGTGGTGGTGCTATCTTTAGTAATTACTCATACCTATAGATACTACAGAACATACAGAAGCGTCATTCTATCAATTCAATACTATCTTGAAAATATTCTATTTTTGAAATCATTTACCAAAGATGTCTTATATCCTAAAAGAGAAGCCACTCTGGTCCCTAAAACAAAGTCTAAAGTAAATCTTACTTTCTTAAGTTTCATTATAAAACTTGAGACATATTACCAAAGGAGAACTCCAAACAGACTGTGCTAAACTTAACCTTCATTGAAAAAGACAGAAAGGTGGTAGCCAGCCCTGTGGCAATCCAATTGTTTTCCTGATGATCTGAAAATTAAGTGACTATTACCACCAGTCATGTTTATCATTCTCATGACCACAAGAATGTCTTTCTTGTTAGTGAAGTTACCTACCTCTGTGCTTTAAGACGTCTAGATTCTGCCCTCGTTCTGCCTTGGTCTGAGTATTTTTATCACTCTAATTAGGAATTCTACTGCAGTAACACACTTTACCATTGGGGGTCAAACCTCAAGCCATATTTCCACAAGAGAAGCTCTATGACAGAATCTTCTGCTTCTACAAAACAAACTCATTATCTATCACTAACTTTAAAATTCTCTATTACAATTGTCCAATGATACTGTTTTCCACTGTGGCATAAACATATATGGAACTCTGCATGTCAGGTTAATATTAGATATTTACTGTGAATGGGATATATTATGGTGGGAAAAAAGTTAGAATTATTTGTCAATGTGAAATTTCTCAAAGTGAATGTATATTTTTGTAATGTAGATCCATCAAAATACAAGAAAATCATAGCATAATTTACATATAAGCTGAATCACAAAGACTTCCAAATCTTTTAAATAGTAACTGTATTCAACATGATCTCAGATACATAATCATATATGCAAATTTATTGATACAAAGACACAGATTAAGTATGGAAAGAAATATAGTTGTCCCTTTGACACCCCCTACAGGATACCAAAATATGAAGACATTCAAGCAAATCTCCTATATAAAATGTTACACTATTCAAAAATTACCTATATACATTCTCCCATATACATCCAAGATTTCTAGGTTATTTACTATATATATATATATATATATATATATATATATATATATATATATACACACACACACACAATATGAATGATATGTAAATAGTTGTTATATGCTATACTGTATGGGAAATAATGAAAAGACAAAAAAGTATCTACATATTCAGTATAGATGTAATATTTTTTCCAAATAGCTTCCATCTACAGTTGGTTGGGTCCATGCATGAGAATTCACAGACACTGAGATTCTGACTGCATTCTAAAATGTTAAAAGTAGTTATATAAGAATGATATCATTATGAATGGCTTACATTTCTTTATACTTTTGAATGTTTGCAGCTTTCTGTTCCAGTAAATTAATATTATTAAGGACGGCCAGTGTGTGTATATAAATTTATTTTCCATTTTTTTATTCTGATGAAATACACAAAACATAAAATTTACCATCTTAATTTTTTTGCAGGGGGGCGTTTATGAGGCAGGTTTTCACTATGTAATCCTAGGCTGGCCTTAAACTGACACTCCTCTTCCTTCATGTTCCAAGTGCTGAGCTTACAAATGTGTACCATCATACTTGACCCTCATTTTAAAGCATGTAATTCAGTGGCATTAAATATACTCGAAGTATTTTGCAACTACTACCACCACTATCTAATTTCAGAACTATTTTATCACTGCAAATGGAAACTCTTTGCCCATTAAGCAGTCACTTCTCATTCATCCTCAAACTCTAGAAATCATGAATCTGCTTTCTCTCTCTGTGGATATGTCAACTCTGAGATAGTTTGTATAAACAGAATCATAAAATATGTGGCCTTTGAGTCTGGTTTCTTTCACTCAACATAATTTTTTCCAAAGTCTATTAATTTTCTAGTGTGCATCAGTACTTAATTTCTTATGACTAAGTAATATTCAGTTTTCGTTCCAATATCTGTTTTCAATTCATTTGGGCATATATCTACAAGTAGAACTGTGTAAGTATATACTTTTAAAAATATACTTTAATTCCAATTTAGCACTCTGTGTTTAAAGTAGCCATGCTTTTCTCAGAATTATCAAAGAAAACCTTAGAATATCATTCCCCCAATAAATGAGTTCTATTTTCAACCAAAATGGTACATTTATAGCCACCTAAAAAAAAGAGAATGGAAGAAAGACAGCCTCTTTAGTAAATGGTGCTGGAAAATTGGTTAAATACCTGCAGAAAACTAAAGCTAGATCCTTCTCTATCACCCTGCACCAGATTCAACTCCAAATGGATCAAAGACCTTGAAGTCAAAACAGACACCCTGAACATTAGAGGAAAGAATAGGACAAACTCTACAGATCCTTGGTACAGGCCAAAAGTTTCTTAATAAAGACCTGGAAACACAACAAATCAAGGAAAGGTTGGACAAATGGGACTGCATGAAACTGCAGAGCTTCTGCATGGCAAAGTACATAGCTAACAATATCAATAGAAAGCCCACAGATTGGGAGAAGATCTTCAGTAGCCATACAACAGACAAGGGTCTCACATCTAAAATATACTTAGAACTCAAAAATCCCCCAGAAACAAATCCTCAAAGAAACAACTGCCTGATAAATAAGTGGGCTAAAGACTTAAAGAGAAACTTCTCTGAAGAGGAAAGAAGGATTGCCAATAGACACATGAAGAAATGCTCAACCTCCCTCGCCATAAAAGAAATACAAATCAAAACAACATTGAGATTCCACCTCACCCCAGTTAGAATGGCTATAATCAAGAAATCTAATAACAACAGGTGCTGGAGGGGATGTGGCCAAAAGGGAACCCTAGTGCATTGTTGGTGGGAGTGTAAACTTGTTCAACCACTCTGGAAAGAAGTATGGCGACTCCTCAAAAGACTCCACTGTGACCCAGCAATCCCACTTTTGGGCATTTACCCAAATGATCACAAACAAGGCCATACTAAAGCCACCGGCACAACTATGTTTATTGCAGCATTATTTACTATAGCTAAGATATGGAACCAACCCAGATGCCCCTCAGTAGATGAATGGATCAAGAAATTGTGGTATATATACACAATGGAATTCTATGCCTCCATCAGAAAGAATGATATTGCCCCATTTGTTAGGAAAAGGAAAGGCTTGGGAAAAAATTGTATTAAGTGAAGTAAGCCAGGCCCAAAGAAACATAGGTCCCATGGTCTCCCTTATTTGCAATAACTGTATATGTCTAGAACAAGCAGAAAAGGTCAAAAGCTATGTACATATGACCATATAAGATAATGCTAAGTGAAATGAACCCCAAGATAGGGACCCAAGAGGTTTTATCTTTCTTGCTGTTGTTTTTAATGTACTTATAATATACTATGTGATTGTTTTTTTGTTTCTTTTGTATGTTCTCCCCCCATGGTATAACCCCTGTTTTCACTGTATTTGATTCTGTGCCCTGCATCTTGTATATACATTTTTCTAATTTGGGGAGGGGAAGGGAAATAACAAAATGTTGAAATAAGGATACAGGTTGACCCATTGTAACAATGAGATGTACAATACACTGTGTTGAAAACAAACTTTACATTTACAACTTTGGGGGGGGAGGGAGGGAGAACTTGGGGAGGTGGGGCAGGAAGGGGTGGTAGGGGAAAACAAAGGAGGGGATAACAATGCTCGATAGGAAATTTACTCATTACCTTACTCATGTAATTGTAACCCCTCTGTACAGTATCTTTACAATAAAAATATATATTAAATTAGAAAAAGACCAACTCACAATTTTTTGGTGCTGTTCCTAGAGCCTGAACTCATTAGAGGCCTGTGCATTGTCCCTAACCTTCTTTGGCTGAAGGCTATTGCTCTACCATTTGAGCTACAGCTCCTTTTCTGGCTTTTTTGGTAGTTTAGTAGAAATGAGTCTCACAGATTTTCCTGCCTGGGTTGGCTTCAAACCACAATTCAGGTTGCAGTCTCCTGAGTAGCTAAGATTACAGGCATGAGCCAACAGTACTGGCTCCAACTCACATTTTTTGGAGTTTAAAATGTGACAAATTACTCTTGTGCTTAAATATTTTTAATTGAAATAATGATAAATAGCTAAAAGGGAAAATCTTTTCTTGCTAGCATAGCCAGTCTAGCAATACCTAATTCACTTTCAAATGCATATATCTAAATATACAAAAGTATGTGTTTAGTTTCAACAAAAGAGAGTATTACTTAAAAGAAATATTTAGCCCCAAATAATACCCCAAATACACAAAACTAAACAGAAGCAAAATAGGACCTTTGAGAAATTCAAGGTGGCAGCAAGTGTTCAAAGAGGAACAATCACACCTGAAAGAGTACTGACTCTTATGTCTTTACTTCTCATCCACTTAACAGAAAACTGATATATCTGAAGGACAGTTTCTGCTGTAGATAGTACTTGAATTGAGCTCAAGAAGACAACAGTTTCTTCTGTGCTTACCCATACCTATTTAACAGCTACTGCAATCTCCCTTTCCCCTTCTCTTGAAACAGACACACACACACACACACACACACACACACAATATACATCCACAGAAGAAACACACACATGCATAAGCCATGTGCCCAGACAGTATTTCTAATTCAATGGCTACCAGTAAGAGCCAATGTGTTTTATAACTTAGTCATACTTCAGATGCCAGGCTTCTGTCCTTATTGTCACCTATCCCACTCAAATTATGAAGACACTGTCCCCTGAAATCTAGAAAGCAGAAATAAAATTCTAGCTAGAAAAAAAGGAAACAAAAGCCTTGAAGCAGTAAAAGAACCATCTAAACTGTAATGTATATAAGTAGGGGACCTGATTTAAGATTATTTAAAAATAAAGTACTGGGGAATTTTCCCATAATTTTAGTAGATTTATCCTAAGAAAATCTGAGGATTGGGTGTGATCGCTCATGCTTAGAATTTCAGCACTCTGGAGGCTGAGGCAGGAAGATCATAAGGACAGTTTAGGCTATATAGCAATATCTCATCTGAGAGGAAGGGGAAAAGCCAAATAACAAAAACATAACTTACCAAGGAAATCACAAATCGGGACATTCTAGTTCTGCAAATGATCTTATACATTCCATCTTTGCTAGAATCAACACTATGAATTTTTTTCTTCCATTACAAAAAAAGTAAAATGTTATCATATTCTCCAAAAACTCCCACCATAAAACCCAGAAGAGACTATTTCATCCTAGTCAATAAAGGCAAGTTCTAACAGGAGTTTTTAAAATGAATATCAAGAACTTTACAAATATCTTGTTCTGTAAACAGAGAAAGTGTCTAAAGTCTCACATGGAATCAGGGCAAAGCCAAAAATAAATTTCAAGTCCAATTAACTGTGTAGATGGTGATCTAGCCACAAGGCAAAATGTCTCAGTTACCACTGGGGATGGCCCTTCTAAAACAAGCAGCAAAAAGAAAACATGTTATAGCATAATGATACAATAATGTCATTTAGGAATGGTATAAGAGAAAATGAATCCCTTGTTTCATTCTCTTATCCTTTATTTCCTCCTATTTTGCTTATGCAGTTTTTTTCTGCTGCTGCACTGAAAGGTGCTCCATGGTGGGGATCAAAATCTTCCCACTTCTGTACATGAAGCACAAAGCATAGTCTACCAAGTAAGCATTCAGTAATTTGGGAATATGTGTACATATAAATTTTTCTAGATGTACACTCAATTCCATTCTCTTAATCACCAAAGCAAATAATGGTGTCAACCCTCAAATCTATTAGCAAGCTGATCCCACCCACTATAGAATAATAAAAATAAGATCAATATAATCTGGTATTTACAAAAGCAGAGAGATACTCTAGATATAGTTGTATGTTTAAGTGCATAAACTAAGGTAGCCAAGAATAAATTCACATTATTTAATTATAAGTAACTAATACTTTGTCATCATGAGATCATTTACCTGAGAGATATACAATCCTAAATAGCTCTTACTTCAAAAATGTATCCTCTGATTACCTAAAAATTTGGTGGCCGTTATACCAGAATGCACTGGAATGGAAATACAAAGAAAAATAAATTCCAGTCAGTCCTTCTTACTAATTATTAACATTTTTTTATAAAGTGCTCAGGTGAAGTGGTAGGATAAAAAAATGAAGACCATATTTAGGGATTAAAACAACACATGGCACTTTGCCATTTAAGAAATTCTTTACTTGTATTCCATTATACAATAGTGAGTTATATCTATGAGAATGAGCCAAAAGAATAATTTTCTGGACATAGTGTTTAACATCTACTCAGGAGTTACCTTAATTTTGCTTTCGTAATTTTCTATAGGCTTACCTCCCAGTCCAAATAATCACAGACATCTTCAAAGTTAGTGAGCAGAGATACTGAGCAGAAAAGCCGTGGCAGCTCATCCCTTGTCATTGGGGGAAAACGGCTATCTTTAAGGGCACTGTTGGGAACAAAGCAAATATTAAAGAAATCACTGGCTATGAAGTTCCAAATTTTAAATTCAATCATTTGAAAAAGTAAGAGATTGAGATAAATCAGTCAAGTATCCAAAGTGTCAATAATCTTAAGATATACTCAAAAGCCAGAAGGACTTTAGAAGTTACTATTTTTTTCATTCCATAGATAGTGAAAATGGATTGCGTACTGTGAACACTTAAATTGTAAAGAGTGAATAATCAATTATATTTCTTGCCCAGCAATTTCTTGGTGTCTTTCCGTGTTACTTGTAGAATCTGAGAATGCTTTATTTCACATTTGAGAAGAATAGAAACCAGACTGAGGGGAACGTGTTAGAAGACTGAGGGAGGGGCAAAAGTACACATAATCAAACTGTAAAATAAAACTTATACTAAGTTGGCCAGTTACCATAGGATGACAATGAGCTAAAAAAAATCAATTTTTTTATTTTTCAAGTAAAAAAATCATGCAAATTATACACTAAAAATGCAAGGATTTCATGCCCCCTATAAAGGATAACTTACATATAACACAAAATTTGTGAAACTACAGGAAATAGGGCTAATTGAAGATATGAAAGTATGATTAGAAACCATTAATCCCATCAATGGACTTTTGGTGAATCAGCTCTGATTGGATCCTTTAATCAAGTGCAGTATATCACAGTGCCACACTCTTGAAAGGCTTTAATGTAAGAACAAAAATGTTGAAAGGCCATGATTCTTTCTGAAACAGTAGAACACACCACACACACACACACACACACACACACACACACACACACACACACACACACACACTTCCTGATAAGGGAAAACAAACACACCTCTGATTGTCTCCTATATTACGGCACTACTACCTAGGTTCAAATGTAGCAGCCAAATTTAGAAAAGGGTTTCACATATTAAGCTATAAAAGTTACAAACTAAGATCCTAGAACTTGCTTTGCAATATAATAAAGTTTCTCACTGATTAATTTCCTTTCTTTTTTTTCACTTTCCTTCCCTTCCTTCAGAATCTGAAACTCATCCACTGTGTTTGTGTTTTCAGTGCATTTTGGTGTTCACTCTGTCCTGCTATATAAAAGAAAATTCTTTTAGGTAGATGTTTTTCCTATTCAAGGTTAACAAAGAAATCAGGAAACTGTGGTAACTTGTTCTCTGAAAACAGCATTTTACTATTGTATAATTTTTTTCTTGTTATTGTAAGGGTGATGTACAGAGTGGGTACAGTTACTTAAGTCAGGTAGTGAGTATATTTCCTATGGAGTATCGTTACCTCCTCCTTTGTTTTTCCCCTACCATACCTCTCCTCTCCACCTCCCCAACGCCCCTCCCCACCAAGTTGTAAAGTTCCTTTTCAATATACTGTCTTGTACACCTCATTGTTACAATGGGTCAACCTGTATCCTTATTTCAGCATTTTGTTATTTCCCTTCCCCTCCCCAAATTAGAAAAATGTATATACAAGATGCAGGGCACTGGCATCAAATACAGTGAAAAGAAGTTATACTGTGGGGGAAGAACATACAAGGACAAGCAGAAAAGGTCAAAACCTATGTACATATGACTATATAAGATGAGGTTAAGTGAAATGAACCCAAGACAGGGACACAAGTGTTTTTTTTTTTCCTTTCTTGCTATTGTTTTTAACATAGTTATTTTTTAACATATTTAAAATGTACTATGTGCTTTTTTTTGTTTCTCTTGTAAGTACATTTGTTTTTGAACAGTGTCACATTTTCCCTCATTATCTCCACTTTTCTTTCCCTCCCTCCCTCCCCCCACTTATGGAATTAGTAAATTTGAGATTAAGAATGAAGGAACTCGAGCTGGGAAGCATTGGCCTACAATCCTAGTTACTCAGGAGACTGACATCTGAAGATCACAGTTTGAAGCTTTCCCTGGCAGGAAAATTCAGTAAGACTCTTCCAATTAACCAGCAAAAAAGCCAGAAGTAAGGCTGTGGTTCAAGTGGTAGAGCATCTGCCTTGGAAAGTTTAGGAAATGCACCTGACCCTGAGTTCACACCCCAGTATAGGCACAAAATTAAAATAAATAAAATAAAAATAATGCAACTCAAGTTTTAAATTTGTATTTTGGTTATATTGGATATTTTGAACTCAAGGCTGTGCACTTGTTAGGCTAGCATAATAATGCTAAAGTATACTTCCCACCCTATCTTTCTAATTTAGATGATTAAATAGTCCATGGCTCAAGTTCAATAGCTTATGTGACCACATACTTCATATACATTTATATGTGTCTGTATGTGTCCCCATTTGTTAAAATTAAATTCTAGACATCCTTGGATTTAAGAATCCATGTATGAAACAATAGCAATAAAGAAAAAAAGAACTATTGTATAATTTAACACCATAAATTACCTATGGTTTAGCTTCTTTTATCTTCCTTAAAAATACTTTCAAATTCTCATTCAAACCCAAGAAAAAAATCATGTATATGTAAGTGTGTGTGCATAATCACATCCTCTACATACATACAGATTAAGAAAAATTCTAAAACACCATCCAGAAGTATCACAGACATAAAAAGTAAAAGACCAATCACATTTTTAGTTTTTCTGCTTAAAAAGAAATAAAAGAAAGGATAAATGCCTTAAATATTAGGATATTTTAAAATTTGATTTTTGGTATTATGGATTTTCACTGTGGCAAAATATGCACAAAACAACATTTTAACCAATTTGAAATACATTCAACATTGTTGTACAACCAGCATTACCATCCCTGTTCAGAAATTTGCATATTCCCTAACTCCTTATTCTTCCCTCTTTTGGCCCCTGATATAAAATATAACCTAATACCCTTATCATTTCAGATAGTTGTAGTAATACACTCACTAAAGTTTTTATATACAACAGTCTTACAGAGATATAATTTAGATAGTACTAAATACACTTTTAAAAGTATACAATTCAATGCTTTTTAGTATATTCACAGTTGTACAACCATCACCACTACTCAAAATTACATTTCATCACTTCAAAAAGAAATCCTACAGTCATTTATTTATTCATTCATTCATTCACTGTAAACACTTTCCATTCTAAGGCTCCTGGCAACCATAAATCTCTTCTCCTTTATGGTTGGCCTATTCTGGGTACTTTGTGCAAGGAGCCTCATATACTGACATTATGTTTTATGTCGGGTTTCTTTCACTTGGCATGAATCAGTACTTCATTCTTTCTTTCTTTTTTATTGTGAAAATACTGTACAGAGGGGTTACAATTACATGGGCAATATAATGAGTACATTTCTTATCAAGCATTGTAGCCTCTTCCTTTGTTTCCCCTTCCCATCCCTTCCCATCCCCCCCTACCAAAGTCGTAAAGTTCGTTTTTGACATAACGACTTGTATATCTCATTGTTGCAATGTGTCCACCTGTATCCTATTTAAATGATTTGTTTTTTTCCCTTCCCCTCCACAAAGTATACCAACATCAAATACAGTGAAAGCAGGGGTTATACCGTGGGGGAGGGACATGCAAAGCAACAAAGAAATAATCTTATAAATGTGTTAGAAACAATCGCATCAAAGAAAAAAATCATTTGAATACATATTCTTTCTACTGTACCTAATGATCTCTGATTGTATGAATACACCATAGATGAATGGACTTTTGGGCTGTGTCCATTTTTTAGGTATTCTGAATAATTTGTACATAACTTTTAGTAAAACATGCTTCATTTTTTGGGTAGAAGATACTAGAGTGGAAATGGGTATACACAAAGGTAATTCTATCTTTTTGAGGATTATACAGCAATAGCTGTAATAATTCTGTACTGCTACCAGCAATGTATCAGGGTTCTAATTTCTCTCCACCTTGACGACTGTTCGTTATCATCTGCTTTTTTATTAGTAGTGCAAGGCCTCCTTTAATGAAAGTACATTTTGAATCTAGCTCTAGATTTTCATTAAAAGACAACATATGCTAAAGTGACATACATTACCTACTTCAGTGATACAAGTCAGCATTTGTGTGCTTTATGTTCAAAATAAACCAGTGAAAGGCCAATTTTTTTTGGTCGGTTGTGGGCCTTGAACTCTGGGCCTGAGCGCTGTCCCTCAGCAAATCAACTCAAGGCTAGCACTCTACCACTTGAGCTACAGTGCCACTTCCGGTTTTCTTGTGGTTTATTAATAAGAGTTCCGCGGACTTTCTTGCCAGGGCTGGCTTTGAACCGTGATCCTCAGATCTCACTCTCCTGAGTAGTTAGGATTATAGGCGTGAGCCACAGTGCCCGATTTGAAAGGCCAATTTTTATACCAGTGTAAGTCAACTTATTTTAAAGCAATGACAATTTTAAGTACCTAAAATGTAATAGGATCAAGTTAGCAAGTTTTGTTCATGATTTGGAACCTTGGTTGTTCAATAATTCTAGCTTTAGCAAATCTCATCAGAAAAAGAAGAGAACACACCCAAATAAATAAACTCAGAGATGAGAATGGAAACATCACCACGGAAACAATCAAGATTCAGAACATTATAAGGGAATACTTCTCAACCCTTTATGCTAATAAGATTGAGAACTTGGCAGAAATGGACCTTTTCCTAACAAATATCAACATGCCGAAACTAAACCAAGATGAGTTAAACCATCTTAACAGGTCCATATCAAGCATTGAAATAGAAACAGCAATAAGAGACTTCCCATCCAAGAAAAGCCCAAGACCAGATGGATTTATAGCAGAATTCTACAAAGCCTTCAAAGCAGAACTTACTCCAATATTCCTTCAACTCTTCAATGAAACTGAAAGAGAAAGTTCACTACTGAACTCATTCTATGAAGCCATGATAACCCTCATCCCAAAACCAGGCAGGGACTCATCAAAGAAAGAGAGCTATAGACCCATTTCTTGGATGAACATTGATGCAAAACTTCTCAACAAAATTTTGGCCAATCGACTTCAACAATTCACCCACAAAATCATACACCACGATAAAACAGGATTCATTTCACAGATGCAAAGCTGGTTCAATATAAGCAAATCAATTAATATAATTCATCACATCAACAAGATCAAGGATAAGAATCACATGGTTATCTCAATAGATGCAGAAAAAGCATTTGACAAGATCCAACACCCCTTTATGATGAAGGTTCTGGAAAAACTAGGAATCCAGGGAACATTCCTCAATATAATAAAGGCTGTATATGACAAACCTACAGCCAGCATTATACTTAATGATGAAAAACTAAAGCCATTTCCTCGTAACTCAGGAATGAGACAAGGATGTCCACTCTCTCCACTTCTCTTCCATTTACTATTAGAATGCCTAAAACAAGATGTAAACATAAAAGGGATCCAAATAGAAGAAGATGAAGTAAAACTCCCCCTCTTTGCAGATGACATGATCTTGTATTTAAAGAATCCCATGGACTCCACTCCCAAATTACTGAAGCTGATAAAAATAACAGGGTATAAAATTAACCCTCAAAAATCAATGGCTTTTCTGTATGCCAACAATGAGAAAAGCGTGGCGGAAATCAGGAAAGCAACTCCATTCGTAACAGCCCCACAAAAAATAAAATACCTAGGAATTAACCAAAGAAGTGAAGGACCTCTATGATGAAAACTTTAGAAACCTGAAAAAGGAAATCAAAACAAAACTTAGAAAGTGGGAAAACCTCCTATGCTCCTGGATTGGAAGGATTAACATTGTGAAAATGGCAATACTTTCCAAGGTTATCTACAAATTCAATGTGATACCTATCAATATTCCAACCTCATTCTTCAAGGAAATAGAAGAGGCAATCCAAAAATTCATATGGAGCAATAAAAGACCCCGAATAGCAAAAACGATCCTTAACAGAAAGAACAGTGCTGGAGGAATATCAATACCAAATTTCAAACTCTACTACAAAGCCATAGTAATCAAAACAGCTTGGTACTGGCACAAGAAGAGACCAATGGAATAGAATGGAAAACCCAGAAATGAACCCACAGACCTATAGCCATCTAATCTTCGATAAGGGAGCTAAAAAAAATAGAATGGAAGAAAGAAAGTCTCTTCAGTAAATGGTGCTGGCAAAATTGGTTCACTACTTGTAGAAAACTAAAGCTAGATCCTTATCTATCACCATGCACCAGAATCAACTCCAAATGGATCAAAGACCTTGGAGTCAAAGCATACATTTTGAAAACATTGCAGGACTGAATAGGAGAAACCCTAGGTCTCCTTGGCACAGGCTGAAATTTTCTTAAAAGAGACCCAGAAATAAAACAAATCAAAGAAATGTTGGACAAATGGGATTGCATGAAATTGCAGAGCTTCTGCATGGCAAAGGACATAGCTAGCAAGATTAATAGAAAGCCCACGGATTGGGAGAAGATCTTCACTAGCTATACAACGGATATGCATCTCATATCTAAAATATACCTGGAACTCAAAAAATTAAATCCCCCAACAACAAATTCTGAAAGAAACAACTACCAAATAAATAAGTGGGCTAAAGACTTAAATAGAAACTTCTCTGAAGAAGAAAGAAGCATGGCCAATAGACACATGAAGAAATGCTCAACCTCCCTAGCCATAAAAGAAATACAAATCAAAACAACATTGAGATACCACCTCACCCCAGTTAGAATGGCTAGAATCAAGAACTCTAACAACAACAGATGCTGGAGGGGATGTGGACAGAAGGGAACCTTACTGCATTGTTGGTGGGAGTGTAAACTTGTTCAACCACTTTGGAAAGTAGTATGGAAGTTCCTCAAAAGAATCCACAT
This sequence comes from Dipodomys ordii, assembly GCF_000151885.1. NCBI lineage: Eukaryota > Metazoa > Chordata > Mammalia > Rodentia > Heteromyidae > Dipodomys > Dipodomys ordii. The sequence goes on from NW_012267304.1 coordinate 5,283,108, forward strand.
AGAGCTCCCCTATGACCCAACAATCTCACTTTTGGACATTTACCCAAATGATCACAAACAAGACCATACTAAAGCTATCAGCACAACTATGTTTATGGCAGCATTATTTACCAATAGCTAAGATATGGAACCAACCCAAATGCCCCTCAGTAGATGAATGGATCAAGAAAATGTTGTATATATACACAACAGAATTCCATGCCTCCATCAGAAAGAATGATACTGTCCCATTTGTTAGGAAATGGAAAGATTTGGAAAAAAATTATATTAAGTGAAGTAAGCCAGGCCCAGAGAAACATAGGTCCCATGGTTTCCCTTATTTGCAATTACTAGTATATGTTTGAGACAAGCAGAAACGATCAGATAAATTGACATTAGGTAAAATGAACCCCAAGATAAGGACTCAAATGTTTTTCCTTTCTTGGGATTGTTTCTAACATATTTATAAGATTATTTCTTTGTTGCTTTGTATGTCCCTCCCCCACGGTATAACCCCTGTTTTCACTATATTTGATGTTGGTATACTTTGTGGAGGGGAAGGGAAAAAGGAAATTGTTTAACTAGGGATACAGGTGGAATCCACTGCAACAATGAGATATACAAGACCTTATGTCGAAAATGAACTTTACAACTTTGGCAGGGTGGTGAGGGGAGGGTTGAGAAGGGATGGAAAGGGGAAACAAAGGAGGAAGCAACAATGCTTGATAAGAAATGTACTCATTACCTTGCCCGTGTAATTGTAACCCCTCTGTAAGGTATTTTCACAAAAAGAGAGAGAGACAGAGAGACAGAGAGAGAGACAGAGAGACAGAGAGAGAGAGAGAGAGAATAGTATTAAATACAATGAGTAAAGGAGAAACTGCTAAGGCAGCATGGGAGAAAATGACTATGATGCCTCACTATATACCAAGATTCAACACTTACTGACTTCAAAGCTCTGAAACAGTAAAAGGACATTAGTCATGATAGAAATAAGTCTAATTTTACAGAAACATTCAAACAAACATTTTTATTTCTGCATTTTTTCAGCCAACACTAAACAACTTTTCATTGAACTCATGAGCAGAGAAAAATTCCAAAGGCAGAAAGCCATCAGTGTCTCTAAATGCAAATTCCCAGGGAAAGGAACCAACCGTGAAAGCCCAGCAAGGATTTAAGGGATTATAAAAAGATAAAAATGCAGCTGGAGACTGACCTCTGTGCTGCCAGGCTGGTGTGGATAGCTGATAAACAAGAGGATTCAGATTCCCTCAACCAAGTTCTTTCTAGTACACAGAACCTAGGCAATGTTAAAGCAGCCTTTGGAAATGATACCATAGTTCAGAGTTGGGCAGTAACTAGTTTAGTTGGTCTAGCTAAATAATGACATAGGTAGGGATATAACCTAGATATTCTGGCTCAATTCCAAAAAGGTTCCTAGTATCCACAGCTTAGCTTTCACTTTCTAATGGATTATTTTTAAATTTTTAAATTAAATACTTGTCTTAAGTGCCAATTCTGATCTCATATCTGAAATGCCTTTGCCTAAAGATGATAAAATATAGTTCAATAGCATTCATTAGTAGCCAAAGTATAAATACAGCTAGACTTCCTGTCTATTGAAAAACTGCAAGAATAAATGGGATTGTAAAATATTAATATTGCCCATGGACAGCAATTTATATCAAAGTAGTGATGGCCAATTGAAATGCTAGGCAGTCTAAGGAACTGACAAAATGATCTTGTAGTCAATTTATATGAAGATCTCTGTGATAAAATAGGAAGCCATTTTCTGATGCTTAAATATTATTAGAGGTAAAAAAACAACAAAACACTTACGTATGAACCCAGCCAGCTGCTCCAATCTCCCACATGATGAATGGGAAAGGTTTAAACCGCAGTTCAGTTCACATACCAAATTCAAATATATTCAGTTCAAATTGACACCTTCCCAAGTATATACTTTACCTAATTGAAAAGTGGCAGTAACATCTGTCAAAGTTAACATCTAAAGCTAAATAGCACTTTAATGAAAGTGAACATCCTAAGGAAAGAATTTAGCTATCAAAGTATCAAATGGTATGTGGCTGTGCCTGTAATCTATGCTAAAAATATTAAAATAAAACAACTGAAAAGAAGTAAAACCTTACATATTATAAGGCTCATCATAAGAAATAAGATGTGCAACATAAATGATTGAAGTGTAATCTATTTATGTAACCATTTATTACTTTTTAAACCATTGATAGTCTTAATCAGTTAACAGGTAGAAAGTTCCCAAAGAGAGAGGAGCTCATATTACATGCAATCATTTTTCAGGACAAGGAAGCAATTAAAATCAAAATTAAAAATCACTGTTTAGATAGCTGAAGAGAAGCAAATGAAAATGTGTTAGTGTAAAATTTAAAAATATTCTTCATGAGGTGTTTCAACAATCAGGAAATTCCCTTTTCTGCTATTCTCCACTAAAGCATCTGGAAATGAATACATGTCTGAATTATAGAAACATAGAATACTGGAATCTTAAACCCATATTTCAAAAATCACAGATAACTTCTTTTTCTCATTAAGTAACATTCTTAGCTTCTCCAAATTCAAGAAATGATAAACAGAAAACAAGATGCAAAAAATGTGATCATTCATCAAGCCTAAGCATACAGAGGAGCAACAAAGGCCACAATTACAGCTTAGGAAGGAAAGAGTGGAACCTAATTTTGATGAGGACCATGATTTAAAGAAAATTGTCATTTGTAAACCATGTGTACAGCATTATTTGACTAGTGTTATTCCCTTTACAGTTATAAATACAATCTACTTGCTGCTTAATGAATGTTCATGCTTATGAATTTTAATATACCTATTTTAATGCTGTCTGATGGGCAATTCATGGGGAATGGAACAATGAAGTAAGGACTGAGACAAAGGGCGGAGAAGGTAGAAAGGAAAGGAAAAAGTGCAATATACAAAGAAACAAAGATGGAAACGGAGACAAATGAAAGCAAGCAAATGAAGTCAGAGGTAGAGAAGGGGTGCCAACCTACAAGAGACTCAAAAAGCAATGAGAAGGGGTAGAGTGCTTGCCTTGCGTGCAGGAGGCCCTGGGTTTGATTCCTCAGCACCACAAAAGCCGAAAAAGCTGGAAGTGACTCTGTGGCTCAAGTGGTAGAGCACTAGCCTTGAGCTGAATCAGAGCTGAGGGACAGCGCCTAGGCCCAGAGTTCAGGCCCCACAACCAACACACACAAAAAAGAGAAGAAATTACTGAGAGAAGAACTGAAGGGTAAGAGGGAAGAATAAAGGGCCATAGAGGATGAGTACTAGAAGCTCATTCCTATAATCCTAACTCTCAGGAGAAAGAGATGTGAGATTATGGTTTGAAGCCAACCTGGGAAGGAAAAGTCCTTAAAATTCATTGCCAATCAACCACCATGAAGTCAAAAGTGGAGCTGTGGCTCAAATGATACAGTGCTAGCCTTGAGTGAAATAGCTAAGGGACAGTGCCCAGGCCATGAGTTCAAGCCCTAGCATTGGCACCAAGAAACAGACCATAATACTTTTTTTTTTTTTGTCGGTCGTGGGGCTTGAACTCTGGGCCTGGGCGCTGTCCCTCAGCTCTTCAGCTCAAGGCGAGCGCTCTACCACTTGAGCTACAGCACCACTTCCGGTTTTCTGGTGGTTTATTGGAGATAGGAGTCTCACGGTCTCTCCTGCCTGGGCTGGCTTTGAACCGCGATCCTCAGATCTCAGCCTCCTTAGTAGCTAGGATTACAGGCGTGAGCCACCAGCGCCCGGCCATAATACTTTTTTAGGGGCTTTCTTTTTTCTGATACTGGGGCTTGAATTTAGGGTCTTATACTTTTGCTTTTTCACTCAAGGCTGGTGCTGTGCCATACCTCCACTTTTGGCTTTTTGATGGTTAGAGATAGAATCTCTAGGGTTTTTCTGCCTGTGCTAGCATCAAATCTTGATCTTCAGATCTCAGCCTCCTGACTAGCTAGGATTATAGTCATGAGCCACTGGTGCATGGCTTAGTTTCTGTAGGTTTTGTATTATTTGGCTGTTATCCTACAAGTTTCACTTTAGAGTATTATCATCTATTAACCTCCTGAAGAGTTTGAAGTTCTTAAATTGCTTGAATCTGGAGTTATTAAAACACCTTTTGGATGGGAAGGGGAAACAAAGGAGGAGGCAACAATGCTTGATAAGAAATGTACTCATTATCTTGCCCGTGTAATTGTAACCCCTCTATACGGTATTTTCATAAAAAGAACACCTTTTGCTCTTTATGAGACCACCATAGCTGCAAGCTGTGATGACTACAGTAGTATTGTCAGAATCTGCCTCTTAGGCCAAAAGTTCTTCCCTTTTAAATTAGAGGAACTGGTTGTGAATTAGATTTAGTGAAGCAGAAATAAAACTGGAAAATACAAGATACATAAGGAAACAGATGGCTAAATGTAAGTATGGCAAGTATTTCTTACTGCCTTCCAGATAATGACCATTACAGTGTTTTTAGGAATGAACTGCTAGAAATCATCTTTGTTTTAATTACTTTTCTGATGAAAGTCCTTTAAAATATATTCTTCCAGAGTAAATTATTATAATGTAATTTTCTGCTTATGATTCAGATTCATCTTTAAGACTCAATATAGCTTTGAGTCATTCATTACTACACATGACAAGAACAGTGTTGGAAAGAAAAAAAATGTGTGGGTTTGGAAAACAGATTATAGTATGGCCACCAACAATTTCCTTCTGGTGAAACTTGAAAACACAAGATTTTTTTTATCCTACCTTGAAGAAACTAACACAAAAATAAGCTGAGACAGACTTCCATAATTTCCAGGGATCTCATCTTTGTATTGTCTAAATTAGGATAGTATTGAACTGAATGGATTATTTTTTTCCATTTTAGGTTTTCCAGACAACATGGCACTTATGAGCCCAAGCTGGCTCATACTTTTTATGTAATCCACGCTGGCCTTGAACTCAACAATCCTTCTGCCTCAGTTTCTCAAGTGCTGGCATTTTAAGTGTGGACTAGTAGGCCTAACTCTAAATAAACTACTTAAATGGGACTAGAATTTAGAAAACTCACCTATAGCTCCTGAGTATTATTTCCCACATGGCTATGAAAAACATGCACTGGGGGTTAGGTATGTAGTTCAAGTAGAATGCTTGCCTAGCATGGCTTGGGTTTGATCCCTAGTGCTTCCCCCATACTATCCAAGTCTCAAAGTTATACCAACACCTCTCTGTGGCTTGCTAAAAATATAATTTTGAAATTAGCAATTACATAGAGGTATTTACCATTCCATAGAACTAAGTACAGTAGAATAGCCAGAAACCTGGGCTCTGGTGTCAGAAACACTTGCATATATGGATCCTGACTCCATTACACACTAGCTGTGTGACAAGTGAGGAAATCTCTAACCTGTGCCAACTTCCTATATAAAATGGAGGCTTTAATAATAGCATAAAAATAATAATAGCACCTATCACAAGAGCTACTGTGTTAATAAAAGAATAATGTAACTTCAAAAGTGCAGTTTTTGCATACACTAGATGCTTAGTAAGTATGGCTGTTAAAGAACATTGATTAACAATTCATTAGGTAAGTTGTTACCCACAGTGCTGTGCCATATGGAGATTCAGATATAAAAAAATGAGCCACTGGACTATGATTGACCCTTTGCAAATGTCATGGGTAGATCTAAACAAGTTATTTTCCCTAGAAATTAACTGTGGCCATCTCAGAGGATAATAGTTAATATTTCTTTAGTAACTGCTATATGCCATTTATTATGTAAAGGGCTATAGACATGGTAAGTTTGGTTTACTATCACTAATCTGAAAACGTAAAGTCTGAAATCTCAAAAATGCAAAATGTATGTATTGCAGTTTGACAGTAACCTTCCAGCATGGTCAGATGAGAGTACCAGGGTAAATCTGAATGCTAAAGAGGGGTATAATTTAAATATTTTCTTATATTCTAGTAAAGTGATCCTAGTAGAATTTCTAATATTTTCTTCCCACCTCATAGTGGCTCACTTGGTTACATCCCTCTTTGGAAGCATACTTTAATCAAGCTCTAAAGATGAGTTTTAATATACTTGAACAGGACACTATGAGCAAAAGTGGCTTTTCATATCTAAGAGCTAGTATTTGTTAAATACTTAGTGTGATCTAGGTGCTGTGTGTGTGTGTGTGTGTGTGTGTGTGTAAATTATATATTTTTTATTGTAAAGATACTGTACAGAGGGGTTATACTTACACGAATAAGGTAATGAGTATATTTCCTATTGAGCATTGTTACCTCCTCCTTTGTTTTTCCCCTACCATCCCTTCCCTCCTGGGCCTCCCCTCCCCAAGTTGTAAAGTTCTTTTTCAACATAGTGTCTTGTATATCTCATTGTTACAATGGGTCAACATGTATCCTTATTTCAGCATTTTGTTATTTCCCTTCTCCTCTCCAAATTAGAAAAATGTATATACCAGATGTATGGCATTGACATCAAATACGGTGAAAATGGGTTATTCAATGGGGAAGAACATACAAAAGAACAAAAAAAAAGTCACATTTGTTTAGTCATCAAAATATTCCATTTTATAGATGAAATAACTTAGGTTGGTGATATTCAGTCAGATAAGCAACTTGCCAAAGGTCATACAAGTAGGTAAAAGAGCCCATGTTTAAACTTAGCCCTATCTGCCTCTAGAGCCCATTGTCTTTTGCAGTAATATGTTTAGAATGGTAACAAATCAACATAAAAAAACACATACTTAATCAGCTTTAAGGAATGTTGCCCTAGTGAATGCTTTCTGAAACCATCTAAGATAAATGGTCCAGTTCTTGTAAAAGTACTAGCTTTTTTTTCTCCTTCATTTTTCATTTCATCTTGGTGATTCAGAGCTGCTGCCCTTGATAAACATCTGTTTTATTTAAATTTAATAAGCTGTATTAGTGGGTACTAAGCCTCCCTTTATTCTGAAGCCTTTCCACAATTTGAAATTTTAATCTGCTGGAACTCATAAAAGAGTTACCAAAGTACTAGGATTTGGACATATCTAGGCTGGTGGGCTTCTTTCTGGCTTTTTAAGTTGCTTTTTGAACTTGAATAAATTGCCTTATACTTGCCATTAGAGTTATATAATTTTTCCTTCCCTTCTTCCATGGCAATGAAATAAATAAATTGAACTCTTAATACTATTGTCAGTCCTAGATGGTATGGATCTACCAAGAGACAACATGCTGGACCTCATTGTGTAGTCTGTCTATAACTTTCACATATGTCACCAAATAAGGTAAGTTCTGGAAAGAGTGTAGTCAAATTTCAAGATGAACTCTATAATACTGAGGAATACATATAGAGAGAATGAAACCAATACTCTGTACTATTTCACTGTAATATTTTCCATCTTTATTTTCCTTCATTTTCTTGTCCTATTTCACTTCCCAGATTTTTTTTTACCCCTTTCCCCCTATTTTCTTTTACCCTAATAAGGCAAGAAAGAAAGAACAGTAAAATGCTACAAAAAGGACATGAAAGAAAAGACTGGTGGTGAGGAAAAGAAGAAGCAACCACCTGACATATAGTATCTATTGGTGCCGCTACTTAAGCCCATCGGGTCTAACAAGCTAGCCTGTGAGTCAGCCTTGTTTTCTCATATACTGTCACTAGGGCAAAATGACCCTTTGCCTTCTGTACAAATTTGCAGGTTCTATTTCAGCCTTTATGTAGATAGGCAATAGTTACAGACATGGTACATAATCCATTGCCTAGTTCTTTCTAGAGGTTTTAAGAGTAACTGACAAAAAGAATGGGAATTGGGCTGTAAAGTAAGCACTTCTCATTCCCATAGCCTAGTTGCTTAACCAACAAATATCAGGCAGTGCTTATTTAATCTATTCCTTGATCTGTAGTTTTAGGCCTTATGCATATAAATACTGATCTATTTTAAAGCCTCTGTAATTTGCTTTGTATTCTTTAAAATGGAACTACTTACTTTTTATTATTATATAGTAGCTTTGGGGTGAAATATTCTTAAATCGCTCATCTTAATTTAATAGGATTTTCATACAATTTCCACAGCATTTTAAAATCTCTATCCTTGCTGATCTTCAAAACAGCCTCCATAAAGTAGACAAAGCTAATACTACACTAGAACTATATGAAATGTCCTCCAATAACAACTTTCCCTATTGTCATGGAGTCAACCAAGGAAGCATCTAGTCTGCACCCTTATTTTGACAGGTGACACCACATGTCCAATGTTACCAACAACTTAATAGTAAAGATGGGAACAAGTACTACATCTGACATCCTAGGTTCCTTCATCCATTGATCTTTCCATTATTCTTCCAATTGTTCCACAAACTTGTTGACCAGATCCATCCTAATCCATAACACTCCAGAGTAGCTGTTCAAAAAGAGAAAAGAATGCCTTATGTAACAGGTATTAGCTAGAACAACAAAAGAGCTCAGCATAACAACATTTCTAGGCCCCTAGCCATTTGTCAGCATGCTATAGCCCAGGAGAATATAAAAATTAAGCAGATAATGGTGAGGGAGCAGCAGAGAACAACCACCAAGGGTGGCCGATGTGGACTTAACTGCTTCCCTCTTTTGCATTTCTTCTGTACTTCTTTCACTTGATTCTTACACACTCCTTGTAGGTTGCTCCGTCTCTTGTCTGATTTTGCTTTTCCTCTGCTGTTATTACTTTGGATTCTATCTATTCTTCCCCATTGTTTCTCCTTAGCTACTGGGCTATATAAAGGATCATTCAACAGAAATTATACATTAAAATAGTCATTTATTTCCTTTTCATTAAACTAACTAGAGAATCTGTCCCTATTGTAAAAGACACTGTATGTTTAGTTGTAGTGTTTAAATATGTCAGACTATAAGCTGGTCAGGGCAAGATAACCTCAGCATTTATTTTCAGGAAAATTGTACAATGCCATATGTAGATTTTGTGCAGGAGAAATATGTGGTTCTTCATGTACTACTAAGGCTCTCAGACTTTAATCCATCTTATTTCTCAATCTCTTAATGTGGAATAGCTTTTACTTTACTCCTTTCAAGAAATATATTTAAAATGAATCAGAGAAACAGAAAAATGTATTTTAACTCACTCTCTTAGTTGGTCATGTCTTAAAAAGCCCTATTTTCAAAGGCAAAGAAAAATTTTACTTGTATACTTTTCCATTCCATTACCAATAAAAACACAGGAAATCCAGGGTCATCAATGAAGACTGAATGCATATTTATTTTTAAAATAGTTTTGTTTACTGATACATAACTCAAAATGTGCTATATTAACATAGAAAAGTACTCCAGAGACTTGCTTTGTAACATATACAAAAGATTCATTATTATGAGCTTATAGTGCCTGCTTATGGTGAAAGCATTGCAATTTAAATTACAGTCATAAGACAACACAGCAAAACTTCCCACAGTCACAATGATTATTGATAGAAGAATATTTACGAACACGAGTTACTATTTTAGCAAAGAATTACTGAAAGCCTGCTATATGCCACATATAGGTATATATCTAGCAGCATTTGATGTTCTATTTCAGTTCTCTGAAACACCTTGATTCCAGGTATTTTACTACACTGCAATAAACATGACTACTATTTATGTGAGCTATTCAGTACCTAATGGCAAGTCCAAATCTTATAAATTAAGTCACATTTCAGAGACAAATCTAAAAACAAAGAAAACAAAAGAAAGAGAATAACACCTTAATGCAAGGCCTTACTCATTCTTAATGTGTATGGATCCAACTTATATATAGAAAATCTACCAGGCAAACAAATACCTATAAGGGACATAAGTTTTAAAAAAATCTAACTTGATTATTCATATTCATGTATATACTGTAACTTCATTAGACCATAATAGATAGATAACTTCATTAGACCATAAGGTCAAAAAGTATGGTGCTCATTTTTGCTCCCTATTATATACTTGGTGCCTTATATACCATACATGGTAAATAAAGGCAATGTCTAATAAATGTATAATAGAAATAAGAAAGTAATTTCATATACATCCATATGTAAGAAAACTTTATTGGTAGTGTGATCAATGTTAAATGACCTTATTGGTTATACCCTTAATTAAACTATCAATGTTCCTTTATATTCTTTTTTCTTATATGAGTATCTTTTACTCATCAACTTAAAAACTATTCCAGTAAAGTGCATTGTCCACACACATATCGGTTAACTGTTATTCATTTAGTATGTGATAAAAAGTGATCTAAATTTTAGTTGTTAGTTGGCTTACTGTGCATTCACGGTGCAGCACAGTATCTAAAACTCATAGCTATAAATAGATAATAATCTTCCATGACAGAGTCATAGAGTAGCTTTGATCTCATGGGCCTTTTTCCCCCACAGGAAAACAGATGCTTTGTATCCTGAAGGTGCTATATGGCTTCTTATGTTTGTGTTGCTATTTTGTTGTGGCCTGAAACATACAGGGATCCATATTACTCACCTATTTTTATGCTTTACCCATCTTCTAATAGGGGACATATTATGAACTAGATAAATAATATGACATCGAGGGAAGACATAACAAAAAATGTAACAGTCTCTTTAAGTGAGCAAAGGAAACCAGCCATTGATTCATACACACAGAAAACAAAAATCCTTTAATAACTCACGAGGCCATTCTTCCTGTTCTCTGTGGGATTTCAGGTTTAGTAAGAATCCAACAGGGAAAAGGGACTTGGTGAAAATCAACCCTCAGAAGCAATAAAAATTACCTAGTAGAGAAGCCTGAGTCTGGGAAAGATGAGTGAAAATAGTGCATATCTAGTGGGACTATCAGAATGTTTATCAACCAAGCAGTTCCTATAACTTACCAAGCTGATGGGGTTAAAGTAAATGCATTAACACACTTTTTCTCAATCACATTAGACTTTAAAATTCAAAGGTCTGGTTTGCCTTTATGAGGAATAACATTGGTTTAGAATGTTCTTCAGAGCCTGCCACATGAGTCTAAAGAGCAGGTTATAGAACCTCATTTTCCTTTAACACTGCCATGTCCTCTCTCTTCTCCCATGAAACTAAAAGCCAGTTCTTAGACTTTGGTAAACACAATTAAACCAACTCAGTGAAGATCTTCTGTGGACTTAACTTTCCTGGAAGTAATTATCAATGATGGAAAACAAACTAACAGAATAAAAAGCTCATTAATTTGGGCTCTACAATTCCAAAATTTGACCTAATTCAAACAAACCTGGGCTGAAAGTTTCCTTTAGCAAGGCAGGGAAAGAAGGGTCTGCTAAGCAAATCAACTCTGTAATTAAGGTTGTAAGAGAAGTATACGACTTGCTTAAAGAGAGTAAATTATTTCCCAGACGTTAGGATTAACTACCTAGAGGCACTGTAAGATCATAATTATGAATCTTTTGTATATGTTACAAAGCAAGTCTCTGGAGTACAGCTCTATGTTAATATAGCACATTTTGAGTTATCTGTGTCAGTAAACAAAACTATTTAAAAAAATAAATATGCATTCTTCATTGATTACCCTGGATTTCCTGTAATTATTTTGAATTTGAAAGCTTTTATTTCCACTTTGCTATTGCTAGCTACTTCCTGATGGTAACAAAGGCCTCTAAGTTTAAGTTTTACAGTAGATCACTAATAACTGTTGACCAAGATTTATTGCTTACTCACGGAGGACCCAATGAAGTTATTGTACTTTGGGATACATCTAGTCATAAAGGAGTGGCAAGGAAAAAAAGACGTGAGGTTAGAGTTCTACACACCAAAACAAACAATATAAAAAGTGAAAGGCACAAATAAAATCCTTTGGAAACCTGTAAGTACTAAATATCTAGTTAAAATGAAATAAATATCAAATGAAAACCCAACAAAGAAGTAACCCTGTCCACAAGCATTCCTGGAGGTTGTTATTCCCCACACACTGGCTCTCACTTCGCTAGGGCAGTCGTCCAGCTCTCCACAACCACTCCCTCTGCAAGCATGGCTCACTGCAGAGGAGGCTTAGGTACCTTGCCATAGAAGAGAGACCTGGAGATTCTAATTATATTGTGAACTCCAGGATTTGAACTGTTTCCCTTTAGCCCATAACACATTAAACTAACACATAGTGGGTGTTCTACTAATTTTGCTTGAGGTGGTAAGACTCTTCCTTTTCATATACAGAATTGTAAATCACAGCCGTAAGATAAAAACTAGCTCCAAGATTTCTTGTTTCTATGGAAACCTTAAAAAATACCAGAACCGCCACCACATGTGTTTACTTAAGAAAATTTGGGACACTGAAATTGATAGGTGTCCTTTCAAAGGCTTATATCATAATACTGAATAAAATAATCATAGTCCAATGTTCCAACGAAAGTGAAATTCTAGCCAGTAAATTTTATAGGAGAAAAAAAGCCTTTCAAATGGTTTTAGGCTAAAAAGGGCACCAAAAAAACCTCTCCTTGCTTTTAAATGGAACAGACTTATGCATTTGTGTCACCTCTGTATCAGTGGTGTTCATAGGGAGTCAAAGTCATCTGCAACTGTGACTCTAAATGGGAATTTTGCTTGGGAAAATATTTAAGGTGCTCAGCAAACACAGGGCACAGAGCAGCTGCTGAGCAGAATGAGGCAGTTTAGAGTTGCTCCTCCAACAAGTTGAGGAGTGTTTTTCTATGGGCCATTATAAAAGTCATAATCCATACTTGCAATGACTACTACATAGATATTAAAAAATAAATGTAATCATAAAACCATTTGGACACTTGATTAAAGTTATTTCACCACTTGGTGTTTGTTATACCATGATGATATATAAGCATTAAAAAATTCATAAGTTCTTCTTTGAAAATAGCCTTCTTTGAACAATGTATATAGTGTAACCACCTTGTCATTTTTACTAAATTTCCAGGCTTCTCTTCACTTTAGAAAACACAAGTCGGGCTGGGAAGGTGGCTCAGTGGTAGAGCGTTTGCCTTGCATGCCTGAGGCCCTGGGTTCGATTCCTCAGCACCACATAAGCAAAAAGAAAAAAGCCGGAAGTGGCGCTGTGGCTCAAGTGGTAGAGCGCTATAGCCTTGAGCTGAAGAGCTGAGGGACAGTGCCCAGGCCCAGAGTTCAGGCCCCATGACCGGACCCCCCCCCAAAAAAAACAAAAAAAGAAAACACAAGTCAACACCTGTGCCTAAGGAGCCATATAAATTGTTTGAATGGTACTTAGCTACTCATTTTCCTAGCATTATATGACTGTTGCTCAAAAGTTAATGACCCCAGATGATAGCTGGAACTGTTATTTTCTTTGTTAATAATGTAAATTACTGCAGTGAGGGGTGGACTCCTTGCCTCCAAGAAACTTCCTCTACTCCTTTCCCAGGAAGAATTGAAAGTCTAGGCAAGTCAAGGAGCCAAAGTGTCACAGGGCACTCCTACACACATTGCAGAGGACCCTGAGGACCTTTTGGATAGAATTACACCCAATGAGAGAGTTTCAGAGTTAAGACTTCATTTGGCTACAATATAAAAACAACTCTTGTAAATTGGAATCACATTCACAAAACATCTGGAAAGCTCCCCAAAGGAGAACAAATTACCCAAAAACATTGCTAAATAGATGGAATAGAAGACAGTGACTTTTATCATAATAAAAATTCAGTCTATTTCCATTGTACTAGTCAAATCAACAGATATACTGTTTACCTTCAAGGAAGTCTGGAATCTATTTTAATTCACTCTTGAAATCCAGATGTTCTTAGGTAATAAGTACTGATATTTAAATTCCATAACAACCACCCAATGTTTACAAACATTTATTTCTTTATGGATTTCTCATCCACAAAATGTATTTTTGGTTAGAAGAGGAATTTTGAGAGTTCTGTTATACTTCAATAAATGTCATAATATCAATGTTCCTGCATACAATTGGTGCCCTATAAAAACTATCTTTCAGGCCAGAGGCCTATGGCTCAAGCTTGTAATCCTAGCAACTCAGGAGGCTGAGATCTGAGGATCAAGCTTTGGAGCCAGCGCAGGCAGGAAAGTCCATGAGAGTCTTATTTACAATTAACTAGAAAAAAGCCAGAAGTGGAGTTATGGCTCAACTGGAAAAGTGCTAGCCTTGAGCAAAAAAGAAAGGTACATTGCCCAGGCCATGAGTTCATGCTCTGGTACTGCTCTGGTACTGGCACGGAAAAAGGATTACCTTTCATTTTCCATGTTTTCCATGTAGCATGGGCTAAGAGAAGATAATGCTATCAAGAGTCTTTTCCCTTTATTTAAGAGAATATATTAAAATAATTTTTCATTTTCCATGTTTTCCGTGTAGCATGGGCTAAGAGAAGATAATGCTATCAAGAGTCTTTTCCCTTTATTTAAGAGAATATATTAAAATAATAAAGAATAACATATAATATTAAGTAGTATATTCCACTCTTAGTACCCTATCCTGAAAGAAAAATTAATGAATTTTTAACTGAAACATCTTCAAGCTCAGACTAGGGGGAAAAAGATAAGTCTAAGACTAATTAAAAATTACACTGACATGAAAAACAAATCTCTTACAAACATGTCAAAATATATACTTCCTTTCTTGAACTGCCTAACATTTAATATTATCATCTTCCCCAGCCACTTTATATAAGAAATCTTTGCATGTCTCTTCAGCTCTTTACTTCCCATTATAATCAATTACTAACATGTTTTTGCTTCCTTTTTAGTACTAAATTTTCGGACTGTAGCATCTGCCATTTGAAATATTTAAAATTAACCTCCTAAGCTAGGTACCATCTACTCAGGAATCTGAGATCTAAGGATTGCAATTTGAAGCCAACAAAGGCAGAAAAATCCCTAACACTTTTACCTCCAATTAACCACTAAAAACGCTGGAAGTGGTAGAGCACCAGTCTTGAACCAAAAAGCGAAGGGACAGTGCCAAGACTCTGAGTTCAAGCCTCACTAAGGGCACATGCATACACATTAGCCTCCTAAATCTTTCTTCCTAATCTCTATTCTTTCCATTTTATCAGATATATAAGCAGTGGAAGTCATCTGTTTTGAATGGCCACTTAGTGCCTTTGGAAAAAAAATATAGCCCAAGACTATCATTTCCTCTTTCACTGTCCTCAGTAGAACCTGATTAGATACTTATAGTTCTCCTTCAAACAACAAACACTTCTGTCTTCTTAATTTAGTTTAAGATGGTTTTGTTTTGTTTTGTGTTTTTGGGGGGTCTGGTCATGGGGCCTGAACTCTGGCTCTGGGCCTGGGCGCTGTCCCTCAGCTCTTCACCTCAAGGCTAGCACTCTACCACTGGAGCCACAGCACCACTTCTGGCTTTTTTCTTTTTTGCTTATGTGGTGCTGAAGAATAGAACCCAGGGCCTCATGAATGCAAGGCAAGCACTCTACCACTGAGCCACCTTCCCAGCCCCAGTTCAAGATGGTTTTTGAACAAATAATAAGTAATCTCTCCAGATCCTCATTCTTCAATGTTGAAAATGCCCATAGAGGTTCAGCTTAAGTTTCAGTTTTTTTGGTAAAACCTTCTCTAATTTATATAATCTTCAGCTAATTTATCCAAACTTCCAGTTATTATTTCTATATCTCAAGTAGTATTTTGTTACATTCCACATTACAATCTCTGTACACATCAATCTTTCTTAAAAGACTGCAAAACAAAAAACAATCTTTAAAATAAAGACTACAAGTTCCTTGAGGATACTCTGCATTATTCATCATTGTAGCTTCATAGTATATACACAGTAACTTATTCTCAGTTAAGTATTCAATAAATACAGAACTGAAATAAACCTTACTTCATCCTAACATAATTAAGAAGCAAGATTATCAGAATTCGTAACAAATTCTATCATTAACTTCAGCAGTGTTGTTATAATTACAGCATATTGAGAGGAAATACTGTGTATGTATTTTTCAATCGAGCTTTGGAACTATATGGTAACTGTCCTAAGTCTGAATTACCTTATTAAGCAAATAAGTAGAACAGAAAGAGCATTGAAATTTGTGGTAACATAATACCCATGAAAGAAGACCTCTTACAGTAGATTCAGCTGGACAAGTTCAAAGCCTCCACTCCCTCACACACACACACAGAATACAGAAGACAATAATAAGCATAGTACGGAAAACTTGCTAGGAAACCCCAGATAGAGTACATTAGTTCTGAATCACTCACTAGTCCTTGCTGCAGCTGGATTTGGATCTTTTCCCACTAAAGGACTGAGTAGATTTGATCTCACTTAATTTCCAAGTCTTACAAAATCACAACTTGGAAGAGGCCTGACTACTGGCAATTGTTAAGTATAATAAATCCCTTCTACTATAAACTCCTCAAATGTCTTACATGCACATCTTTATTTTATGTGCCAGATATATTGTTGAAACTAACCTATTCCTATAAAATTCCTATCAAAAGGACGTCTCCCTCCTGTAACCAACATTTAATATATTGAGCAGTCCACGTAACTTCCAAGTTATTTATTCATTATGCAGACACTTATTTTGTGGTATTTACTGCATGGAGAATGAAGAAGAAAATCATGCTTAGAACAGCGTGAGATTCCTCAAAGGTAGAACCCTTAGAGGCTAAATCTCAAAAGTAGTTTTTGCAACTTGCTAAATATAATAATAAAAATACTCCAATCACTAGCTTAATTCTCTTCCTTGGGAAAAAGATGTGAAATACTGTTTCATTTGTTGAAGTTTCAATTCTGTATCAATTCAACCTCTCTAAGTGGTTCCATCCATTAGGAGAACCAAACATAATTAACTAGATAGATATTAATAAATGACACAATGCGAAGCCATGACCTAAGATTGCTCATCTGAAATTTGATGGTCTTCCCAAAGCATCCAGCCATCACAGAAAGACTGTTTCTGAAAAGCCATCACCTCTGTAGGGCTAGGAACTACAGGCAAAATTTCAGGGAAATGACCATCCCTCTTAATAAAGACTCAAAAATATCTGAGAAGTAGTGCTACAGTGAATAAAATGTCCTCCATACAGCAGTTATAATGTGTAGCTCATGGCATCTTGTGTGTGTGTGTGTGTGTGTGTGTGTGTGTGTGTGTGAGAGAGAGAGAGAGAGAGAGAGAGAGAGAGAGAGAGAGAGAGAGAGAGTATGTGTATATGTGCACATACCTGTATTGGGGCTGAAACTCAGGGCATGAGTGCTGTCCCCGAACTTTGTGCTCAACCACTTGAGCCACAGCTCCACTTCTGGCTTTGTGGTAGTTAATTGGAGATATGAGTCTCACAGACTTTACTGTCTGGGCTGATTTCAAACCACAGTCCTCATATCTCAGCTTCTTTGCATAGCTAGGATTATAGGCATGAGCCACTGGCACTTGGCCGACATCTTGTTTTATAAATTCTTGTAAGCTACAACTGTGTGCCACAGGTAATACATACTATGTCAAGTGTAATTCTTTCTTTTCTTCAAGCTACTTCTGATTCTTATTCATTTCATTTGTAGAATTAGTATTGTGTTGTCCATGAGAAAACAAATTTATATTTTAATTGTTTCATTTTAATGATAGCAGAAATTGATGGGTACAACTAGAATAGCTAAACATTTTGTTTACCTAAAGCTTCTGATAAGAACCATGTATTTCAATCCTTTATTAAGTAACAACTGATGCAGTTATAAAGCAAGTAATGAGCAGTAAGTAGCTCTGACTTAAAATTATAAATAGAAAACAAAAATATAAACATTTCTAACCTGAGAAGTAAATCACTACAAATCAAAGTAAATCATCTTTGCAAATGAATTTATTTTCCTATGACAATATTTTCAGAGATGTTTTAGTCTTCAATCCTCACTTCTCTTATATGCTTTGATCCAACACTTTCTTTAATTGCTTTCAAATAATTATTTCAGTATTCTGAGGGAACATTCTTATTGAAATACTTAGCATATGTTATGCCTAAATCTTGACAGGTATTTTGGAGATATAAAGATGTGAAATACCTCGACTACATCCTCAAGGGACCACCAACCTCAGTAGTAGGGAAGACAAGCAGGCAAGAGCTACAATAGAAGTACATGCCCTTGTGCCATAAGCACACAAAGGAAAAAGCTGTAACTCCAGAGAGTTTAGGGAAGTGCCAGGTGAGTTCTCTGGGAAAAAGAAGGAATCTACATTGTAAAATGTGTAAAGCTATAAGCTAATTTACAATTCATTTATGTTGGAATTTTTTTTTTTTAACTTTTCCTTCTGGAAGGTTTTCTTGGAATTATGTGATACAACTTCACAGAAACAGAACAGCAGCAATCAACTCTGATACTCAAATTATTTGAGGAAATTTCTGTTCCACCAGGTCCTATCATTCATTCTTCTCACTTCTTAGCGTATGACTTCGCTTACAAATGACAATTTGATGCACTGTTTAGTCTCTCTGACATCCTGAATGACGAAAAACATCAATTTCTGGGCTAGCATATCTAGTCATATGCTGGTTTCTCTTCTAGTGTACCATTAATTTGCAGTGTTGGCATGATCAGGTATGTGGCATCTCAATGAGTGAAATGATAAATTCTTCTATTGACAAAATTTCTTTGTAATCCAACTAATATTCACATGACTGGGACAGTGTACCAACTAATACCAGGAATAAAATTTGAGAGATGTTTTCACTATCCTTTTAAAAACACCCATACCAGAAACAGGATTCCAAATGATGTACGTTATTTGATTCATATGAAGAAAAGTTTTCAACTGGATTGGGGGAAGAAACAGATAATACTCAATAATGCCTATGCTTCTAACATTTTCATTGCTATTTCCCTCAAGATTGTGAAAACACAGTGCATTTATAAATATTTGTGTCTATTTAAAATATCTTCCTTGCCATTTTAATAATCAGATTCCAAAGACAGCTATAAGAAAAAAATTATAATCTGGATAGTTTTATTATATTTTAACCCCTATTGTAAGAAATCAAAGTATGGTAAAATAGGCATAGCCCATAACCATTTAAAAACTTTTTTCCTATTATTCCTGCAATTTTTATTGAAAAGCTCTAAAAGTATTCTTCATTTTAGCCAACTATGCCCAAAAATTGGCTCAAAGCTGGTAACTTGCCTTTACATTATAAAATCATTATTTTATTTACAGAGTTCCTTGAAACCATTTATGTTTTAACATAAAACAAAAACAAATGCTTTCCTGGATACTTTCTACTGTAGAAATTATAGTGATAGATCAATGCAGTGTCGAGCCCTGTGGTCTAACTGTAATTCCAATTCTGTGGCATAAAGTGTTAGAGTCACCAACAGATCTAATACTGGCTCTATCTTTAAATATCTATGTTGTTTAGCCTAGCTGACTCGCCAAGTCTTTTACAGGCAATAAGTCCTGGTGGCAACTGCTTCAAAGGTTTCAATAATAAAAGACCAGTTAAAATTGCTATGGATGGGTTGGTAGAAGTCAATTGTAAAGCTGTGCATCTTAACACTCCTAAAGTTCTAAAGACAGATATTACTTAGAGGGTAAATTTAACCACTGCTGGCTAATGTGTCTTTCTTCAAAGAACAAAATGCTAACTAAATACAAGTATCTTTGACTTCTGGAATGTTAACTATCACTATGTGGTAACTGCAGTTGTGGCAGTGAGTTTAGAGATGTTTGAAAATGAAATGGGCTGGTTAACTGGTAAGTGAGTGCTAAGTTGAGAGAGATATTTAGATAGAATCTAATGCATATTTCTTGGTATATTTTAATACAGATGTAAAGTATCTGATAAGAGTTGGATTTGATTAGTCCTTTTGTGTGCCAATACTGGAGCTTGAACTCTGGGACTGGGTGTTGTCCCTTAGTTTTTTCACTCAAGATTGGCATACTACCACTTAATCTATAGCTCCACTTCTGGTTTTTTGCTGATTAATTGGAGATAAGGGTCTTATGGACTTTTCTGCCTGGATTGGCTCCAAACTGTGATCCTCATATCTCAGCATCTTGAGTAGGTAGGATTTTGGGTGTGAGCCATGGGCACCTGGTTGGTTCTCTGTTTTCTGTGTTTGGGGTTCTTTTTTTTGAGACATGGTTTTACTGTGTACCCCAAGCTGAACTTGAATTCAAGACTTCGGCTTCCCAAGTACTGACATTAAGACATAAAATACCATTCCTGGCCAGGGATAGATATCTAAAGAACTCTGAGCATTATGGTTCCATGGCAAACATCAATTCATCTCATTCTTTAATCACTTACAGCTCTTATAACCAGAGATCAACCTGATGTTAATCTACTTTCATAACGTCTCTGGCAGACTAAGGATCTTTGTACCCTAGGTTAGTCTAATTCCCAACTGGCTTTAAACCACTCCTTTCTCTATCAGTCAGCATGACTCAAGTGAACTTACAGCAACAAAAGCTGACAAAAGCTAACAGAGGCAGACAGAAAGGGAAGAGAATAGACATGGCTATCAAGTAAAGTTGTTCCAAAGCAATGAGACTGGCTTTTCTTCTTTGTGTTGCTATAGTTTGGCAAACTACTACTGAGAATAATTTTATTTTTTTTATTTTTTTGGGGGGGTCCAGTTGTGGGGCCTGAACTCTGGGCCTGGGCGCTGTCCCTCAGCTCTTCAGCACAAGGCTAGCGCTCTACCACTTGAGCCACAGCACCACTTCCAGCTTTTTTCTTTTTGCTTATGTGGTGCTGAGGAATCGAACCCAGGGCCTCAGGC
>NW_012267304.1:5307615-5342004 GCF_000151885.1 Dipodomys ordii
GAAACATAGGTCCCATGGTTTCCCTTATTTGCAATATCTAGTATATGTATGAGTCAAGCAGAAAAGGTCAGATAAGGTGATATTAGGAAAATAAACCCTAAGGTATGTATTTAAATGTTTTTTCTTTCATGCATTTGTTTCTAACGCATATATAAGATTATTTCTTTGTTGCTTTGTATGTCCCTCCCCCAGTATAACCCCTGCTTTCACTGTATTTGATGTCAGTATAAATTGTGGAGGGGAAGGGGAGAAACAAGTCGTTTAAATAACGCTTCTAGTTTTTTTATTGGCTAGAGAGAAGAGTCTCACATTTTCCTGCCCAGGTGGCTCTGAACCATGACCTTCAGTTCCCAAGAGTCCTGAGTAGCTAGAATCACAGACAAAGCCACCAGCAGCCAGCACTTCTTATACCTTTTAAGGAAATCTCTTCAAAAGTATTCTCATGCTCAAAAATAATTAAAATTTTAATAATTAAGTTTTAATAGGTTGCATGCATGATGGTGTTGCCTGTAACTCTGGTTACTGGGGAGGCTTAAATTAGAAGGAATACAGTCATGCCAGCCCAAGCATAAAGGTATACAGCTATACAGAGGTACAGTTGCAGACTGCAACCAATCATGTGTAGGAACAAACAAGACTTTAGTTGAAAAATAGCTGAAGCCCAAAGGGGTTGGAGGCATGGCTCAAGTGGTAGTGTTCCTAGCCTGTCTAGCAAGGCCTTCAGCTCATATCCCAATAATGCCAAAAAATTTAACATTAAATTGATGCAAGAAACATTCAACGTTCTATTTCACTACTCAACCTACTAGAAACAGTGTCTTCTTGAAACCTTCAAGTTTATTGCTTATGATATTCTAGACAGGAGTAATAACTTTACACTAAGATCAATGTAACCTGCTTATTCTTTCAGAACATTAAAATACAAATCTACTTTTGTTCACTTTTGACATATAAATAGAACCCATATTTCTCATATAAATATCCAGATAAAAATAAATCTTTAAATGCCAACAGTATAATTTTAGGTCACACCTAATAGTATAATTTCAACCAATATTTGGGCTCTAATTTAGTGTTACCATTTCAGACCATCTGGAGAAATGAAGACTATCTCAGACAATGACTCTAAGAAAGGAGGTTGAACCAAAATATGGATTTACTTTATTTTCACAGGAGGAAAGTAGAATCTAAATGATTAACTTTCATTAGTCTCCATTTTTCCAGGATTAAGATTGCAATCCAACTTGGTTCTGGCTTCTTTTTGGTTCTCTTTCTCTTTCTCTCTCTCTCTATACACACCACTTTTAATAGTCCTCTATTTCAGAGGATTTCTCTCAGTCATAGTTCATTTTCCTCTCTAAAATATGCTACTGAATGCAATAATTTCATAAGCTCCTCTAATTATTTCAGCTTTTATCACAGAGATGCAGTATCTGTGTTCATCAGCATCACGTGGAAAACATTCTCATTCTCCCTAGAATAATTATTTCTCCAATGGCATTAAAGACTCTTAGGGTAAGAAGAGCGGTTTAAACATGGCTGAAATTTTGTGTAGCTCACTCTCTTTGTATCAAAATTAAGAAGCATGAACCCTGATACTAAAATGCCCATTTTTAGCTTCTCGCACAGCTTTTTCCAGGTGGCTTTTACTTCTTTTCTGCCCAAATGCATTGTGCCTCTGGCTCTTAAAGTAGCAGGGAGATTGCAACTAGAGACACTGAAGATCTGAGAAGTGTGCGAAGGAATTAGAGTCTGATAAACTTGTTATGATTAATTTCTGTGGCAATAGTTGCTATACGAATTCAGACAATGAGGCATGCTTGGAATGGTTCTTGCACTTTGCTCTCTGTCTACATTCTGCTGGCCACATTTCTGCACTGTAGCACATCCTTACAATAATGTAGAAGCATAGTAACCTAGCAGTTAAATTGAAGATTCCTAATTTCTGCTTTCCTCTGGATAACTCTGAATAAAGAGCATAAAGCAACTGTACATTAAATCAAGTGCTTTACAAAATCTGACAAATGTTTTATTTCTTATCTGGTAATCAATAAATAGAAGCTAACAAAATACAAGGATTAGGACTCTTGTAGCCACTTTCCTTTTGGTAAATAAGTAATAAAATTAGATTGGAAATTTAGGTAAATAATTTTGCATTTGTTTGATACATCTAATTCATTCCCATAAAGAGCCTACTTTAGCCAGGAGTCCACCATAGACATTTGCCCAAAATAGTCTGTCCTCAGCATCTTAGAATGAGGATTCCATGACAATACTGTACAGTCAGAAGTGACTCATGTACAGCTTTTCTTTTCATAAAAAAATTCAATCTAGATGATTAGTACCATCAGGACTGGTATCAATCACAAAGGTGGGAAGAAGAACTTGTTTTACTCACAACAAGCCACATATAGTTACCTAAGAAAATAAAAATAATAATAATTGGTACATAATAGTTTAGCCTGTGGGGTAAATACAACTACTAATGACAATGCTTGTAAACTCATAGTGCCCTAGAAAAATGCTAATAAAAAGTGCTAATAAAAAGTAGATGTTGGGGGCTGGGAATATGGCATAGTAGTAGAATGCCTGCCTAGCATGCATGAAGCCTTGGGTTCAATTCCTTAGTACCACATAAAAAGAAAAGGCCAGAAATGGCTCAAGTGGTGGAGTGCTAACCTTGAGTAAAAGAAGCTCAGGAGAGTGCACAGGTGCTGAGTTCAAGCCCCAGGACTGGCAAAAATAAAATTAGATTTGGATTACGATGCAAATTGTAATCCAGAGAATTCTTTGATGTAGCTAGGACCTCTGAAAGGAATAAAGTAGGTTTTTCTTAACTACTTTCAGTATCTCAAACAATCTAATATAAATATTGTACTGTGCAATTTCTTTCTCTCATTCTTCCTATTTCTTTCTCTCTTCTACTTCTTTCATATATACATATCCACAAACACACACACACATCTCAATGACAAGAGAAAATAAACTCCAAAACAAAACAAACACTTCACCTTTGATGTGGTTAGCCTGTTTCCTAGGAAGGATTGAACTTCCATTGCTAGTTTCTCAGAATTTAAGCAGCACAAGAAAAGCAGCCTTTCCAATCAGACACTGACAACACCTGCATAATTACTGCACTGGTAAGAGATCCAAATAGAGTCAAGAGAAGTTAGGCATTCCCATTTTTATTAATCATTCTGAGTCTAAAAAACTTACTAGCAAAAAAAAAACACTACCAATTTGAATTTACATTTCAATAAATGAAAATAGATCTGTACTTTGTGGGACAATTTATTAAAAGTTTTAAGGGATTTTTCAAGACTGAGATGTTTGTACTCATCTCTAGTAATCACAATTCTCTTCTGTACAAAAGTATGTTTGCTAAATACTAAAAGAGAAGAAACAAATCTACGCTTTCTAACATGTAAAAGTCATAAATGCAAGTGAATACTAGACTCTATTTGCAAATAATTGGTAAATACTAGAAATTCTTCTTCAACTGACACAAAGACCATTTGTACCTTGAATTTTTTTTATTTTTTATTTTTTTTATTTTTTTTTAAATTTAATTTTATTTTATTTGTGAACATACTGTACAGAGGAGTTACAATTACATGGGCAGGATAATGCTGTACCTTGAATTTTTAAGCACTAATAAATACAGTAAATTTTCACTATGTCACCAACTTCTATGGGTAGCTTTTATCAGTTGTGCTCAGTTGTATCTCCTATTATTATTTGCTATAATCCTCTCAACTTTTACTGAGAGCCTTCAAAAAACAGGGACAAGTCATCTATTTCACAGTTTCATGTTGTTAATTCCCTTATTTTTATGTTTCTACATGGAAAGTATGAATTTTTTTACAATTTGAGGGAGATCTTTAGGTTGTTTATTTTTTTTTATTTTTTTGGGGGGTCCGGTCATGAGGCCTGAACTCTGGGCCTGGGTGCTGTCCCTCAGCTCTTCAGCTCAAGGCTAGCACTCTACCACTTGAGCCACAGCACCACTTCCGGCTTTTTTACTTTTTGCTTATGTGGTGCTGGGGAATCGAACCCAGGGCCTCAGGCATGTAAGGCAAGCTCTACCACTGAGCCACCTTCCCAGCCCCTCTTTAGGTTGTTTATAAGGCCTTCCTTCACTCCAAGATAAATCAGAGCCTACAACTTAACTATAACAAGTATGTATGGGTATAAATCAAAATTTAATCCAGGATATACATTTCATTTTATCTGGTAATTTTTAATAGAAATGCTTAACATACTCATGGAGCATAAACAAGGCAGATCATATTGTCTTGGATAAGACAACTAATTTTTGGAGAGTGCCCTCAGATCTTGGTATACTCACCATGTTCACTGCAGTATTTTTCACAAGAGCCAAAAGTTAGAAGACACCAAAAATGCAGATGGATGAATGCATATACAAAATGTGGTGATAGTGGTAGTGGTGGAAGTGATGGTAGTGTGTGTGTGTATGTACATGATGGAATGTTATTTAGCCTGAAACAGGAAGGACTTTGACATGTTTTCACATGAATAAACCTTCAAAACATGTTAAGAAAAGAAAATCAGTCATGTGATGACACATAGCAACCTAGAACAGTCTGTTTCACAGACAGAAAATTGAATGTTGGTGTTGAACTCTGTGAGAGGTGAATGGAAGCTGGTGGACAGTGATACAGAGTTTAGTTTGGGAATAAGGATGGCAGGGAGGTTGTACAACAAAGGGAATAAGGATGGCAGGGATGGTTGTACAACAAAGTAGCTGGGTAAATCCCAGAGAATTTTATATTTTAAAATAGTTAAAAGGGTAATTTTCATTTTGTGTATATTTTACCACAATAAGAAGTATAGCTGAGTAACGCCTTGAAAACGAACAGCAGGCTATCTAATTGCAGATGAAACTAATGAATAAACAGATGTTCTAATTGTTTAAAGACACCTTACCTAAAAAGTCCTTAATTTCCTTGCTTATTGTTTTGCTCTCTAAACTCATTAGTTTGTATTGTGAATAACTGGTTTTATGATGGGAAAGCAAGACACCAAGAATCACAGATTGTTAAATTCAGAAAAACTGTATTCTCCTTGACATCTCAGCTACACAACTAAAAAAAAAACAATTTCATATCCCAGTGTACTATATTTTATAATAAATATTAAGCATTTTTATATTAGTAATCCAAGTCTACTTTATTTTGACGACTTTAAACAACTATGAATTATATACTTTGTATAATCCCATCTATGTATTTTTTTGAAATTTCAAAACCAAATTATAGCATTAAGTAGAATGGTTGATCCCTGATTACATTTTCATGATGAAGCTTTAATATATAAATTACAGTAAAATTTTTCTTCCTATTTTAACACCTTATTTCAATCTAAAGTAAAACACACTTTCATGTTGAGTGAGAGCGAGGAGTCAGAAGGATCGGCTTTGCAGTCACATGTCCTGACTGTGAATCCTGCTTCCACCAGCTTACTAGAAGTATGAAAGGGTAAATTATAGGAATACTTTTATCTCAATTTCCTCATTTCTAAAATATGGATATTGATATGTAAGAGTTGTTGTGAGGGTTGTGAACATAAAGTTCCTCAGCATTGTCTGTAGAAATAAGTATACCACTGGATTAAAAATACATTTAAATTTGTTAAATGACTTCATACTGTTAGAGACTCTAAAATAATTCCAGAAAAAAGAATCTGGTTGTATTTTGGATTTTGTCTGTTCCTCCCAAATAACTTGATTTGTAATATTTAGTCAAATAACATTATACCAACCAAGCAAAAGTGAAAAGTAAAACCAGACATTTATATGTATACACAACACAAAGTCACTCATACATATGTACATACCACTCTTTAATGTGCTCTATACAATGTGAGGAAGTTGTATAGAAACATGAGCAAAAACTTGAAGAATAAACAGGAAGAGCCACAGACTATCACACAGAGACAAGATGCATAAGAATAAGCAAATTTCCAAGTCCAACTGTTTGAACAACTTACTCTGGCATAATATTGTTAGAAAAATATACTGCCATTCTAGTAATTACCCTTTGTGATAAAGTCTAGAAAAATTGGATATTCTTATTTCTTATATATGTAGGCAGAAGAATTTATTTTCTTTAACAATTCCATATTGCTACCAGGTACTACTAAGTATTTCTAAAGTTTATAATACTTGATAATAGGATTTCTGCTACAATTTCACTAGAAAACAAAAAGGAGTTTCTATATAATCAAATATATACTTTCTACTGGCCAAATATAAAGAAAAATCAAATTTCTTAACATATTTATTTCTAGAATTATGTTCCCTAGACTACTAATGGAATAAGACATTGATTAGAGTAGGAGGATAAAAAAAGACTCTATAAGGGCTAGGTATGGTGACTTTGCCTGTAATCTTACTTATTTCGGAAGCAAGGATAAGAAGATTGCTTTCTGAGGCCAGCCCAGGAAAAAGCTAGTGAAGCTCTATCTCAAAAATAAGCCAAGCCCCACAACCAACCAAAAAAACAAGTCAAGTGTGGTGGTTCACACACATCATTCCAGCTACTCAGGAGGTAGAGATCTGAGTGGTCCCAGGATAACCAAAGCAAAGCTAAAGACTATATAGGGACACTAAAAACAAAACTACTTGGGTCATGGCTCAAGTGGTAGAGCAATTGACTAGCAAGTCTCAGGTTAATCCCTAGTACAACTAAGGGTAATAAAAGGTTTCTGTAGTCAAATAAATTGAAGTCCAAAAAATGCTGCATTTTGAGTTGGACACTGGGAGCTCACATCTGTAACCCTAGCTACTCAGGATGCTGAGATTTGAGGATCACAGTTCAAAGCTAACCTGGATAGGAAAGAAGATGAGGCTCTGATCTCAAAAGGAACCAGCAAAAAACTGGAAGGGAAGGTATGGCTCAAATTCTTGAGTAATAGCCTTGAGGGAAAAAGCCTGAGGCCCTCAGTTCAAGCACCAGTGCATGCATGTGCACACGCATGCGTTTCCCCCCCCCCCAATGAAATGGTACATATCTATTATTGATTTATAACGTTTTTAACATAAAATGTTCCAAGAAGTGGAATCAAGAGGGTTTTTTAATTTTACTTTTTGCATTTCTTTTCTTCTGCTTTCTTCCCTTTTGTCACTGTTTTTGATTTCTGTACTTTTTGTCTTGTAAGTAAATTTATCTGATTAGGGAAGGGGAAGAGTGAGAAAAAAGGTGAAGTAATTCAGGAGTGATACCTGTTGAAAATGAACTATACAATTTGCGGGGGGGGGGGAGGGCAGTGTCAGGAAGGAAAAACCTGGGAGAAAATGAGGGAGGGGGTGACTGTTAAAATAGAAGTGTACTCAATACCTGAATTATGTAACTATAACACCTCTGTACATCACCTTTCCAATAAAAATTAAAATTAAAAAATTTTAAAAACATAAAAGGTTTTGAAACATACTACAATAAGCAGCACCGTTTACATTTATTAATAAGTTTTATGTTTTAGCTAGATTCCCAAACTTGCTTGGCAACAAAATCCTTTTTCAAGCAATCCTAAGGAACCAGTGTGCCTCATAACAAGTTACTTTGAGAAACGTACAATAAGTCATCTGTGGTTATTTATTAAATGTGAAATTTTATATGTACCTATACCCAAAGGTAGTCACTGGGAGAATTCAATGAAGTCCCAAAATGAGTCCACTGTCCTTTTTGTAAGAATAATAGTAATAAAAATCTAACAGACATAGGGTCAGCATTTACCCTCTCAAATTTTAGTTCTTTCTAGATGTGACTCTTAAAGTCTGTATGTTAAGTCCAAACATCCAGTTTGCAATGCCTGTCAAAAGCTAAAAATGAATATGGCCAAAGCTAGTGGCTCATATCTATAATCCTATCTACTCAGGATGCTGAGGTTTGAGGGCTGGGGTTCAAATCTAGCCCAGAAAGGAAAGTTTGTGAAACTCTTACCTCCAGTTAGCTACCAAAAAGCTGGAAAATGGAGCTGTGGTCCAAGTATGCCTTGAGCAAAAAATCTCAGGGATTGTAACCATGCCCTGAGTTTAAGCCCCAGGACTGGCATAAAAAGAATATGACTCTCTAAGTCATTGGTTTTTATTTTACTGAGCTTCATGTAAGCTGAGAAACCCTTGTAGCTGTGTGCTACTGCACACGTACAAATGTGAAATACTAAATGTACAGAATTTTATTAGTTAGAAACATGAGCCTACATTTATATAATTCCACAGTAAAATAATGAAAATTCCATAACATGAACCCTGAAGCAGAATGGTGAGTGATTATTTCATTCTCCAAATATCCCTATTAAATATGTAGAACAAAATATTGTAATTACTAATATACTTCTGGTATATATATAAAACCTATGATGGTTTAAGCAAATAGCACTTAGTACCAATAGTGAGTGAGGATGGAATTTTTATTGTATACTGTGTATATCAAAATTATAGAAACTGTGTTAGATTAAACCCCCAAAATATGAACAAAAACAGGAAATTCCTTTACTAATAGCTTATTATTTAAGGAATTCTCTTCTTTTGAAATAATATTGGGACAAAATTCGCTAGACATCTAAATGTGAACAAAAAGAGTCAGATGGCATGCTAGATAGCTTCTGGCAAGCTCAAAAATGAAAAACAAAATCTAAGCAACTATAACTTTGTCCATGTGTTACATAAAACAAATAAGCAAGCTACAATTAATTTGGGGTTAAAGATGAATGTGACTAATTATCTGCCAAGCTAGGATATCACTTTCTTCCTAAGTTCACTTTTCAATTTCAAAAATACAGAAGAGTGGAACAAATGTGTTAAAGGCCTAATAAAGAAAACATAATGACTGTTTTAATAGAAATAGTATATTTTGGTAACCCATGAATATTTGGTAATTGATTTTTTTGATTATACTAGATAAGCTAGCCACTGAAAGGAAAAAAAACTTCAAAGCATGTAAGCAGATATTTTATATTATGGTAATAAAGATCAATAACATTTTATAAGAGATAAAATAACTGGTCAAACAGAAGAAAACATATGAAAAGTCAAGAATGTTAATAATTTAGTAAAGGTAAAGGATTTAAATATTAGGTTCAAATTTCATCAACTTTTTGTTTAGAATGTAGAAGTAGAGGTAACAAAAACTGGTGTTCACCTGGTAAGTGTGTACTCCCTGAGTCCTGAATGCAAATTCATGGCAGAAAAAGTACCTATGCATCCACGTAATCTTTTGTCTCGACCAATCTTCCATGTTACAAACAGTGGGCTGTAATGGAAGATAAAAACAGGTAAATCAATTAATTCAACTCAAGCAAGTATTTATTAAGTATTTACCATAAGCTAGATTATAAGCCTGAGATACACAGAAAAAAGACAAATTCTCCCAAGGACTCAGATTCTAGACAATTTAGAAAAAAGAAAAGTACGTTGTGGGATGTCCTACATGTTAAGCACCAAAAGAAGCATTTTAACAAACTATATTAATCCTTACAACAACAGCTGCTGCTGACATTTCTTTTTAAGCGACGAGATAGTCCCATAGTTGATACATAATAAAGTAGGAACTCATACCTGGGCATCTTGGATGACTGCTCAATTCCTTGTGAAAGGTGCTTGAAAGATATATGATACCTATGAGGCAGTCATTGCCTCTAGAAGCCAGTACCAAAGGCAGAAATGTTTATAGTAAACTAGTGCAAACAAAAAGAAATAAGCACTATAAACTGTGTCCAAACTGCTATAGAGAAACATTCATTATGTTCTATAATCTTCAATTTGGCCTGGAAAAATTAATAGGGTTTAGAGAGGTGAAGGGCAATAGCAAACATTAATAAATAAATATTCCTAAAC
Source organism: Dipodomys ordii (assembly GCF_000151885.1). NCBI lineage: Eukaryota > Metazoa > Chordata > Mammalia > Rodentia > Heteromyidae > Dipodomys > Dipodomys ordii. Next base: position 5,317,472 of record NW_012267304.1, read on the forward strand.
CAGAAACTGTATCTAAAAGTCTTATCTATCAATAGGGCTTCTCAAGCATCAAAACACAAAGTGTCAATTATAATGAGTATCCAAAATAATATAGCTTTAAGTGAAAGTTAGCCCAGTAGTTAGATTACATAGTCACTCAACGACAACCTCAATTAATAGTTAAATCAAAAACAATTATATCCTAATTAGAAGTAATTTTAGGTTAGTGTTTATGACATAAATTAATTTACATATTTTAGGGTAGTTTGTAAAAAGATTGCCCCAGTTTTGGAGATGGACTGTACTAATGTGAGTATTCACAGTGTTACTTACTTAATATATTTCTGCTTTCTAAAAAGTTAATTTTTTAAAGTTAAAATTTTCTAAAGTTAAAATTTTAGGGCAATATAATATATGTCATACATATTTGCATTAGTGAGTTAGAGAACATTCTTAATTTAAAATGCTCTCTTCTAAGTTACCAGCAGTTGTATAAAAAGATAATCTCATTCAAACCATTCAATCATCCACCTCAAACATTTATGTTAGGCCAAGTTCTGCAGCCACAATAGCAAATGGGTTCCCAAATGAATAATGAAATACAAAAAAAATTACTTTGTTCCCAGAACTAAATAACTGAAATACAAAAAATTACTTTGTTCCCAGAACTAAATAACTGCTAACACTGACAAAGACAAGGAAAGCATAAGGTCAAAGTTAGCAATCAAGCATTGGTTGACTTATGCAAAAAGTACCAAAGTAAAAAAAAAAAGGTAAAGGCTTATTTTTAAAATTTGTATCTCTTATGTTGTCTCATAAGAGACAACATAATCAAGTATTAAATGAAGCATTTAATCAAGTATTAAATGAAGCATAAAATGAAGCATTTGAAAATTTTCTTCTATTTACCCTTTTTATAAATTTTATTTTTGAATAAGCATCCATTAGTAACATAAGAGGTAATAATTTCATATAGGCATATTACACATCTATATCCATCTCCCTCATTTTTGTATGTTTTTTTAATTGTAAAAATACTTTACAGAGAGGTTAGTTAAATGAGCAAGGTAATGAGTACATTTCCTATCGAGCATTGTTGACTCCTCCATTTTCCCCTACGATTCCTTCCTTCCCGCTGCCACAACTACCCTTCCACCCCTCACCTCCTACCCCCCCACCCTACCAAAGTTGTAAAGTTCATTTTCAACATAGGGTCTTGTACATCTCATTATTACAATGGGTCAACCTGTATCCCTATTTAAGCATTTTGTTTTTTTCCCTTCCCCTCCCAAAGCTAAAGAATTGTATATACAAGATGCAGGTCACTGACATCAAATACAGTGAAAATAGGGGTTACACTGTGGGTGAGGAATAAACAAAGAAACAAAAAAAATCACATGGTACATTATAAATATGTTAGAAACAATAGCAAGAAAGAAAAAACAACTTGTGTCCCTATCTTGGGGTTCATTTCACTTAGCATCATCTTATATGGTTATATGTACATAGCTTTTGACCTCTTCTACTTGTCCCAGACATATACTAGTTATTGCAAATAAGAGAAACCATGGGACCTATGTTTGTTTGGGCCTGGCTTACTTCACTTAATATGATTTTTTTCCAAGTCTTTCCATTTCCTAACAAATGAGGCTCTGTGTGTGTGTGTGTGTGTGTGTGTGTGTGTGTGTGTGTGTGTGTGTGTGTGTGTGTATTACATTTCCTTGATCCATTCATCTACTGATGGGCATCTGGGTTGGTTCCATATCTTAGCTATGGTGAATAATGCTGCAATAAACATAGTTGGGCTGGGGGGGCTTCAGTATGGCCTTTTTTGTGATCATTTGGGTAAATGCCCAAAAGCGGGATTGCTGGGTTATAGGGGATCTCTGTGAAGTCTTTTGAGGAACCTCCATACTGCTTTCCAAAGTGGTTGAACAAGTTTACAATCCCATGAACAATGGAGTAAGGTTCCCTTCTGGCCTCCAGCACCTGTTGTTATTAGATTTCTTGATTATAGCCATTCTAACTGGGGTGAGGTGGAATCTCAATGTTGTTTTGATTTGCATTTCTTTTATGGCTAGATAGGTTGAGCATTTCTACATGTGTCTATTGGCCATTCTTATTTCCTCTTCAGAGAAGTTCTCTTTAAGTCTTTAACCCACTTAATTATCTGGCAGTTGTTTCTTTGAGGATTTGTTGTTGGGGGATTTAATTTTTTGAGTTCTAAGTATATTTTAGTTATGAGACCCTTGTCCATTGTATGACTAGTGAAGATCTTCTCGATTCCAATCCGTGGGCTTTCTATTGATCTTGCTAGCTATGTCTTTTGCAATGCAGATGCTCTGTAGCTTCATGCAATCCCATTTGTCCAACCTTTTTTGATTTGTTGTGTTTCTGGGTCTCTATTAAGAAACTTTGGGCCTGTGCCAAGGAGACCTAGAATTTCTCCTGTTCCTTCCTGTAATGTTTTCAGTGTGTCTGCTTTGACTTCAAGGTCTTTGATCCATTTGGAGTTGATTCTGGTACAGGGTGATAGCTTTAATTTTCTACATGTGTTAAACCAATGTTGCCAGCACCATTTACTGAAGCATCTCCCCCATTTTTAAAACAGTGTATGGTGGTTTTCATTATGCTGTCTTCACACACACATATATGCATATACAGGCATATGTATACACAAATATGTATATTATATTCTTTGGACTTAACAATCAGAAGACAAGAATAGATGGGATAACTTCTATATCATGTCTTTTGTTACTCATAGAAATATTTGTATTTTAAAATTTTCACATGATCTTGAAGTTTCATCTCTTTGTTTTTCACTTTGTAACTTGGTATTGTCCATGTAAACAACCATTTCTATGACTGGATATCAATCTTCTCACATCCCAATGACTACACATAAGACAGTTCCTTTGGCAGCTACAGAATGAAGTGAATCATACTGTAATATATAGAACACCGTGCCTTTAAAATACCATGATGGCTTCTCAATAACAGAAGAATACTGAATATTTTCTTCCTCAGTGATTTGAGTAAGAAATCTAAAAGTGGGAGTGAATTCATTTCCTAGCAAGAACTGTAGGAATGAAAGTCATTTACAAGTATCTTAACTTTGACTCTCTTATTTGTTCCACTAAAATACATATATCAGTCTTACAATAATATAACCCTATCTGCTTGAGTAAATATTCAAAATATATGATAAATAGAAAATGCACACAAATAAAACACTATAATCTGTAGTGAAACAAGCTGATGGGGGACTTACATACTGTTCTTTACAATGCTGTGCTGTCACTGATCAGGAAATTATTAATTCAAGACATAGCTTTTTAAGGAATTAACATTAGCCTACATTTTGTGTATCACAATGTTCTGAGAACCACTTTTCTAAGTCTGTAGTAATCACTGAATCTAGGTGATCTCTGCCAACTGGCAGCCAATGGAACCAAGTCAACAGTAGCTCATAGAAACAATAATAATACAAAATCAATGAGTATAGGGTACTTTCAGACCAAGTTACAAGTTTCATTAATGTCCCTCTTCTGAGAATTTAACTGTTATAAACCAAAATTGGCTAGGTACATTTATGAGGATGAAATATAATTAGAGGAGACAATACAAAAGGTGCAGTTAATAATATACCTCACCCTGATATATGGATGTTAAATTCAAAATGCAAGGAGATATGACAAAGCAAACAGGATTCAAGAAACAAAGGACCTCTACTTAATTTGTCTTTATCATTTCTAGATGACTTCATGTTCTTGACCTCATATATGGTATATGTATGTGTGCATCTGAGGAAAGCTAGGAGGAGGACACAGAATCAGAGGGAAACAGTGGAAAATATACAACAGAGGGGCCCATCAGCTGCACAGGACATGATGAAAATGAACTAAGCAACTCAAGGGCAGCGATGGGAAGGAGGGAATGAGAGGGAAAGAGGGAACACTTACACTAAGCAAAAGGAAAGGAATGTACATATTACCCAATTTGGAAGAAATAGTTGTACTGTCAAAGTTTACCGAATTCATAAACTTTAGACATTGATAATGACAATTTGCCTTGTAAATGTTAAAATGTGTTTGTGGCTTTAACTAAGTGTCACTATCCCACAATACTGTGAAATTTGTGAAATATATGTAATCATTTAATCTCAATAAAAATTATTTTAAAATATTATACCTCAAACCTTATCTCTCTTCTATAGCAAGATCAAGGTAGATTTAAAAAAATGGCGAGCCCCTACTCTGTCAATTTGTTCCTCATTAAAATTTGATTATATAGAATTAAATCTCTAGGCAGCAATACATCATCAAAATGTTATCAGTCCCTACTAATATAATATTTTACTATAGCAGAGATACTCTGCAAAGTTATTTACATTGAAGTAGATAAATGGAAACAGAGAAGCCCTGTATCTTGGTGTGTTTCTTCTGCCATTAATGATTGCTTCTCAGTTGAACCATGGTCCCCAGTAACATACAAAAGTATCCCACAATATATATTACTCCTGGCATCAACTGAACCCAACATCATAATTCTCCAGGATCTGGAACCTTAAAAAAAGACAGAAAGGTTAGTGTCATATATTCACCACCAGGTTAAAACATTTGGGTTTCTATTACAACAAAATAGGAGTTATTTCTTGTCCAAATCACATAAACTACAGGTTGAATTGATTAAAAACAAAACCAACAAAAAACCCTTACCTACTATGACTAAATCATGAATTAACTTGGCCAAGCTGCCATAACTAATACTAAAGCCTGGGTGGCGTATGCAGCAGAAACTTTTCTCACAGTTTTAAAGACTTCCAAGTCCAAAATTGATGTTACAGCAGGGTTTAGAAAATGGTGGAGGCACTCTTCCTAGCGTAGAAAGCTACTCCTCACATGTCATTTACCCTGAGTATGGTGGGGTGGCTCCTCTAGTATCTATTCTTACAAAGACACTTCTATCAGATCACTGCCTTATATTACTTCACTCAAGTTTCATTTCTTCCTTATAGATATTATCTCCAAATATACTGAGAAGTAGCATTGACCATACAGATTTAGGGAAGGGGGGATACAATGCAATTTAGTTTATGACAAATCCCTAACAAATACTTTAGTACACAGTGAGAAATTATAAGATAGCATATATGATAGTCATTTGCTGGGGAAAAATGTTTAAAAGAGGATTCATGTCTTTACATATTACAAGTGAATAAAAGATCCAGGAATTTGGGGGCAGAGTCAACAAGCTAGTTGTCAGCAGTTGTCAAGTCAACAAATATTACTATTTTGTATATTTTTCCTATAGGAAAAAAAGAAAGTAAGCAGCTCAGGCGTCAAAGGCTAAGACAGTAACATCAAGTGCTAGAAGCCAACTTAGGCAATATAACGAAACCAAGGATAGCCTGCAATATATAGTCAGATGCTGTTTTTTAAAAAAGAGAACTAACCAAACAAAAACAACATCAAAAAATGAATAGTAAGCATAACTGCCTTGTAAAATACCAGAGTACAGAAAAATCCTATAAATACCACAGTATTTCCTCCTCCTCTCAAGAGGGGAAAGATTAACTGAGAAAATACCAGTACAGACTAGAAATACCAGATGACAACTTACAAGTTCTTACACTTCCCATCATAAGCCCACAGAAAAGCCTACCATTTCATCTTTGTTGGCTTGCCAACACCCTTTCTGTCAGCCTTCTTGTTTCCCCTTTTCCCTGTTAACAAGTCAGCCTTCATCAAATCCAGGTCTTCTATCTATTATCTATAAGTATCATCCAAATCAAAATTTCCACTTGCCATTGGCTAATGACTACTCAGCTAGGTACAGGATCTGATTATCTGATCAAGGACTTCATATGATGGGGTAAATGAAACTTAATTCTACCAGATAATCTGAAAATCAAAGCTGTAAAAAAGGAGTGATGGGGGTGGTAATCTTGGGAAAGCTGTGTAGAGAAGTTAAGATTCAGATACATTTTATACTTTCTCAATCATACTAATTTTTTTACTACAGATGAAGAAAATACATGTCCACCATTGCCTTATACCATACTCTTCCCTCCAATCTTTGTAAAGAGTCTATTATCCATGGAACTCAGGAAACCAGAGACTCTACCTAGTATGGATTAGTAGAGAACACCACTAAGTGTTAAACAGGAATAACTAAGTTTCAATACTTGCCTTTGCCTAGTATTCTAATCTAATCATAGGTGCATTATATTTTCCTTAACTCCATTTTTAAAATTCTAATTTAGCTGGTAGGGGAAAGAAAGGAGTCTAAAGTCTGACAGATGATTGGGAAAGATGATTTTTTTTAAATCAAAGGTAATCACTAGTGACACACAACCACCCAAATTCCAAGCACACTTTAAGGGATTAGCATTATTCAGCCAATTTTTGAAACAGAAAGAACCATTTCTTCCGTAGCAAGACAAAAGTAACAGTTTTCAGCAAAAAAAAAAAAAATATCGGTCTCAGATTGATATGCTGAGATAGTCTATCTTATTATATTATTAGGTCCCTATAGTAAATAAGAAAGATTACCTTCACTAAAAAATACTTGAATGTATTTTCTTTTCCTACTTTATATTGGAGTGAGTATTGAATTTAATGTGTGGTAATATTTAAGGGTGACTAGCTGTGTTTTTTGGTAACAGAAACATATCACAAATCTTTATTACTTGAGAATCTAATAGGAATTTGAAGTGAAAATTTGATACAGACTTTGAAATGATTTCTATTTAGAATTTCGAAACCATTTGTTCAAAAAGCCTTAAGGTTTGAGACTCAGCTTTTACTATGAAACAAATTAATTACTTTAATAGATAGCACATTGGGCAAAAAGAACTTCATATTGAAGTCTTGAGATTCTTACATTAAATCCTAGCTACTCAGGAGTCTCAGATCTAAGGATCGCAGTTCAAAGCCAGCCCAGGCAGGAAAGTCTGTGAGTCTCTTATCTCCAATATACCACCAAAAACCTGGAAGTGGCACTGTGGCACAAGTGGTAGAGCACTAGCCTTGAGCTGAAGAGCTGAGGGACAGCGCCCAGGCCCAGAGTTCAAGCCCCACGACTGCAAAAAAAATAAAATAAAATAAAGAATGGAAGTACTTAGTTTGGATAAAAACCTTAAGAATGTAAGGAATATGCTAAGTGCTTAACTTTTTTTTCTCTTTCTATAATAAGGTAGATACTATGATTGTACAGAAAGTGGATCTGCCTTCATTTTTTTTTGTCTGTAAAGATATATGATAACACACACTGGAATGGTCATGTATATAACATTGATTTTAAGATTTGAAAACAGCACTGATTTTTTTAAATTTTTATTTTATTGTCAAGATGCTGTACAGAGGGGTTACAGTTACATGAGTAAGGCAGTGAGTACATTTCTTTTCGCACATCATTTCCCTTCCTTTGCTCTCCCACTATCCCTTCCTTCCCCCACAGCATTGCTTTTCTAGATTAAATCATGTAATATTCATCTATTTATACTGTTGGATTCAGTGTTATAATGTAGTATTTTAAAGTATTGTAGTATAGCATTAAACTCTTATTCTATAGTGAAGTGTTTCAATTTTCTCTCTGTTCAAAGATTATTCAAAACCAATTACATAATCCATGAGAACCAATAAGCCTCTCATGTTCTTCTTGCATAGCCTTTCCCCCTCTACCCACTATGCATTCTCCCTGCTACCAGATGCCCTCCCTCTGTAGCCCTGAATAGCTTCTAGTACTTCTCCATTTGAATATGACTATATAAGAGAAATTACTGTTAGTCTTATCTAGTGGTGGGTATCATGTGATATCCTGTCCAGTAGTAATTCCTTGCTAATCAATGGTATAAATGAAAGGGTATTGGAAACACTGCTAAAATGAAATGGATCAAACATTAAAAAAAAAGATTCTTAAGTTCACAGTAAGTAAAACTAAGAAAAAGGTTCAAAAGCTTTAGAATGACTATTAATGGATGGTCTAGTCCTACTTTCCTATGCCATTAAAGATTTTTATAGGACTTTGTTTTGATTCTTCCATTTGATGGAGTATGCAGCATAACTGGAATTCAGAGTAGTTTAAACAAAACAAGGAAAACAACTAAGGGTTTGTTTTGTTTGGGGTTTTATATTTTACCTCCCTAGCTAATGACCTATCTTCTACCATATTTTCCTTATCACAGAGCCCAATTAGATGTAGAATAGGTGGGAATAATTATACTGATGAAAATAAGAACTAATATAAAAAGAATGGGAAAATTATTTAGTTTCTTCCTTCTAGATTTTTATCTTACCTTCCATTCCAAGGAGATCTGATGATTAAGACTATAATAAAACTGATGTATTTGTTTTTCACATGGTTTCTTGGCTTAGTGAGGTAACAATCTTAATTTTAAGGTCCTTGTATTGGACTGCATGTTCCCATGGAAGAGAGGAGCTGGAAAAACTCAGGTACATACAGGAATTCAGCAAAACCTTGCCAGTTTAGAGGGAAAACAAAAAGCAGGATCAAAGTAGACAAAAGGGAGAAGATAAAGCAGTCAGGTGATACCATATTGTCTATTAAGTGAGGCAGGTTTGCCTTTGTTTCTTTCATTCCCTCTTAGCAGAGGGAATTCTCAAGAACCTTTACTATGAAACACTCAAGATGTGAAGGGTTTTTAATTTGTAATTTTTGTCTATGGTGCTGGGGATTGAATCGAAGGCTTTATTCATGCTGGGCAACTACCACTAAGTTATATGTCCAGCCTGAAGTATTTTTTAGCTAAAATTGACATCTTTACTGCCAAAATGCTTCCTCTTAAAAATCAATTTTATCAAAATAAATAATTTATGTACAAACACCCAATTTACACTTAAAATGTTTAAATGTGCCCATGCATGTAACTTAAACCACAATTAAAATACTTCTATCATCCCCAGTTTGTTCCCTGCTATTTTGCAATCAATTCCTTCTCTGAAGTACTAGACACTAACAAAATATGCTTTGCCATTACAATTCTATGTTTTCTAGAACTTCATATAAATGAAATCATCCCACACACAGGCTATTGTGTTAGTCTTTTTTCACTTAGTACAGTGTTTCTGATATTTATTCATGTTCTGTATTCCTTTTCATTTTTTAATATATCATTGTAGGGGGCTATGAGTTTCCTTTTTACCCACTGAAATATTGATGGATGTGTAGGTTATTTTCAGTTTGGGTCTATTATAAGTATATGCATTATTATTTTCTGAGGTCTCATTGTGTTGCCCAGGCTGGGCCTGAATTTGTGATTCTCCAGCCTCAGTCTACCAAGTAACTGGAATTGTAGGTACATAATGCTGCATCTGGTGAAATACACATACTTAATGTATATAACTTGATGAGTTTGGATATATGCAAACAAAATAGTAATAGCATCATCAAAATCTAGGTAATAGACATTTCCAGTGCCTCACAAAAATTGTATCCCTTTGTTTCTGTTTATTTTATTAGGAGAACATTTAACATGACAGATACAGTCAAATTTTTGAGGTATCCAATACTGTATTGTTAACCATACTCACCTACATTTTATAGCAGACATTTAGAACTTATTTGTCTACCAGAACTGAAACTGTATCCACCCTACTTCCATGAGCCCCTTGTAACCACCATTGTATCATCTGCTTCTAATAGTTGAACTATTACAGATGTTTCATGTAAGTGGAATCACACAGTGCTTGTCCTTCTGTGACTAACTTAATACACTTAGCATAATATCCTCTTGGTTCATCCACATTGTTTCAAATACCAAGATATCATCCTTTTCTAAAGGTTGAATAATACTCCATTGTCTGTGTATATCACATTTTTATTCATTTATTTGTTGATGGATATTGTGGTTATTTCCATATCTTGGTTACCATAAATAATGATGTAATGGAGATAGTGTCTCCAGAGCCTGATTTCAATTCTTCTGCATTTATACTCAAATGTGCGATTACTGGAGTATATAGCAAGTCTGCTGTAATCTTTTTCTGAGGCATACTTTTCATAAGCAGTATACTATTTGGTATTCTTACCAACAAGTTCCAATTTCACTAGATTCTTACAATGAGTTGGGAAGAAATCTTTCTGCCTTTATTTTCTGAGTTGGGTTTGTTTCTTCTGAGTTGGATTTGTTTCTTAAGTGTTTAACAGAATTCACACTGAATTCATTAGAGGCTGGAGTTTTAATTGTGGATATATTTTTGTTTTGGGGCGTGTGTGTGTGTGTGTGTGTGCGCGCGCGTGCCAGCACTAAAACTTGGAACTCAGGGCCACAAGCTCTCATTCAGCTAGTGTTGTGCAACCTGAGACACACCTCCAGTTTGGCATTTTGCTAGTCAACTGAAAATAGATTCTTGTGGAATTTTCTGCTCAGGCTGGATTCAAACTTTGATCTTTGATTTCATCATCTGAGTAGCTGGTATTATAAGCATGATCCACTGGCTCCTGGCTTGTAAGATGATTTTAATTACAAATTTAATTTCTTTAATACAGCTAAAGCTATCCAGATTTTCTAGCTCCTTTTGAGTCAATTTTGGTAAATTGTGACTTTCAAGTACATTTTTCTATTATATATATACTATGATATAGAATTTCCTTCTGTAAAGTTATTTATGATATTCTTTCTATTCTTTCCTTTTTCATTAGCATATATTAGTTGTTCAAAGGGTGGCGGATCATCATGACATATTTGGTGAATGCAATATGTAGATTTGAAAGAAAATGTATTCTGGTCATGTTAGGTCCAGTTGGTTATTAGTGTTGATTATGTTTTCTATTTCCTCACTTAGTTTTTAACTACTTGTTCTATCAAGTACTGTGTTAAAATATGTAACTCTAATTATGGTTTTATTTTACTTATCCTTTCAGATATCACCATGTATTCTTTAATTTTATTGGATGCACATATATTTAAGACCATTGCACTTTTTATGAATTGATTACTTTCTCATTAGGAAATGGCTCACCTTATTCTTTTTTATTTTATTTTATTGTAAAAGTGATGTACAGAGGGGTTACAGTTACATAAGTAAGGTAGTGTTACCCATCCCTCATTTTTCTTACTTTCCTTCCCCCCTGCCTCCCCACCCCCAAGTTGTAAAGTTTATTTCTAACATATTGTCTTGTGAGTATCACTGTGGCATTGGTTCAACCTTTGTCCTTTATCTCACCATTTTGTTATTCTCTTTCCCTTCCCCAAATCAGATAAATGTATATATGAGACAGGGTACCAAAATTTTAAAAAAATAGTGACAACAAGGGATAAACCAAAGGAACAAAATGAAAGAAAAAGGAAATAACTTCACACAGTACATTAAAAAAGCCTCTTGTTTCCATATCTTTGAGTTCATTTCGATTAGCATCATTTTATATGGTCATGTGTACATAGCTACTGAGCTATTGTGATCTTCTGCTAGGACTATGCTAGCCATATACTAATTATTACAAATGCCCTAGGGAAACCATGGAGCCTATGTTTCTTTGGGTCTGGCTTACTTCACTAAATACAATTTTTTTTCTAAGTCTTTCCATTTCTTTATGAATAGGGCAATATCATTCTTTCTGATGAAAGCATAGAACTCAACATTTCTGACCATGAAAGAAATGCAAATCAAAACAATATTGAGATTTCACCTCATCCCAATTAAAATGGCCATTATCAAGAAAACAATAGCAGATGCTGGTGGGGATATGGCCAAAAGGGAAAGCTACTACACTGGTGGTATGAATGTAAACTGGTTCAACCACTCTGAAAAACAGTATAGAGGTTCCTCAGAAGACTAACCATAGAACTCCCCTATGATCCAGCAATCTCACTCCTGGGCATTTTCCCAAATGATCATAAGCAAGGCCACACTAAAGCTACCCATACAACTATGTTCATTGCAGCATTATTTACCATAGCTAAGATAGGGAACCAACCCAGATGCCCCTCAGTAGATGAATGGATCCAGAAAATGTGGTATATATATATATATACAATGGCCTGCCTTATTCTTAGTAATAAGACTGAAGTCTAAATTGACTCATATTAACATAGTTACTCCTGTTTTTTATTATTAGTATTTAAAGTTCCTTTTTCATCTCTTGACCTGTCCTTAACAGTATTTAGTTGAGCTTGCATTTTTTTACACAGCTTTTCAATCAGAGTAGTTAGACTGCTTATATTTAATTTAATTTCATCATGCCTCTACCATGTCTATATTTGATATTTCCTTTTTATATTGCCCATCTGTTTTCTAGTTGTCTATTTGCATCTTCTTTGGGAGTTAGTATAATTTTTTGTATTTTATTTTGTCACAACTATGTCTTTTTAGTGGTTGCTCCAGATTGTAAAAGATGCATCTTAACTTACTGTACCTTTAAGTAATATGTCATTGAAAAAATAATGTAAGAACTTTAACACAGTCCTTCCATTTCAACCTTCCCATTCTTTGAGACATCCTATCTTTTACTTCTTCATTCCTCATAAATCCCATGATAAGACTAGTAATCTTCTTTAAAAGTATCACTTAATTTTTAAGGAAATTTTTAAATGAACAAATTATCTTTTATATTTACTTCTATACTTGCTATATGTATCTGGCACCCTTCACTACTTTGTAGCAATCCACATTTATGTCTGGAATCATTTCCCTTCCAAATGAAGAGCTGTTTTTAATATTTCTTGTAGTTCAGGTATGCTAATGATAATTATTTCATCTGAAAAATGTTATTTCATCCTCATTTATTTTGTCTCAATTTTTAAAAGATATTTTTACTAATTATGTAACTTGAGCTTGGCAGCACTATTTTATCTTTCAGCATTAAAGATGCCATTCCATTGTCTGCTGGCCTTCAGTGTCCCTGATGGCTAATGTATGGTTTTCTATATGTAATGTCTTTTTCCCTCCTCAAATAGCTCTTAAAAATGTCCTAGCACTGGTTTTCAACAAACTTATTATAATTTTCATATTGTGGTTTTCTTTATAGTTTTCCATTTTGAAGTAAATGAACTTTTTGTGTCAGTACCAGGAACTAAATTTAGGCCCTCATGCTCTCATTCAGCTTTTTAATGTATAGCTGGCACTCTACCACTTGAGTGACATGTCCATGTCCCTAATTTTTCAGGTTAATTGGAATTAAGAGTCTCTCAGCCTGGGCTGGCTTTGAACCTCAATCCTCAAATCTAAGCCTCCTGAGTTGAGCCACTAGCTCCTAGTTCAACGAACTTCATAATATGAGTTTATAGTTCTCATCATACTTGGAAAATTTCTAGTCAATATTTTTGATGATTCTGGGGTTTAACTCTGGACCTCCCAGTTGTTGGGCAGATGCTCTATCACTTTTATCATGCTTCCAGCCTTTCTACTCAGTATTTTCCAATTTTTCAAAAAAAAATTTGCCTGTTCCCCCCCTTCCCCATGCCACTCCAATTACATTCATACAAATATGGTTGACACTGTCTCAGAATTTACTGAGGCTTTTCTCTTTCCATTTTTTTCCATTCTGTTTGAGACTGGATAATTTCTACTGTTATGTTCCTTCTTTCTTTCCTTCCTCCCTCCCTCCCTCCCTCCCTCCCTCCCTCCCTCTCTTTCTTTCTTTCTTTCTTTCTCCAGTCCTGGGGCTCGAATTCTGGGCCTGGGCACTAACCTAAGCTTCTTTTTGCTCAAGGCTGGCACTCTACCAGTTGAGCCATAGCACCACATCTGGCTTTTTCTGAGTAGTTTATTGGAGATGAGACTCGAGGACTTTCTTGCCTGGGGTGGCTTTGAACTGTGACTCTCAGATCTCAGACTCTTAAGTAGCTAGGATTACAGGTGTGAGCCACCCACCTTTCTTCTGCAATATCAAATTTGCTATTTATTTCATCCAGTGAAAATTTATTATATAAAATTAAAATTTTTATATAGTAAACTTTTCAGTTCCCAAGTTTAGTTCTTCATATGTCTTCCATTTCTTATTACTTGTGCATTTTTAATCCTTCAATATATTTTCTTAGCTGCTTTAGAGTCCTTGTCTGCAAATTCTATAACCTTTATTTCTGGTTGTATTTGTATTGAATGACTTCCTGATAGTCACATTTTAGTGCTTCATGAAATAGCTAGTAATTTTTGGATGCCAGCTAGCTATTATAATAATCACATTGTTTTGCTGTCTTTCTTTAAAGAGGATTAAATTTTTTCTTATGGGTAATTATTTTCAAGATGTAGTTTTTGTTTAGCTTTTATTCTAGGGCTAGTTTAATCCTACAGCTAGGAACTGTATTGCATACAATGAGTATGAACAAAATCTAAACATTTGTTGTAAAATTCAAATAGCTCTGTATGAGCTTGTGGCTTGACACAGGCACAGATTTATATTCAGGCAAATATAAATGAGTGTCTATGCAGATTTCTGGAGGTACCTTTTCCATCTCTAGTACTTTGTTCAACAAATCCTGCCATCTAGGCCTCCCTCCATGCTAATCTCTGTTTCATCAGTTCAGCAATATTGTAGGCTCTGCTTCAGTTCCCTGTAGCAACTTGAAACAACCCCCAGCCTATAGCCTGCTAGCCTGTAGCAACTGCCTGCAGGACAAAAGCTAGGATGATTGTAGAGTTTACTTCATTTTTTTACCTTTCAGAGATCACAGGCCTTGCTGCCTGTTGCCCAATGTCTGAAACCAGTTTTTTTCATGTGTTTTCCCCAAGTTTCTTTCTAGTTGATTATGAGGGATGCAATTTGGAAAGGAGCCAGTCTTGTACCAGTTATTCTTTCATGGATAAAGTGGAATTCCTGAAGCCCTTCAACCACTCTGTGGTAGGTCTCATATCTGAAATGTGGAAAAACCTGCCACAAATAACAGAAGATTACTACCAGCAGGAAAATAGCTCAGGAAGCAGAAGGTAGAAGGGACAGAGCTCTTCAACTTTGACAGGCGGTAAACTCTTAGAAGAATATGAAGTGACTCAACTAATTTCAGGGGCAACACACCACTTAAATCCAAAGGTTAGAGATGTGACTTTTAAAAATTTCATATCGAGAACTCTAATGTCCGGAGTAATGAAATAAAAAAAAAAATCAAAGCAGCCTGGTAGAAATTGAATGTAACAAAAATGCCACTTCAGTTATACTGATATTTTTGGCTTTAAGTCCATGCCAAAAATAGCTCATTCCTCTTATTCCTTATCAATTAAACAAAAATAAATGCAATCTCAACAGCCTTATTTACAATGCCTAAAAAACCTTGAGGTAGTTCTTAATAATCACAAACCACATCTGATACAGATTTCTATTTTTTAAAAGACAATTTTAGCTATGATGATGTAAATAGCAGAACACCTATTTACCTCACTATATTTATACACAACTCTGAATTTACCACAGTCTTACTAATACAAGTCCCACAATAAAAGTGTAATATCTATAGAAAAGCAGTCACCTAAGGACAGCAACCCTACATTAAGAAAGCCAGATGTGCAAAGTTCTTTTATAATGGAATGAGAAAAAATAATGCAATATGTAGTACTAAATTATTAAATCCAAAACTTCATTTTGAAACATTCCCAACAAACGTATCAGACAATGCTCAATATTCTCTTTAGGTAGTCCTATATAATTGCCTACTTCAAAGCCTATAACTCTGTAAACAAATGAAACAGAAGCTAAACACAGGGGCCAAACTCCCTGGGAAAATAAGAATGAACACAGTAGACCAACGGTACAACAACTTCCTATGTATATTTAAATGCTTTGGTTTTTAAAAATCTCCACCCAAATTGCTAGGTATATGGAAAAATATTAATCGGCCAAAGGTGGTATATATGGTCTAGAAATGAGGGTAACACATTCAGCATAATCATATAAATAGAACAAAAGAAGTGCAATTTGCCACCTGAGCTATTAAATATGTTCATAGCCCTATAGTTCTACCTAGAAGTCTTCTTTAAAACCAGGAAGAAAAACAGCCCCCCCCCCGAAAGCTTTGCTTTTTACATAAATCTCAGAGATAAGATTAAAATTTTTAAATTTCAAGTAAGAAATGCATATATTGAACCTCGTAGTCAACCTAGGATTTCTATAGGGGTGAAGAAAGCATAGTTTCTTATAAATGACTTTTCTCACCAAATTTCTAGTTAAAGATGCAGAATGCTAGACTATACAAGTCTTATGTGAATATTGGTAGAGTGATGAAAAATATTTCTGTGAAAACTCATTTGGTGATTAGTTTCATGTTTTTAATTGTGCCCAGTATTCTTATTGCACTGATGCCAACATACAAAAAAGCACCTCTTTTTCAATGCAATGAAACAGCAATTGTGAAATCAATGTGATTAGTTATAAAGACAAAGTTAAATCCCAAATATTTCTATAAGAACACATTTGTAATTTTGAAATGTAAGAATAAAATTCCCAAGAATGACCTAAAATAATTATACTAAACTACCAAATTACATAATACATGTAAGTTTCTAGACCAGAAGCCTGATTCAATAAAAGGTAGACCTTTTTTCATCCCCAATCTGTCCCACATTATAATTACAGAAGTCTAGATTACAGTGTTTTAAAATAAATAGTTTTATTATTTGGGGGTACCTGGACATTTCCCTCCCTATCTCCTTCTCCACTAAAGTGGTACTTAAATAAAGTAATAGATTAGAATAAAAGTTCATTGAAAGCATCAACTTTGCTTTGTATTAGAGATTTAACCCAGGGACTTGTGCCTACTAGGCAAGGGTTCTACAACTGAGCCCCAAAAAACAACTATCTATATGTCAATGCAAGTCCTTTTACACCTAGAATGAAGTCAGCCTTTAGTCTATCTAGTCTACATGAAAGACTATTAATTCTAAGTATAACAGAGGGTCAAATATGGTAGTGTACAGCAGTAATCTCAGCACTGGGGAAGCTGAGGCAAGAGGATTTGAAGTTCCAACCCAGCCTGTCCAGACTATGTAGCAAGCCTGTCCAGACTATGTAGCAAGACTATTAAAAAATAGCCAAGAAAGTAAAGTATTACTAGAAAACAAATCAACAAGGGTTCCACTGCTGATTATGGAAGTGTTTGAGATTAACACAAAACTTTCATTTTTACAATACAATTTTCTAAAGAATTGCAAGAGATATGAGCACTTTGAAAATGATCATAATACATACACACATATGTATATGAGTACATATGCACACATATGTATATACATAGTGAGTAAAAATAGCTAACATATATTCTACCAGACTTCTTTAAATAGGGCTTACCTGTTTTAAATCCTCATAAAACCCACTGGGGTAGACAATTCTATTATCTCCAATTTAAAGGAGGAAAACTGAGATCAGAGAAAACAGTGCATTTGGCACTGGTGATATAGCTTATTATGTGGTGAGGCCAAAATTTGGCCATTGGCATTTTGCCTACAGAGCCAACTATCTACCACAAACTATGAATATGTGTGTTCCTGTGTGTGTGTAATGTTTGACATAAACCAGCTGAAAAACAGTATTCTCACACCAACAGAATTATTGGTTCTAAAGAACATCTAGAAAAGACAATGAGTACAGATAGGACTGTTGGCACTATATATATATTACACAAATTGAAATAAACATTAAAGGTAAGAAATGTAAAACTTTTCTAAAATATTCTAAAAATAAAATTATGGCATAATATAAATTGGATATTAATAAATGATATCTCATTGAGAGAAATGATCAAAACTTTTATTTTTTATTTATTTATTTTTTTGGATCCAGTTGTGGGCCTGAACTCTGGGTCTGGGTGCTGTCCCTCAGCTCTTCAGCTCAAGGCTACCGCTCTACCACTTGAGCCACAGTGCCACTTCCGGCTTTTTGCTTATGTGGTGCTGAGTAATCAAACCCAGGGCCTCAAGCATGCAAGGCAAGCGCTCTACCACTGAGCCACCTTCCTAGCCCTCGAAACTTTTATATACATCATAAATTTAATACATATCTACTATAAGTTTTTCTTGGAAAATACAGCAATCCAAAAAAAATGAGCCAATATAACTCATAGTTAATCTCAAAACTCAAAGAAAATATAACTTTATACTGCTTTCCAAGTCCTTTTATGTGGAAATGTGCACATAATTAAGATGGCACATGAGGCAGCAGAAGAGTCTAAGGAGCGGAGCACAGTGAAAGGCCCTGGATTTGATCTTCAGCATCCCCACCAAAAGCAAAAATAAAGAAACAAAAAACAACAACACAGTCATACTTTACAGATTCCTATAGTTTGTCAGCTGGATTGCATAAACATTTTTCTCACAAAATTTTTGAGAAAGTATTTAGTGGATCTATGATAGTTCATAATATGGGTGTACCAAAACTTAGATAATCATATCCTTCTTGTCAAACGTGGGGAAAATTTCTATACATTAAAGTTTATCTAGTGCTCAGATTTATTTTCTAAGGATATTTTGGGTTTTCCAATTTTTTGGAGTAAAACAGAATAACCAGATTAAACTGCACAAAAATGTTTTACAACTCCTGATGTATTTTACTAAATTGCTTTTCAGAAAGCCACTGGCACTAATATGTATGGCTTCAATGAGTTAAAATTTGAAGAATATTTATTTATAATCAGCATTCATGAATCATTTTAATTGGTGACAGCTGCTTCCCAATTAATTTTAATTTAAATTTTTTAAAGATTGGTTACTTGCCTAACACACAACTATATGAAGTAGACATAATACTTCCAACAGGGCTGACTCCAAAAACACAGAAAAGGCTTATCATTTCCAGATATGAGTAAACTAGGACACCATTTCTTTTTTTGTTTGTGGTTGACATATGGGTTAAAAAATACAGTCTTCTCTATACATCAGGAGCCAAATAACTAAGGACAAGTTTCTGACTCCACAGTTAAATGTGCTTCTCAATCTGAGGAACAGTGGTAAATCTAAATTATAATAGACTATTAAGCATGCTCTAAGTGATTGTCCAAAAATTTTTTTCAAATAAATATCTTTGCCAACCAGAAAAATTAATTTCCACTACTCTCCATCTGATAAACGTTCTGTGGTTTAGGAATTTACAGGTAAGTGACTAAGGAAATCTGTTATTCAAAAAAAAATACACCCAACATAAATGAAATGCTCTGCTGAAAACACCTAGAGAAATGTCTAGCATCTTAGCCCACTTGCATTACTAGAATACTATACCATAAAATAGATATCTTATGAAGAACACAAATTTATTTCTCATAGTTTGGAGACAGGGAATTTCAAGATAAAGGGACCAGGTGATCTCTGGTGAGGGTCTATTCTTCAGAGATGGGATTTCTCATTGCTCCCTCACATTGGTAGCACAGACAAATGAGCATTGATGGGCCTCTTTTGAAAGGCTACTAATCTTATTATTCATCAGACTCCTGAAAGAGGGTCTAATCACCTCCGAAATCCTATCTCCTTAATTCTATCAATTTAGAAACTAAGATTTAATATATAAAATTTGAAGTGATCATAGCATCTTCAAAAGACCCATTTCCTCTACAGAAACAGAATATCAAAAAAAACGTTTTCATCAAAACAAGGCACATGTGGATAGCAAGAAAATAGTTGTCAGAGGGGGCTGGGAAGGTGGCTCAGTGGTAGAGCTCTTGCCTTGCATGCATGAGGCCCTGGGTTCGATTCCTCAGCACCACATAAGCAGAAAAAGCCAGAAGTGGTGCTGTGGCTCAAGTGGTAGAGCGCTAGCCTTGAGCTGAAGAGCTGAGGGACAGCACCCAGGCCCAGAGTTCAGGCTCTACGACCGAACCCCCCAAAAAAATAGTTGTCAGAGGCAGAGGTTTTAAGCAAAAGCTAGCTAAATTAAGGCACAAAAGGTCCAAAGCAAAAAATAAAAAAATAGAAAGTCATCAAACCTCAGACCTGAAAATTTGACAGCAGCAAGAGAAAAGGGCAGCTGGATAGGTAAGCCTCAATTGGCCTGTGATGGCAGGAAATAGAAAATCAACAGCAGGATAAACCTTGGGAAACACACAAATGTATTTAAATTAAATATGCTCTTAAACAACAAATGGTCACAGATGAAATAAAAAAGAAAATAAAAAGCACCCAAGACAAAAGAAAATGGAAACATAACATATAGAAACTTCTGACACCAAAAGCATTCTTAGGAGTGAAAATAATAGCAGTAAATATTTTTAAAAAAGGAGAGCAAAGATCACAAATAAACAGCCTTATGTTATACTTAAAGGTAAAATATAAAAAAAGAAAAAATAGCCAAGTACCTGTGGCTCATGCCTGTAATCCTAGTTACTCAGTGAGATCTGAGAATCATGGTTCAAAGCCAGCCCAGGCAGGAAAGTCTGTGAGACTCTTATCTACAATTAACCACCAGAAAACCAGAAGTGGCGCTATGGCTTAAGTGGTAGAGCACTGGCCTTGACCTGAAGAGCTCAGGGTTCAGCGTCCAGGCCCAGAATTCAAGTCCCACGACTGCCTCCTCCACTCCCAAAAAAGAAAAGAATACTAAACTTAGAAGAAATGAAATGAAAACAATCAAAGCAAAAATAAACAGACATTCATAAAACAGAGAAAAACAATAATAGTTTTATGAAAAATAAAATAAACTATTAGCCAAATACACCAGAAAAATGACTATTTAAATAAAATTAGAAATGAAAGGAGACATTATTGTACTGTTACAACTGAAATCCAAAGGAGCTTAAGAAACTACCATAAACAATGAAATGCTAGCAAAATGAATAACCTAAAAGAAATGAATGTTCTTAGACACATAAAACCTGTCAAGAATGAATCATGAAAAAAAAATGAAAATCTAAACAGATCAGTAACAACTAAGGAAATTGAATGAGTAACAAAAAGTCTACCACTAAACAACAACAACAAAATATATCAGAAAGCTTTACTACTTAATTCTGGCAAACATTTAAGGAACTAAGACTAGTTCTTCTCAAACTACTCCCCCAAATTAAAATACCAGAAACACTTTCAACCTTATTTTACAATGTCATCATCACACTGACCAAGTCACTACACAAAAAGAAAATAATAGGCCAACATTTCCTATGAATATGCATTAAGAAACATATGAAAATAATTATCCACTATGACCAAATGAGTATGCAAGGATGCTTTACCACATGCAAATGAACAAATGTAATACATCAAATTAACAAAATAACAGAAAAATCACAAGGTCAGGCTAGATGTGTAGCTCAATGACTGGAACACTTGTCTAGCATGCACAAAAACTTGGGTCCCAGACCCAGCACCATAAAAAATATCATATGATCTATTATAAAGAAAAAGCATTTGAAAAAATTCAATGTTCATGACAAAAGAATATTTTAACTAGGTACAGAAGAAATATATGTCAACACAATAAGGGCCATCTATGACAAACAAAAGCTAAGGCCATTTACAACAGTGAAAAACTGAATTTTTTTTCTTTAAGATCAGGGTCAGAAGCTCCAGTTGTGCAATCGGTTAGTGCAAGGTACTTATAAGATCAGGGTCAAGACAAGGATATGAACTTTCAGAATTCTTTTCAACATATTTTTCCTTTGGTTGGTTGCAGGGCCTGAACTCTGGGCCTGGGCACTGTCCCTCAGCTCTTCAGCTCAAGGCTAGTGCTCAACCACTTGAGCCACAGCACTACTTCAGCTTTTTCTGCTTATGTGGTGCTGAGGAATCAAAGGCAAGGCATCATGCATGCAAGGCAAACACTCTACCACTGAGCCACCTTCCCGACCCTTCAACATATTTTTTGAGGTCCTATCCAGAGCAATCATAAAGACAAAGGAAGAAAAGACATTCTAAGCCAAGCATGATGATTCATGTCTATAACATTCTTTTGAGATGTGATGATTGGGAAGATCCCATCTCAAGAAATAAGCCCAGTCTGGTTGTGCACCTGTGATCCCAGGTATGCAGAAGAGCATAGGTTGGAGGATTATGGCCCAGGTATACCTCAACAAAAACATAAGACCCTACTTCAAAAATAACTGTAGAAAAAATTGCTTACAATGTGGCTCAAATGCTAGGGCATTTGTACAAGGTTCTGACTTCAAGGAAAAAAATAACAGGGGAAGGGGATGCAGTCTAATAGGAAAGAAATGAAACTTTATTTGCTGATAGCATGATCTTAATATGTTAAAAAAACTGTTAGAAATCTAGACACTCACACCTAGTTTCTCTTAGAAGAGAAATACAAAGGTGCAATGCCTATGTGCCTCTATATTCATATAAAATAATATGTACCAAGGCAAAATCTTAAAAATGAAGAAGTTTCAACATACAAAATCAATCAGTAGTGTTTCTATATACTAGTAGCACACTATCTAAAAAGGAAAGTTCTCACACTTGTAGTTGTCATTTATAATAGCAATATAAAATTAAATAATATGTGTAAATTTAACTAAGGAATTAAAAGATCTGTATACTGAAAACCTACAATGCTAATAGATGAAATAAGTGGAAAACACCTAACGTCATGATTGGAAGAATTGATGTAAATATGTCCATATGACTTCAAATGATCTATAGACTCAATGAAATCTAGTACAATGTCAGTGTTATTTTTCACAGAAATGGAAAAAACAATCATTAAATGTGTATGGAACTATGAAACAAGTAAGGAAAAAAAAAACACCTTAGGTATCCAAAGTAATCTTTAGTAACTAAAACATTTATTTTAGTAGTCTTGGGATGTGAATTCAGAGCCTTATACTTGCTAAGCAGGTACTCTTACTAATGAGCCATACCTCTAGACTGTTTTTTTTTTCACTGAGCGTTTGTGTGTATATGTGTACTCACCAGTTCTGAGGCTGTAAGTCAGGGCCTGGGTTCTGTCCCTGAGCTTTTGTACTCAAATTTAGTGCCCTACCACTTAAGCCACAGCTTCATGTTTTTGGTGGTTAATTGGAGATAATAGTCTCATAGATTTTCCTGTCAATGCTGGCTTCATATCCTCAGATCTCAAGCCTTCTGAGTAGCTAGGAAACAGACAGGCGCCACTGGTGTCCACTAACACTGAGCATTTTTTAGATTCAATTTTGCTTCCTGTCTGGAAATAGGCCTGGACCATGATCCTCCTATTTTCCATTTCCTATTGTAGCTGCAATGACAAGTATATACCATGATGCTCAGCTTCATCCATTGAGATGGAAATCTTCTGGAATTTTCTGTCCTTCCTGATTTCATCTTCACACTTAGCTAGAATGATAAGCCACCAGCAATGGGTAAGAACAATCGTACAGGCATCATGTTACTTGACTTAAAAACATTATAAAGCTACTGCAATCAAAACAGTTTAGTACTTGCATAAAGAGAGACACCTAAACAAGTGGAAGAAAACAACACCCAGAAATAATGGACACTTTTTTTTTGTCAAGTGATGGCTTTATTTTACAAAACTTGCCAAGGATACACAATAGAAAATGGATATTCTCTCCAAAAAAGTGAGAAAACTGGATAACCACATGGAGAATAAAAAAGTGGACCTGTCTCTTAAATCATATACAAAAATCAACTCAAAATTAAAGACTTAATAAGTCCCAAACCTATAAAATTACTAGAAGAAAATATAGAGTGAAAGCTCCATGACATTGTTCTAGCAACAGTTTCTTTGGATTCATATACAAAGAATTTATGTTTGAAAGAATAGGCATAATGAAGAAAAACACACAATTGGAAAACATATGTGTAAACTGTATATGAGAAGGAGTTAATGTCCAAAACAGATAAGGAAGTCAAATAACTCCATAGTGAGAAAACAAATATCCAATTTACAATTGGGAGAAAACTTGAACAGATATTTTTCAAAGAAAGACATGCAAATGGCCAGGAGATACATGAACAAAATGATTGGTATCATCAATCCTTTAGTGCATGAAACCCACAATGAGGTATTACTTCATACCCATTTGAGTAGCTTTTATAAAAAGATGAAAGAATTGTTCAAGATGATGCAAAAAATACAATTCTAATATGTTGTCTATATGAACATAGACCAGTGTGCATACATTCCAGAGGTGAAGGCAGAAGGAATGAAAGTTTCAGGCCAGCCTGGGCTCTGTAGTGAGACCCTGTCTCAAATAAATGAAGAGAATAGAATAGAATAGAATTTTTAAATGATGTTAAATTTTGATAGCCATTTGGGAAGACAGAATGGAGGTTAATCAAACGTCTCAAAACTGCCAGGCACCAGTGGCTCATATCCCCAAGCTACTCAGGAGGCAGAAATCTGAGGATTGCGGTTCAAAGCCAACATGGGCAGAAAAGTCTGTGAGCCTCTTAGCTCCAATTAACTACTCAGACAAAGCCTGAAGCAGCGCTGTGGCTCAAGTGGTACAGCACTAACCTTGAGCAAATAGAAGCTCAGGGACAGTGTTCAGGCCCAGATAACTAGGAAAAAAACGTCAAAACTACCATAGAGTGTTGTAGGTATAGCTCTGTGCTAGAATACTTGCCCAGCATGTATGAACACCTGGTTAAATCCCTAGCACTAAGACAAACATCTTCCATACAACCACATAATCCCACTTCTGGATATACACACACACACACACACACACACACACACAC
>NW_012267304.1:5342054-5441912 GCF_000151885.1 Dipodomys ordii
ACACACACACACACACACACACACACACACACACACACACACACACACACACACACACACACACACACATATATCCAAAGGAACTATAATCATTATATTTAAATTTTTTTAATTTGGTGTTTATTGTGTATAATCATTATTGTGTGTGTGTGTGTGTGTGTGTGTGTGTGTGTGCGCGTGCGCATGCACCCCGGTCCTGGGGCTAGAACTCAAGGACAGGACACTATCCTTGAGCTTCTGTGCTCAAGGCTAGTGCTCTACTACTTGAACCACAGCTCTACTTCTGTCTTTTTTGGAGATTAATTGGAGGTAAGAATCTCACAGACTTTCCTGCCTAGGCTTGCTTTGAACTACGATCCTCAGATCTTAGCTTCCTGAATAGCTAGGATTACAAGCATAAGCCACATACTCCTGGCTTAAAATCAGTATGTTTAAGAGACATATGCACTCTCATGTTTATTGTTGAATTATTCAGAGTAGACAAGATATGAAACTAACCTAAGTGTTCATCAATGCATGGGTGAAGAAAATTTGGTACACATAATATAATGGAATATTATTCAACCTTATAAAGGCATTAGGTGAATCCTATCATCTGCAACATGGATAAATTTGGAGGCCATTATGCTAAGTGAAATAAGCCAGGCACAGAAAGATAAATACCACACTGTCTCACTCACAGGTAAAATCTAATAATGTTGAACTCATAAAAGAGTAGCACATGATGATTACCAGAGACTGGAGGGAAGAGACAAGGGAACTGGAGATTTCTTGATCAAAGAGTACTGAGTTACAGATAAACAGGAAAAGTAAGTTCTGAGGCCTATTGCACAGGAAGGTACAGTCATTAACAGTGTACTATATATTTCTAAGTAAGACAACAAATTCCAAGTGGCTCACCTTAAAAACTGAGAGGTAGGCCCAGTAATGGACATGTTAATTAACTTCATATATTCATGCCACCTAGTATAAATATACAAAAACATCAAGTATAAAACATAAATGTACACAGTCATGATCTGACGATCAAAAATAATACTAATAGCCAGATATGGTGGTACAAGCCTGTAATCTCAGCACTAGGGACACTGAGGCAGAAAGATCAGGACAATAAACCAAGTCTAGATGCTGTCTCAAAAAGTAGTAATAAATGTATAGACTATTTTAAATCTTTTTTTTTTTGGGTCCAGTCGTGGGGCCTGAACTCTGGGCCTGGGCACTGTCCCTCAGTTCTTCAGCTCAAGGCTAGTGCTCTACCACTTGAGCCACAGAGCCACTTCTGGCTTTTTGCTTATGTGGTGCTGAGGAATCGAACCCAGGACCTCATGCATGCAAGGCAAGCACTCTACCACTGAGCCACCTTCCCAGCCCCACTATTTTAAATCTTAAAAAGCCAACTACCCTAGGGCTATATGATTTATGACAAGTGGAAAAGTAATTACAATAAAATGTATGTTAATTTATCTTTAAAGTATCAACATGCCAGGCACCAATGGCTCATGCCTATAATCCTAGCTACTCAGGAGGTTGAGATCTAAGGATCATGGTTCAAAGCCAGCCTGGGCAAGAAAGTCCATGAGACTCTTATTTCCAATTAACCACCAGAAAACCAGAAGTGGGGCGGTGGCTCAAGTGGTAGAGCACTTGCCTTGAGCTCAGGGACAGCGTCAAGGCCCAGAGTTTAAGCCCCATGACTGAACAAAAAGAAAAGTATCAACATGACCAAGAATGGAGTTTTCTGTTGCTATCAGCCTTTTGGAAAGCAGAATGCATCCTCTTAAGCCATAAGAATTCAGGAATCTTCATTGAGGAACTCCAAAGAAGGGCATGTCAAAAAAGTTGTGCAGATTCCCACATAGAAGACATCCCGGACAAATTTGCCAACTGGCTATTAAAGACAAGATCTTCAAGAATAGTTGTAAGGTGAGGGCAATGAAAATGAATAGAAGGTTCGGGAGCTCAGTTCCTTGGTATATATTTTCTTCAAGTTATCAGATACCAAAGTATGTGACCTAAGTGGAGCCAGAAGACAAAATTACCTTTAAGTTATTCTATGCCCTGTATCTTACTAGATGAGGAGGGATTGGGGTGAAGATGAGGAAAATAGTCAAAGAGGATATCTACAGTCAAGTCTGTTTAAGGCCATAGAAAGGGCAAAGGAATGAATTACCCAGAGGCTAGTCTGAAATTCAAGGAGTTCACCCAAGGTATGCATCACCAGCAACAGAGGTTGAAACTGAGAAAAGCAAAGGATGAAAGTCTTAATGAAGCTCTCTCTGCTCTCTCTCTGGTCTTTTCTAGCTCTCTCTGCTCTCTCTCTCTCTCAGCTCTCTCTAGCTATTTTCTCTCTTTTCTAGCTCTCTCTTAGCTTTTTCCCCAGCTCTCTCTTTCCCAGGCCTTTCCCCACCACGTGGAGGATCAAGATGGCCTGGTGCCAGCCTGAACCAGCCGCATGGAGTGCCAACCTTGCCTGATCCCAGCAGTTCTACTGACTAAACCTACCCCTTACCTGAAAAAAAGAAAGTCTTAATGAAATCTTCAAAGCCTTTAAGTCTCAAATCAAGCATCACCTTTGTTTTTTTGTTTTTGGTTTTTGGGTTTTTTTTGGTCGGTCGTGGGGCTTGAGCTCTGGGCTTGGGCGCTGTCCTTCAGCTCTTCAGCTCAAGGCCAGCTCTCTACCACTTGAGCTACAGCGCCACTTCCAGTTTTCTGGTGGTTTATTGGAGATAAGAGTCTCATGGACTTTCCTGCCTGGGCTGGCTTTGAACGGAGATCCCCAGATCTCAGCCTCCTGAGTAGCAAGGATTACAGGCGTGAACCACCAGCCCCGGCAAGCACCACCTTCTTAAACAGCCTTTCTCCTAACTCATCTGAAATAGAGGATAGTAACTCTTATTCCCAGTAGCAATCTCTATTTATTTCAAATAAAATTAATTCAATCATGTTTCTTCCCCACTAGACTATACAGTTAATGAGAACAAAGACCCTGACTAAACTTTAGTGGTTAGAATGCCATTAAGTACTCAGTAATAATTTGTTGGACAAAAACTGATCAATACATAACAAAGATTCTAAAAGTGTGGTCCCTGGACAAAAAGCATTGGCTGCATTGGGAAAAAAACAGAAATTAGATCTCAGGCTCTACCTGAATCAGACCTACTGAATCAGAAACACTGCATTCGAGCTGACAATTTGTTTTTTAAAGTCTTCCATGTGAATTTAACACATGGTCAACTTTGAGGAATGTTTATACAAGAAGCATATATAAAAATCCACCTGTCAAGAGTACAAAGATATATATTCCCTTGTGATGGGAAGTTTAAAGACAAAATTTCTACCATGGAGTTAGGATACTTGGTCAGATCACCCACAATTTTGAATCTGATATGTGCACAACTAATATTTTATGTGAAAAACTTTTAACAATTCATTTAAACTCTCTAAGTATGTTTTCCATCTATAAGAAGGATATAATGCCAACTTCACAAGTTGTTAGGAATAAATGAAAATTTTCAAGAACACTTAAAACATCTCAACAAAGTTCTCATATGTAGTAAACACTCAATAAATGGTGGTGAGTGGTGCTGACCTTATTGAATCTTTTGTAAGTCTTTAAAGATGAGTATCTCACAGGAACAGTTTTCAAATTCCCGAGAGTGCCCTGGGAAAAAGGAAGTGTACTGTTTTTCAAATGGTTATATATCCTATCAGCAAAATGCAGCTTTGTGAGAATATAAAGATATACTATTTTTCTGGACTCGAGAGGCAAAGAGATGCCAAAGAAAAGAAATTATTTCATTCACAAAGAGTGTAAGTAAAGAGAGGGAACAAAATGGAAACAAAATTAGATTGCTTGGCAATGGGTCAGAATTGCTAGCAGTGAGAATAGCAGGGTTGAAAGAGCAAAGCTATGATGTGAGAACTCTTCTCAGCTGGCAGGAAGGAAGTCCTTATATACCTGGTGTCCATATTTCCAACCCTGAAAGTGACAGTCTCAATAATATAAGACATTACAAACACAATTGGACAAAGTGAAATCAAGGCTGCTTTGGAAAATCCAAAAACCTGGAAATGGTCTGTTTTTAAAGAACCCAATGCCAGCTTGGTTAAAGAACTACATAGTTTCACAATACACTTACACAATTTTTGCTTATGACTCACCCTGAATGAAAAAACTATATAGGCACATGACCCTTAAAAATAGAGCATGCATGAAAAGTTACTTGGGGTCATTTCTTTGTGTCTATCCTTGCTTGTGGTTTCATAAATTCACTAGCTATAATGTGGACACCTTTGTAAAAAATCAGATTCATACCTAGAATTCTTGATTAGCTACTATGTACTGTATTTTCATACCAGTTCAAGGGTTCTTTTGGAATACTTATGTTTGATTGCAAGGAAGGGTACAAATACAAATTAATAGTTTCTGGAGAGTCAACAGAGAGCTAAGTAGAATTTTCAACTACCAGTTAGAAAAATGTAACTGCTTAGATGAATAAATGGATTTACTTCCAAGGATTCTGGCAGTTATGAAACCTGCTGTTATTAAGTCAGAGATAGATGAGTTTAAACAATTTACCTTTTTGTAAATATAGTATATTTAAGAAAAATGAAAAATTACATCTACTGTGACTAAAGAATAGGGTGTCAAAACAGAGGATGAAGGGTAAACTCCCTCTTACTTTGGTGGCATTTTTCCTCCCAAGGATGTTTTTCCCAAATAGCATCAAAGAACAGAGTTGTTCTGACTGGTATGGTCATCTACTGTGGCTGAGACTGATGAGGAGTGGTTGAAGCAAAGGATTTTTCCTCTTTAAGGAAATGGCTATTTCTCCAGAGCTAGCTGAATAAAAACATCCAATTTTGTTCTGGTTTCCTCTCTCATCTGGAATGAGAGAGGACACCTGACTGTTAGGCCTTAGTTACAGTGAGAATAATTACCATAAGTTATTCTAATTTCTGTCTGATGCAGTTCATACCACCTTGGGTGATCCAGGGATCCTTGGATTCCTAAGTTTCAGCATTTTAGGGGAAAAATTAATGTGTACACTGCTGCTCAGAATGCCTGACCACAACCATTTTTTGTGCTTCAATCCTCCAGATTACTAGCCTACATAGTACTGTCAGTATGGGATGGAGCTGTGAATACCTCTGACTAGGTATTCTTTGCCCTGAATATTTTGTCAGAATGAGGTATTCAGGGCAAAGACTTGCCTAGATTAAGAGATTACAAAAAAGCTAAAAGGTATTCTTTCTGAGTGTGTGTGTGCAAGTACTGGGGCTTGAACTCAGGGCCTGTGTCCTTTAGCCTTATTTCACTCAAGGCTGGTACTCTATCACTTTAGCTACAGCTCCAACTTGGGCTTCTGAATAAGTTAACTTGGGATAAGAGTCTTATAGACTTTCTTGTTGGGGCTGGCTTTGAATCATGATCCTCAGACCTTAGCCTCTAGAGTAGTCAGAATTACAGGCATGCCACTGGTGACTGGCTTAAAGAGGTCTTTTTTCTTCTTTTTTTAATATTTATTTTATTGTAAAAATACTGTATAGAGGGGTTACAGTTACATAAGTAAGGTAATGAGTACATTTCCTATCCAGCCTTGTTACCTCCTCCTTTGTTTTTACCCTACTATCCCTTCCCTACCCACCTCCCCAATTCCTCCTCCCCCTTCCCAAAGTTATAAATTTCATTTTCAACATAGTGTCTTGTACATCTCATTGTTACAATGAGTCAACTTGTATCCTTATTTAAGCATTTTGTTATTTTATTTCCCCTCCCCAAATTATAAAACTTTATTACAAGATGCAGGGCACCAGAAACAAATACACTGAAAACAGGGGTTATACCGTGGGGGAAGAGCATACAAAAGAAACAAAACAATCACAAAGTACATTATAAGTACATTAAAAAAAAAACAACAGCAAGAAAGAAAAAGCACTTGTGTCTCTACCTTGGGGTTCATTTCTCTTAACATCATCTTATATGGTCATATATAAATAGCTTTTGACCTTTCTGCTTGTCCTAGTTATTACAAATAAGGGAAACCATGGGACCTATGTTTCCTTGGGCCTTGTTTACTTCACTTAGTATAATATTTTCCAAGTCTTTCCATTTCTTAACAAATAGGGCAATGTCATTCTTTCTGATAGAGGCAAAGAATTCCATTATATATACCACATTTTCTTGATCCATTCATCTACTGAGGGACATCTGGGTTGGTTCCATATATTAGCGATGATGAATAATGCTGTGATAAACAGAGATGTGCTGGTAGCTTTAGTATGGTCTTATCTGTGATCATTTGGGTAAATGCCCGAAAGTGGGATTGCTGGATCATAGGGGAGCTCTATGTGGAGTCTTCTGAGGAACTTCCATACTGCTTTCCAAAGTGGTTGAACAAGTTTACACTCCCACCAACAATGCAGTAGAGTTCCCTTTTGGCCACATCCCCTCCAGCATCTGTTGTTATTAGAGTTCTTTAATATAGCCATTTTAATTGGGCTGAGGTGGAATCTCAATGTTGTTTCTATGTGCATTTCTTTTTTTTCCAATTTTTTTATTGTGAAAATACTGTACAGAGGGGTTATAATTACATGGGCAAGATAATGAGTACATTTCTTATCAAGCATTGTTGCCTCCTCCTTTGTTTCCCCTTCCCATCCCTTCCCATCTCCCTCCACCCTCCGCCCCCATTCCCCTAATTCCTTCCGCCCCCTACCACCACCAGCCCCCCCCAAAGTTGTAAAGTTCGTTTTTCGATATAACGATTTGTACATCTCATTGTTGCAATGGGTCCACCTGTATCCATATTTAAATGATTTGTTTTTTCCCTTCCACAAATTAAACCAACATAAATACAGTGAAAGCAGGGGTTATTATGGCTAGAGAAGTTGAGCATTTCTTCTTGTGTCTATTAGCCATTCTTATTTCCTTTTCAGAGAAGTTTCTCTTTAAGTCTTTAGCCCACTCATTTATCGGACAGTTGTTTGAGGATTTGTTGTTGGGTGATTTACTTTTTTGAGTTCTAAATATATTGTAGATAGGAGACACTTGTCCATTATATGGCTACTGAAGATCTTCTCCCAATCCGTGGGCTTTAAAGAGGTCTTGTTAACACCCTTTTTCTCAATTGGTTCTATGAATGTACAAGGCCAATCCTTTACGACAGACAAGAAGGAAGAAACAGCCAGGGGATTATAGGCTCATGCCTACAATCCTAGCTACCCTAGGGGTTGAGATCTGAGGATCACAGTTTGAAACCAGCACAGGTAAAAAAAACTCCATGAGAATCTTATCTATAATTAAACAGGAAAAAGGTGAAAGTAGAGCTGTGATTCAAGTGGTATAGCACTATCCTTGAGCAAAAAAAGCTCAGGGACAGCCTCTAGGCCCTCAGTTGAACCCCCAGAACTTTTACAAATATAAAAAAGAAGAAAGACAGTTGGTTTGGGCCAATTTAGTATAAGTAACTACTAGGCAGCAAGTTATTTATTATATGTCATGCACTGGGGATGAGAAAAGAAAAAGACCACCCCTGCTCTGTATGAGGTTTCAGTCAAGTATGTGGAGGAAAAAACCCACAAAGATAGAAACTAATATAAAGCATGAGATGAAAGAAAATGGAGCTGAATGAAGAGTAAGAGGAGGGGAACTTGCTCAATTTGGGAATGCACAGAAAGAAGAAAAAAAGAGTACCATGAATGCAAAAGCATTCTAGTAATATTTGTGTCTGAGATTGATCAGACAATATAAGTCAAAATGAGTAAAAGGAAAATAGTAGAAAAATCCTACTCAGATAACTGACGTAGCTTTTGAATGATTTTAGGTGACAGAGGATTTGGCAAAGTAGAGGTTATTTTTCTCATCACAATGTCTATTCACTCACCATTGGTGTGCATGCACTTACAAAAGAGTTCATTTGGTGAAGAAAACATTATTATTCTTGATTTCTCCCCACAAGCTGTACCAGAATTTCAAAAGTCAGATTGCGTACTATTAAGAATTGAGAAGAAAGTAGAGATCTTCAATGTATACCTGTAGTAAAAAAAAATACAGATCTTTGCAGGGTTTCATCAGCATACGGCTGACAGTTCTCTAAAAGCCACTTGGCAATGATACAGCCCATCTCTTTGGATGAAAAGTGGCTACCCTAACAGGAACCTCTAGATCACCACCCACATCATTCAGTTATGTTCCAAATTGTTCCATTTCTTTCCTTTACAATTATTTGTAGCTATTCTTTCTCACCAATCTAATTTTTTTTGAAGATTGAAACTTTTTTTTATTAAAGG
Source organism: Dipodomys ordii (assembly GCF_000151885.1). Lineage (NCBI taxonomy): Eukaryota > Metazoa > Chordata > Mammalia > Rodentia > Heteromyidae > Dipodomys > Dipodomys ordii. Next base: position 5,350,347 of record NW_012267304.1, read on the forward strand.
CCACTGTGAAGGAATTAAAGAGATATACACAACAAGAAAAATCTTTGCAAATCATACATCTGATAAGGATCTCATATTCAGAATATTCTCATGTAAAGAATTCTAATAATAATTCTGTATCCCAGCAAAGAATAAATAGGCAAAATAATTGAACTAGACATGATAGCCTACTTGCAATCTTTTTTTCACCAATCTAATTTTACAGCTAATCCTTACATAGACCAGAACCATCTCTGGGCTAAACAAGACTAGTGTTTTCGTCAACTATAATGAATGTGCTTTTAAACGTGACCATCCTCTTACTGTGATGTTAACCACATAAGTTTTACAGTACTCTCCTGTAGGTCAGAAAATCAATCACTCTAATATTCCCTCTCCTGACTCATGAATTCTTAAAAAAAAAACCTCATTACCTGATAAGAAGTTCCCTAAACAAAACTAGTCACTCAGCTCTGTTTAAGATTCTCACTGACTGGAATGCCTAAATCTTCTTCCTCAAAATCAACTTCTAAATCTTTATGATTTGGAATACAGCACAAAAGCATCCATGAATCCTTCCTCAAAAATTAGTTCATTAACTTTAAAATTATTACTATATCTCCTCCATTTCCAAATATTAGCACAAATACTAAATGTTCATTATCTATGATATTTCTCTTTTCAGCTATCTACCTGTGGTATGACAGACAACTCCAATGAAGGCAATGGAGCAAGGTAGACTAGGTACATACAGCCAGTTCATGGGATGATGGGAAAAAAGAAGGTGAGAAAATTACTACTTTGCACTGTTTTTATTAGGGTCCCTCACAGAAGCAGGAATGAAAGGAAATAGCTCTAAATATTTTTACAATACAAACTGATATAATTAACTTTGAATTTTTTTCTTTTTATTGCCTTACTGAGGAGTAAACTCAGGACCTTATACTTAATAAGCAAGCACTCTACATTTGAGCCATGCCTCCAGTCCATAAAATGACTTAATTATGTTGTATATACATATATGTTTATAATTATATATGTGCATATAGTTGTATCAATTTATATTAAAATTTTAAACAAATCTGACAGTCACAGAAATAGTAACCTGATTAAACAGACTAGCAATATACACATTTCATTAGAGAAGTTGATAAATATATATATATAGAGAGAGAGAGAGAAATTCATAGACCAAAATACAAAATATGAGTACATAAGCACCCATAATCACAAGGTAAATAGGCCCATCCTATTCACTCCATGGAAAGCTTCCCAAACCAAATAGGCACTGTTCTATTCTTTAAACTTCTGTTAGTTTAGAGTACGTTGTGGAGACATAGATGGCACTCAAATGTTAGTTGGCAGGGACCTTCAATACTAGCTGAATGAAACCCTATCTAATAAATTTGGGAGGAAATTAATCTTTAATCATAAAAACTTTCAAGGAAAGCATTCTGCACGTTCCAGCATTCTTATAATTGTACTGGAAGATATACTGTAATTTACTTAGTATAGCTAAGAATTAATAGAACCATGATTCAGAGTTGCTCACAATCTGATTTTAGCACAAAGGCTAAAAAAAATTAAGCATTCTGGAATCAAGCCAACTTGTTTTATTTCCTAGAACACAGGTAAAAACCCATTGTAGTTAACATCAGGATAAAAGACACTACAATATATATAAAACAATGTTCTGTCTCATAGTGAACCCATAGTACTTTTTTGATTTGTTTAAAGAAAGTTATTTTTAGCAAATAATTGAAGAAAACATGTATTCTCCAATTCTCTTCAAGTTAGTTATTCCCTAAAAAAATATTCATGTGCTGCTGGAACATCAGTTTTCACTTGATAATTCACTGTGAACTGGGGAAAAGAGAAAAACTTGGAGAGAGGAAGGGGTAACATAGTTCAAAAACATGTACTTGTTACCTGACTTATGTAACTGTAACCCCTCTGTACATCATCTTTACAATAACAATAAAATATATTAGAAATAATTCCTTATGAACTTTAGGACAGAAGAGTATTCCCTCCCATTTCCCCAACTACCTAAATACTATACACAATCAGATATAGCTAACCAATATAAATATTATATAATCCGTTCCCTATAAGTTTCATCTCCAGAGTTAGGCAATTTTTGCAACCACTGTTATCTATTTTGACTCACTTGTTTAAGATTTATGCTGATCTGCTAATTTTATTTATATTACTAATATAAAGTCTACATAGTAAAAGATGCATTAAAAGCAGTAGATTCCTATTCTTCTCTATTTATAGCAGTCCTAATATGTACCACATAGGGTTGCAATGATGTAAATTTTAATAAAATATTTAATATATTAAAAATTCATAAAACATTTCCACTGCTTAACTGTAATGAAAAGGCCAGTAATGAAAAGACCAGTGCTTAAAATGGACTACTTCCATCCTAAATCAATGTCACGCACAAGTTCTGACCTCATGAAATCAGTTATTTGGGGGCATAAAATTTATTCAACTTCTCAGAATTATTTATATGCAATAAATATAAAAGTATGTTGTTTGTTCTGAATACAACTTAAAATGCTTTATCAGTAATACTATAAATTAATTTTGCATACATTATAAATCCTTAAAGCACTCATATAAAGGATTCTTTTTATTTCAGTATTTTAATATTTTAGTAGAACTCGAACCCAGTAACCTGCTTACAAATGTTGTAAAGAGTTCAGCTACTTAATTTTCTTCCTTTTAACAGAATGATGCTTTTTTTTAAATTGCAGTACCCCATCATTAGTTGATTTCATAATAGCATACCACTCTTCTCTCCTATAAGAATGGCATGTGTGGGTATTTTGTTCCAAAGTAATTTTTACCCAAAAAGTTAAAGACAACTTCTTGAAGTATTGAGAGACAAAGTTTCATTGCTCTTAACTTCCGTGCCTTAAGAAAATTTTCAACAAAAATTCACTCTACACCTTTCTACAAACATGCAATCGTGGCAGATAATAGTGGACTGGGGAAGAAAAGGGAAGGAAGATACAAAGATGAAAACATTAAGTGTTTACTATTAAAGGAGCTAAGACAGAACACAATGTGGTAGATATAAGTGAAACAGATAGTACAAAATACACAATGTCTGAAGTATTGACAACCAGATAATACATCTACAGGTGGGAAGAGGACTGTGTTAAAGTCTAAAATGGCTAGTGTCAAATTGGAGTACTAGTGTCATACTATAGAATTTAAAGTGTACTCCATTGTCATATGAATGGATCCCCACAGCATTCAAAAACAGATTTCAGAATTGGTAAATGCCATTATCCTGCTTGTACTCTGCTTTCTAAGCCAAGTCTGTTCTTATGGGGCTGGATCCACCAAGAGAAGACAGTATTTTTCTAATTCCCATAAAGGCAACATATATGCTAGCAGATATTTATTGTTTTCTGTCTTTCCCTATCGCAGTAATGCTGTAATCTAAATGTCCATTTAAAAAGAATTGGATACATAAACGAGGATACACCTATACAATGGATTTTTTTCAGCCATTAAAACGAAGGAGGCACTATAGTGTAATTAATTATACTGAGGCAATCTCTACATACATTATAATCATATTGGAGGAAGCTAGGTGATAGGTACCTAGGAGTTCTTTATACTACTTTTACAACTTCTTAAAGAAAATAGAAGAAACAGACATTTGTAGGTACACTGCTACAGAACAATTTCCAAGGATATGAAGCAACAGTTCTTATTCATTGCAGGTAGGAATGGAAAATGTTACAGCGACTTTGGAAGACATTTTGGCAGTTTCCTAGACAACTAAACATACTATAACCATTTGAACGGGCAATTGCACTCTTCGACATCTACCCAAATGAGTTGAAAATATATGTCCGCACAAAAACCTGCTCATAGATGTGTAAAGTAGCTTTATTCCTAACTTTGGAACCTGGAAACAATGAAGATATCCCTCAGTAGGTGAATGGGTATGCACATTGTGACACTTCCAGATAATGGAGTAGTAATCAGTACTTAACAAGTAATGAATTGCCACGTCATGAAAAGACATGGAGAAGATGCCAATACAAATTACTAAGTGAAAGGAGCCAATCTGAAAAAGCTACAAAACTGTATGGTTCTAAATCTGTGACATTATGGAAAAGGGAAAAAAAAAACTATGCAAACACTAAAATATCAGTAAGTAGGTAAAAATACAAAAAGAATTATCTTTGATATAGATGCTTATTTTAAAATTAAGAATTATAATCAATGTGGTAGAAAGAACAGGAGGTCAAAGTCAGCCTGGGTTATATGGAGACTTCCAACAAGACTTGACTACATAGTAAGACCCTGTCTCAAAGAACCAAAAAAAATTCTAATAGTAGTTGAATACAGCCTAATCTTTGAAGATTTAAATAACTCAACTAGTGAATTACAGAACAGATGAACAAAATTATGCATAATAATTGATATTATTATAATTTATATTGTGGTATTGTTGATTTATGCCTAGGATGAGAGTATGAGCTCTCCTTTGATTGGCTTTCAGTTCTGTTTATTTGGAGGAGAAATAATGTGACAGTAAATAAATAAAAGCTCTGAATAATTAGGAATGTATCTTGAACTGTCTTCAAGTAGCACCAAACTAGATGGCAATATTTCAGGGGCTGGCCATTAAGATCAGGGATGTCCAGCAAACAAAGGAAGAGTCCTTTTGAGTAGGAAGCTATTGAACTGGTACTCTCAGCAGGGACTAACATTGTCTTCCCTCTACCCCTAGGGATCTGAGTCTCCTTATTTAGCATTTGTTTACCAAGTTTAAAGAGGAGTAGTAGCCCAGCAATTTTGTAGTAATATTTCAGCTTAGAGGCAAGCTGCACATGGTTAAAGGAAATAGAAAGGTAGCAGCTTTAGTAAGTAATAAATAAATCCATAAATCCAAGGCAATATCCTCAAATGATGAAGCTTGTTAGTGATAATAGCACAATCTTTTTTTATACTGAAGAAAAAAAGATTTATCATATGTTTTTTATTTACTTTTACAACAATCTCACTGTACTATTTTAATTATAACTTTTATTTAAAGTTAATTTTTATATTGTGAAATGCTAATTAAATGAAATTATTTTCAAAGATGATTGGCCTAGGTAATAGTTACTATGAGAAATGATGTGATAAATAAAGCTTCCTTACTCTTAAAAATTTATACTCTACCAAGAGAATTGTTATCCACTCAGGATAACTCTAATACAAATAACTACCTTAGAGAAGTACAAATGAAGTCTATGGAAGTTAAAAGATGATGCAAAATATTAGCTAAGATGACTGATGATTAAATCTAGTTCACAGACATTGAGATATTAAAGTTATAAAAAAGAGAAGTTGTAACTCACTCATATTTTTTACCATAAAGTCTACCTTTACCAGGATAAGTCTGCGTTTTATTTTTTTTCTTTTTTCTTCTAGTTCCTTCTCTTTTCTTTCCTCTCTCCCCTCCCTTCTCCTCTCCCCCTTTTTGACGGGAAAACTGCCTCTGGAATCGACTTTTTTTTTGAAGAGTTAGTATATGCTCACGATACAAACATAGTATTTTCAAATAACATGAAGGAAATGGGATGTAAATTTTCCTCCCACTTGTCTCCCAGCTATGTACTTCCTTTCCTAGAGGCATCTACTGTTGCCACCAATTTCTTTTCTTTTCTTTTTGTGGGTCGTGGGGCTTGAACTCTGGGCCTGGGCACTGTCCCTCAGCTCTTCAGCTCAAGGCGAGCACTCTACCACTTGAGCCACTGGGCCACTTCCAGTTTTCTAGTTGTTTATTAGAGATAAGAGTTTCACAGACTTTCCTGTCAGGGCTGGCTTTGAACGGAGATCCCCAGATCTCAGCCTCCTGAGTAGCTAGGATTACAGGTGTGAGCCACCGGCACCCAACTCTTTTCTTTTCTTTTCTGATCGGTCATGGGGCTTGAGCTCTGGGCCTGGGCCCTTTCCCTGAGCTCATCAGCTCAAGGCTCTACCACTTGAGCTACAGCACCACTTCCAGTTTTCTGGTGGATTATTGGAGATAAGAGTCTCACGGACATTCCTGCCTGGCCTGGCTTTGAACCATGATCCTCATATCTTAGCCGCTGAGTAGCTAGGATTACAGGTGTGAGCCACTGGCACCCAGCTGATGCCACCAATTTCTTGTGTATGTTTACAAAGAGAATCTATGCATATACTAGTATTGTGTACCTAAGATAGCTTTTGATTCTTGTGTAAAATGTAGCATACTATACATAATTCTCTAAATCTTTTTTGCAGTTAACAGGCAGTCTTGGAATTAATTTTTAGAAAGACGTGTTCTTAGCATTGTTTTAGCTCACAGTAAAACTGAGAGGAAGGTGCAATATATATCCTATACTCTGTCCCAACAGATGCAAAGCTTTCCTCATTATCAATTCCTCTCACTGAAATGGCACATTTATTCCAATTCATAAGCCTGCCCTGATATATCTTTATCACCTAGAATTCCTAATTACAGAGGCTTATGTCTGGTGTATATTTTATGCACAATTATATGTATAATGTTATATATCCACAGCATATGAACACATAGAAGAGTTTCACTGTCCCCAAAATAACCTGGTGCTAAACTTTGCACTGACATCAAACTTGCTATCTTCCTCTGTTTTTCTGAGTAGCTGAGATTACAGGTGTAATAACTATACTCAGATTTTTAATTGTCAAGCTGCTTGAAGCATATCAAGAAATTGTTAAACATATTAATTTTGATATAAAATGTAAATAGAATTCCATTGTATATGTATACCACATTTTCTTGATCCATTCATCTACTGAGAGGCATCTGGGTTGGTTCCATATCTTAGCTATGGTGAATAATGCTGCAATAAACATAGTTATGCTGGTAGCTTTAATATGGCCTTGTTTGTGATCATTTGGGTTAATGCCCAAAAGTGGGATTGCTGGGTCATAAGGAAGCTCTATGTAGAGTCTTTTGAGGAACCTCCATACTGCTTTCCAAAGTAGTTGAACAAGTTTACACTCCCACCAACATCAGAAAGAATGGCACTGCTCGTTTGTTAGGAAATGGAAAGACTTGGAAAAAATCATATTAAGTGACGTGGTAAGCCAGATCCGAAGAAACATAGGTCCCATGGTTTCCCTTATTTGCAATAACTAGTATATGTCTAGGACAAGCAGAAAAGGTCAAAAGCTATGTATATATGACTATATAAGATAATGCTAAGCAAAATTCATCCCAAGATAGGGACACAAGAGGTTTTATCTTTCTTGCTGTTGTTTTTAATGTACTTATAATGTACCATGTGATTTTTTTTGTTTCTTTTGTATGTTCTTCCCTCATGGTATAACCCCTGTTTTCACTGCATTTGATTCCAGTTCCCTGCATCTTGTATATGCATTTTTCTAATTTGAGGAGGGGAAGGGAAATAACAAAATGCTGAAATAAGGATACAGGCTGACCCATTGAAACAATGAGACGTACAAAACAGTATCTTGAAAACAAACTTTACAGCTTGAGGGAGGGAGGAACAATTTGGAGAGGTGGGGAGGGAAGGGATAGTAGGGGAAAAACAAAGAATGGGGTAACAATGCTCTATAGGAAATATACTCATTACCTTACTCATGTAACTGTACCCCTTTGTACAGTGTCTTTAAAATAAAAAATATATTTAAAAAGTAATATATGCCATTATGCACTTTTAGGGGAGAGGAGGGTCATATTACTAAACTAATGTTTATTACAACTCCCACAACATTAAAAACTATGCTGAAAGCCAAGCTTGGTGGCCCATACCTGTGATCACAGCTACCTGTGAGTTGAAAGAGAAGAACGATGTGGATTTCCACTCCCGAAAAAGTTACTATGTCAAAAATGAGTTGAATATGGTGACATGCCAGTGGTCCCAGCTACTAAGAAGGAAGATCAAATTCTGAGGCCAGCAAACTAAAAGCAAAAAGGCTGGTGGCATGGCTTAAGTGGTAAAGCACAGGGCCTTAAATTCAATCCCTGGTATCACAAAAGGAAAAAATACTTAAAAGCAAAGATTGTATTCTCTTTAGTATCATTTTATCAACTTAAAAAGTGGAATAAATATAAACTCAAAATTTGAATGTTCTGATAATTTGTGAATTTTTTAAATATTTGATGAAAGTGTACCTGTCAAGAGTCTAAAATCTTGTACATAGACAATATGTTTTTACCTGTACACAGCATTTGAAAGAGATCATCAAAGCTTAATTTTGGACATCCATAATTTCTTCAGTGTATTTAAGTTAAATCCACAGATATTCCTCAAATATTGGGTTACATCTCAATAAACCCATTATAAATTGAAAATATTATAAGTCAAAATTGCATTTAATATGCAACATAGGACATAGTAAAATCTTACTTGTTGACCTTCATGATCTCCACTAGGAGCTCAGAATCCTAGCCATCACTCAGAACAAGGGGTACCATAACTCATTTCACTAGCCTGGAGAAAAGGTCCTAATTCTAAATTTGGAGAATGGCTTCTGCTGTGTATATGTTGCTTTGGTACCATGACAATGAAAAAGAGGTCAATAAGTTGAACCATCACAAGCTGAGGTCATTTCCTTCTTTTCATTTTGGCCTGAAGGATTCCCTTGTGCATTTCTTGGAGGGCAGGTGGAGAGTAACAAATCCTTAGGGATTTTTGGTCTGTAAATGGCCCTAATTTTCTTTAAATTTATGAAAGAGTTTTAATAAGCAGAATTGATTATTGAAAATCCATTTTTTAAACAACCCACTGCCCTAGTTTCTGATTCAAAATCTCTGGCTAATCTAATTGAGGAGCCCTTATTGGGGATAGGACCCTTCTCTTGCTACTTTGAAGATTGATTTTGGTTTTGTCTTTTGTCAACTTGACTACTATTTTTTACTCTTATTTGAGTTCATTAGCTTCTTTGATGTAAATTATATTCATCAAATTAGGAGAGCTTTTAAGCTGTTGTTCCTTCAAATATACCTCCAGTCTCTAATGTGTAAATATACTTGATGTTATACCAAAGTCTCTATGGCTCTTTTCATTCTTCTTCATTTGTTTTGTTTTTGTTTTCCAAACCATAGCATTTCAATTATACCACCTTCACATTTCTTAATTCTTATGTCTGCCAGCTCAGCTCTGCTATTGTAGCCTTATAGTAAATGTTTCATTTCAGTCATCATTTTAAACTTGAGATTTTTCTCAACTGACACTTGAGAAGACATCACTCTTAATATATTCTTTGAATTCTTTGGAATTCTTTGAGTTTATTTATAATATCTGAGTTATAATTTTATGTAGTAATTATATCTTGGCTTCCTCAGAGACATTTCCTACTGGCTGCTTACTTCCGTTAGTATGTGCCATGATTCCTATTTGGTTCTTTTATTGAAAACGGATATTAAAAATTATACATTCTCCTATCTCTGAGATTTGTTATTTTTTCTTTAGTGAGTTTTCTGAACTGATTCTGTAATGTCTATATTCCTTATCTGGGAATGTCTGGCCATTGACATGATTAGATTAGTGGTCAGCTGATAATTGAATAGAATTTGGGGGAATATTTATTATTTTTATTGTTATTATAAAGATGATGCACAGAGGGGTTACAGTTACATAAGTCAGATAATGAGTACTTTTTTTTTGACAAATCACCCCTTCCTTCACTCTCTTTCTGTTTTTCCCTCCCATCCCAGCCCACAAGTCAAATAGGATTTTTTTGCAAAGATCTTTTACATTGTGTCAAGGGACTTGCTCCAGCAGTTTACAATTCTACCTTTGCCTGTTCTTCCTTCTTACAAAGAGCCTGAAAGGTAGCCATATTAGACAGACAGTCCCTGCTGGTTTTCAACTAATGTCTTGGGATTTGCCACTTCATGAGGATGAGTAAGATCAAATAAAGACAAGCCTTGCAAGTACAGACTAAGATAGGTCAAATATTGACAATTCTTTTATTAGAGTAGGAATATTTGGGGAGATTCCCCTCTCCAGTGACTGCATATTTTCATAACTACCATAATACAATATTGCTTCCTTTCAAGGCTAGAGTACAACTAAAGAAGAGTTCACTATTCATATGATAAAATGGTCATTCTAAGGAATAAATGTTCTTCAGTTTGTTTGAAGTTTTTGGTTAACGTTTTTGACAATTTTCAGTATTCACATTAATCTTTCAGAGTAAATTTTCTGAGATCATTATAATACTACTCCAGTAATCTCTTATTTATGTTTTAACATTCAGGTACTGGCATACATAACCTCCAGCTCTTAAAACTACCGAGAAAAAGATTTACTCCCTGATGATGTCTCTGCATAAACTGATATTTAAGGGTTTTTTTGTCAGTTGTGGGGCCTGAACTCTGGGCCTGGCACTGTCCCCCAGCTCTTCAGCTAAAGACTAGCACTCTACCACTTGAGTCATAGCACCACTTCTGGCGTTTTCTACTTATGTGGTGCTGAGGAATCGAATCCAGGGCCTCATGCATGCAAGGCAGGAATTCTACCACTGAGCCACCTTCCCAGCCCCTTAAGGTATTCTTGAATGTAAAATTTTAAAATGAGAAAATATAACTACCTTTAATTTACAATCCTTTTTTAACCTTTATGACTACAAGAAAATCAAGTACAGATATAATAAAAAATTATTGTTATCCAATTTGGCTACATTTCAAATATTTTAAACTACATCTTTGTTTAAAAGACTCATATTTTTAATGTTAGATAAAAGAAGATGAGAAACAATAACTGATCCTAGTCATGGTAGGACAAAAAGCATGTCATGTATTCAGTAACTAAACAAATAGAAGGTTTGTAAGAAAAGGTCACATGTAGTGCTTTAATGAAATGAGTAAGATAGTAATTATAATTTCTAAGTTTTGACTCTTATAAAGAATTATATCTTATTTTAAAAACTCACTTCAATAGAGCATTTATTATTTGATGGTGATTATTCACCATGTTTCCAAATCAAATTACTAGATTAGGAGGTAGCAAATTTGACTGTCTACTTAAAGTTGTGAATGTCCTGAATGATTTTATGCAGGCATGATAAAAAGAACCTGCAGATGTAGGGAGAAGGATGGGCTGAGAGAGATGAGAGGGAGAAGAGGAAGAAAGAGAAGAGAAGAAAAGGGAGAGGAGAGGTAGGGAAAGAAAGGGGACAGAGACCAAAATGGAGAGGAATGGAAGGCTGGCAAACAAATAACACTTTCTCTGATCTGTTAAATTAGCACCCAGAATATAAATATACAATGGAATTCTATGCCTCCATCAGAAAGAATGACATTGCCCCATTTGTTAGGAAATGGGAAGACTTGGAAAAAATTATATTAAGTGAAGTAAGCCAGGCCTTAAGAAACATAGGTACCATGGTTTCCCTTATCTGCAATAAATAGTATATGTCTAGGGCAAGCAGAAGAGGTCAAAAGCTATGTACATATGACCATATAAGATGGTGCTAAGCGAAATGAACCCCAAGATAGGGACACAAGAGGTTTTATCTTTCTTTCTGTTCTTTTTAATGTACTTATAATGGACTATGTGATTTTTTTGTTTCTTTGTATGTTCTTCCCCTATGGTACAATGCCTGTTGTCATTGTATTTGATTCTGGTGCCCTGAATCTCATATATACATTTTTTCTAACTTGGGGAGGGGAAGGGAAATAACAAAATGCTGAAATAAGGATACAGGTTGGCCCATTGTAACAATGAAATGTACAAGACACTATGTTGAAAACGAATTTTACAACTTTGTGGCGGGGGGAAGGGTTGGGGAGGTGAGGAGAAAAGGGATAATAGGGGAAAAATAAAGGAGGGTGTAACAATGCTTGATAGGAAATGGACTCATTACCTTGCTCACGTAACTGTAACCCCTCTGTACAGTATTTTTACAATAAAAATATGTATCAAAAAGCAGTATATAAATACAAAAAATAAATAAATTAGCACCTAGAACTCTACATGAGATTGTGGATATGGGACTCATGCATGCTTTCTATTACAGGAAACAAAATTTTGAGCATCAATGCCAATGTAGAAAACACTATAAGCATAATTACAAAGTTATTAGGATATTGTCTGAGAAACATTTTTTTGGGGGGTCCGGTCGTGGGACCTGAACTCTGGGCCTTGGCGCTGTCCCTCAGCTCTTCAGCTCAAGGCTAGCACTCTACCACTTGAGCCACAGCACCACTTCCGGCTTTTTTCTTTTTGCTTATGTGGTGCTGAGGAATGGAACCAAGGGCCTCAGGCATGCAAGGCAAGCACTCTACCACCGAGCCACCTTCCCAGCCCTCTGAGAAACGTATTTAAAAGGAGGAGATATTAAGCTGGGTGCCAGTAGCTGATGCCTACAATTCTATCTACTCAGGAGACTGAGATCTGAGGATCACAGTAAAAAGCTGGCCAGAGCTAGAAAGCCTATGAGACTCATCACCAATTAATCAACAAAAAGCCAAAAGTGGAGCTATGGCTCAAGTAATAGAATACTTTCCTTGAGCACAAAAGCTCAGGGACAGCTCCTAGCCCCAGGACCAGCACGAGTATGCACACACAAAGAGCAGACAATTAAAATAGAGAACATCCCTCATAAAAATCAACAATAGTAGTCTCAATGAGGTTTATTATGCTGTTATTTGTTCAGTGCTTCATTTGCTCTCTACTCCATACATGTTTTATGAAAAACAGCATGAGCATACAGCAAGTCATATAACATGCTATATTTTCATTACTAGACATTTAGAATTTATGGAGTTAAAATCTATAATTTTAGAATTCGTAAACAATTATTAAGTTCCTTGATTTTTTAAAAATTTTACTTAGACATGAATTTAAAAAATATGAATCCTATATACTTCAAGGTTAATATGTGTGAATGAGTTGTTAAGTTATTAAGTCTATCGTATCATCATACCAGGTTTTCTTTGCACTTTAATAACTAAGGAAATGATAAAGGTTTTGTTTTTAACATAGCCCTCCAAAATAAGGCAAAACTCTAGCACTGGTGATTAATAAGGAAATTGTTTAAGAGTTGTAAAGCAGTACTGTTTCTCAGCCAAAAGATATCAATTTTGTACAAATTAAGGACTAATGTGTTGGATTCAGGTTTTACTCAGACCTACAAAACAAATTTGCAATAAAACATTTATGAGATACTACAAAAGTATCTGTAGAATTTGCAGATCTCAATTGCAATAATAACCTAAGGGTTATTATATTTCTTATCTGATAAATGTTCATTCTTTTTTTGCATAGGATGTTCATTGGTCCCCAATCACTGACTCAACAGATTGAGCATTATACTTTTCAAACTAAGTACCATGGCATATACAATGAAGATTAAAATTACAAATGGCTGGGAAATGAGAATACTTGCTTTAAATGGGTATGTGAGTCAATGTATCTTCACTGTGACAAAATACATGAGGTAACCAACTAAAAAGGAGGAAGGGGTAATTCTGGCTCATGATTTTAAAGGTTTTAAGTCAAGACTGGAGAACATCTGGCCTGTAGGATGTATAATAAGTCTGCAAAATCATTTGGTCTGGACATGCAACAAAGCAACAGCAGGTTGGTCTCAAAATTCACTAAGCTAGCTGGGCACTGGTGGCTCATATCTGTAATCCTAGCTATTCAGGAGGCTGAGATCTGAGGATCACAATCCAGCCCAAGCACGAAAGTCCATGAAACTATTTTTATATTATTTTTCTAAATTCTTTATTAACTTTTTTGGAATTTATGAAAATTACTTTTATATGTACAACAGAAAATATTCTTCTTGAACAATATAATTGGCTGATATGATTGCTATCAAGTTACTGGAACATTCTTTTTAATTTGGTGATATTAGATACTGAACTGCTCTGTCACTTGACCCACAACTCTAATCCTTTGTTTTTGGTCTGTTTTGCAGATAATGTCTCTCAATTTTGCCATAGGTTTGCCTTAGACTTCCATCCACCTACCTCTGCTTCTTTAGTAACTAGCACTAGCTTGCCCATGAAACTAAACTATTATCTCCAATTAAACACCAGAAAACTGGAAGTGGTGCTGTGGCTCAAAACAGTAGAGTACTAGCCTTGAGCAAGAGAGCTCAGTGACAGTGCCTGGGCCAGGAGTTCAAACCCCATGACAGAAAATAAAAATCACTAAACCTAGGAGTTTTTTTTCCAAAGAAAAAGTCAATAAATCTAGGCCATGAATAATGTTATAAATACCAAATTGGTGCTTGGAATAAAGGGTTCCCCACTCACTAGTCCATGGTCACTTGGCCCTTTTGCTTTGAGCCTGTACATTAAGGTAGGAAGGATGTAGTGAAGCAAAACTGCTCACCTTACAGCAGTCAGGAAGCAAAAAGAGGAAAAGGAAGTACCTGAGATCCTCAAATTCCCTTCTAGGGAATGCCTCAATTACCTAAGGTGTTCACAATAGTCTTCTAAGTCCCATCACCTTCCAATAGCATGAGGCTGAGGATCAAGCTTTTTACATGGCTTTTGGGGAACATTCCAAATATAACTTAGAGCAGTAGCCCATCACAAATGCCAAATTTCTTTGTATGATCATAATTTGTTTTTGTGAATTTTACAATTTACAATTTACATTATAGAATGCCTGTGTGCTTCAATATAAAATTTGTGTTCTAAGTTTTAATTTTGAAAAACTGACACTAAAAACAATGACATTAAAATATATACTCTGTATATCTTCATATATCTTCTTGGATACTTTTGTGTAACTCTACACATCAGTACACTCAAATAAATTTTTATATTTTTCCAATGGTGTCTACAATCAGAAGTCTTACTTTAGAATCCAAGGACAGATTTCAGGGGGTTTATAGGAGTTTCCCAGCTTGAGAAGTAGAGTTAGTCTTTCCCAGTCGATGTCAGTTGATAATCTTTCAATACCCATAAAAACTAAATGCTACTACTAAAAGCTTCTATCAAAATCTGAAAAAAAGATATGAAATTCTGAATCAAAAAATGTACATGCCCTCATAATTTCACTATATTTGTAAGAGCTTTAAAATACATTTCAAGGCTCTAAGGAGCACTGAATATGGACATAAAAGGAAGAAGCCTTTTATATGAGATCATACATTTTAAACAGTATAAATAGAAGAAATAATACTATTAATTTTCTAAGCATTATAAATTCCCATTGAACTAGAATCACAGAATTAAAATAGGCAGATATTTAAAGCTTATTCCATATATCATTGAGAAATATAAGCATATAATTATTGTCATCCTGTATACAGCTTCATATAGCCAGGTCAGTCTCCAAATAACAAAGATCAAATAAATCCATAAATACAATGTGATTTTGATTACACAAACACATAATTTTAAATAAGGTACTGGAAGGAAGATGAAGTTATATCTCACTTATTATCTACTTTAAAATCTCCCAAGAAAATTTTTACTCTAAATTCAAAAATGGTCCAGTTAAATATCTCTACATTCTTTTATATGCTGAAATTGCTTCAAAAAAAGTGGATGTCATAATTATCCCATTATCTTTCCCCAAACAGAAAAGTATTAGGACCAGTAAATAACTCTCCAGATAATATAATACAAAGATAATATAAAGTGAAAGACAGTGCTAGAATTAAACTGGCTAAAAATGTACAACCAAGGTACTACCAGTCCATTGGATATGCAGGGCTACTGTACTTGAAAATAGCAAAGCTTTGGGGTTAGAGATGTGGCTCCATTGGTAGAGCACTAGCCAATGAGCAAAATCATGAGGTACCAAGTTCAAGTCCCAGTTTCAGACAAAAAATAACAAATCTAGCCGGGTGCCGGTGGCTCAAGTCTGTAATCCTAGCTACTCAGGAGGCTGAGATCTGAGAATCACGGTTCAAAGCCAGCCCGAGCAGAAAAGTCCATGAGATTCTTACCTGCAATAAACCACTAGAAAACCGGAAGTGGCGCTGTGGCTCAAGCGGTAGAGTGCTCGCCTTGAACTGAAGAGCTGAGGGTCAGCGCCCAGGCCCAGAGTTCACGCCCCACAACCAACAAAAAAATTAGCAAATCTCCAGAGAGATATTATGTTGAGGAAGAAAAAGGCTTTTCCTAAATTTATACTTCAAATCTAAGGTGTGAGAGATCTGTAGAGACAAGTATCCAATTAAATATCATAATTATGAGCAAATAAAAGCAACAGATGCCATGCCAGGCTAGTGCAAAAATTATTTAAGCTAGTAAAGGATTAATGAAGTGTTACTATGTGAGAGTCAATAATTATAATGCTTCATGAAAGAAAGCTTCAAGACTAAACCACTCCTCTTCTACAAGAACTGACCTCAATTTCTCTAGATTGAATTGAAATAAACACAAGGCAAAGTTATAAGAACAGACCAATGGAGACAGGAACCAGAACCATTGGACTCACATCCACTTTCCACTTTAAGTAGGAGTTTCAGCCAGACGATGGTGGCTTAAGCCTGTAATCCTAGCCATTCAGGAGGATGAGATCTGAAGATGATACCTCAAAACCAGCTTGGGGAGGAAAGTCTGTGAGAGTCTTATTTCCAATTAGCCACTAAAAAGCTAGAAGTAGAACTGTGGCCCAAGTGATAAGAGTTAGCCCTGAGCAAAAATAAATAAATAGAGTTGAGGCACATCACTCAGGCCCTGAGTTCAAAGCCCCATGATTGGAATATGTGTGCATGCATGCGCACACACACACACACGCACACACACACACACACACACACACACACACACACACACACACAGGGACTTACTTGTTCTGTTGCCACAGCCAACATGAAAAGCCATTAACTTTTTCATCCTTGTTTTATTTTGCCAAATTAAAATGCACATTGTTTGAAACCTGAGAAAAGTGAAGCGCACATAAAACATTCAACCCTATATAAACAAAATTTCTTCTTCTCACTCCCCTTATGAGGGAATCCATCTTTCACCTTTGTAAGAAAGTTTTAAGCATATTAGAGTGATCAGAAATCTATATATGGTCTGTATTGAGAACTGCTAGATTCTACTAGTCTTTCTATCCTACTATGTAGTAAGGATTTACAGTTACTGCATAAGTCAATATCCCTATCTTCTTTTTGCCAGTCCTGGGGCTTGAACTCAGGGCCTAGACACTGTCCCTGAGTTTCTTTTGCTCATGGATACTACTCTACCACTTGAGCCACAGCACCACTCCTCCTTTTTCTGTTTATGGGGTACTGAGGAATCAAACCCAAGGCTTCATGCGTGCTAGGCAAGCAATCTACCATTAAGCCACCTTCCCAATCCCCCGTATCTTGAATTTTGTTTTTTTAAAAAATGATTATGTGCCGGGCACCAGTGGCTCACACCTATAATCCAAGCAACTCAGGACTATGATCTGACGATCATAGTTCAAAGCCAGCCCAGGCAGGAAAGTCCATGAGACTCTTATATCCAATAAACTACTTAGGAAAAGCCAGAAGTGGTTCTGTTTCTCAAGTGAGAGCACTAGCCTTGAGCACAAAGAGGCTCAGCGACAGTGCCCATGCTCTAAGTTCAAACCCCAAATCCAGCAATAATAATAATAATTTTGCTACCATTTTTTCTTTCAAATCCAAGTAGGGAGAATCTAAATTACAATTATTAACAATTCTGAACAATGACATGAAGAAGTGTCTATTTGCTGATAAACATAATTGACCACAGAGTATATAGTAAGCTGATACAATATTCATACTTATGTAGTTAAAACCTGTCAAGGATCAGTCCTATATTTAGGAAATAAGTTCTTTATATTCTGAAACATGTTTTGGGAAATAAGTGAATCATTAAAATATAAAATAAAATAATAAAATATGTTATAGTATTCACTGGAAGAGAAATTTAGGGTCTTAATCTTGTGTTAAGTAAAGACAAATAATATTAACTGATTTTATTTTTTTCCATTAAAGAATATGAAATTTAGCTGGGCACTAGTGGCTCATACCTGGAATCCTAGCTATTCAGGAGACTGAGATCTGAGGATTGTGGTTTAAAGCAAACCAGGGTAGATACTCTTATCTCCAATTAACTACCACAAAAGCTGGAAATGGAGCTGTGGATGAAGTGGTAGAGTGCTAACCTTGAGTTATAAAGCTCAGGGACAGCACTCAGACCCTGAATTGAAGCCCCAGGACTGACTCAAAAAAAGAATATGAAATTTTATATGTTGTACTATTATAATTTTAGGAAACTATTTTAGAATTTTGTTCCTATAAGAGTGTATGAGGCCTTTAGTAAGGTTGCATATAGAGTTTGTATCTTAAGAGTTGTAGCTTTCTAAAATAAGACTTATTAATAACCATAAAGTAACACCTTAATTAGGCTTACCAATGCATAAACTAATTTCATAAATGGTACTATTCAATAATTAGTAATAATCCTCATATAATTATTATAATTCCTAGTATGTACATTATGTTGGCTAAATTTTCACTAAGTATACTTTCTTTAATAATGTAGAAAGAATTAAGTGATTTGAGCAATTTAATTCTATAATAACAAGGATACTTTTTTAAGTTACATAATCTTTGAAGCTAGTCAATTTTCCCATCTGCACATTAAAGACACTGAAGTTAAGAAAAAAAAAATCACAGGGAACATAGAAGGCACTCAGTCAAAGTATGATGCAACAAATGTTAACTGACTTATGCTGAATGTGTATTGATGAATGAAAGCACTTTGTCTACACAGCAGACTCCTGCTTCTGTTATTTCCCAGTCTCTTGTCTAGGCCTCATGACATTCATAACATTAAAGGAGCTACTGAGGCATAATTAACTGAACAAAAAGGAAACTTTACCAAGAAATAAACAATTCACAAACCATTACTAGTTTAAAATTGTCAACTAGTAGACCTTTATTTCCTAATGACTGCATTATAGCTAACTCCTGACAACTCCATTTTCTTGCTATCTACTTTTGATTGGTACCCACTGACCGCTGCTTTATTATAACTTCTATTTGTCTGTGCCTAAGATGCCTTTTCCTTCTGTGAAAATTATATCCAGAATGAATGCTACATTGTCTGTGAAGCCTTTCTATACAATTTTGGCCCACATTTGTCTGTTCAAACTCCTACAGACTTCATTGTCTCTCTTTCATTCATTTGGCCATTTAATCATATAGGCAAGCTCATTGTTTCATGAATCCTATCTTTTTAACATTATTGCAAACTTTTTTTTAGCCTGTCCTGGACCTTGAATTCTGTCCCTGAGCTTTTTGCCCTACGCTCTTGCTCACCAATTGAGCCACAGCACCACTTCTGGCTTTTTCTGAGCAGTTTATGTAGCAAATATAAAAAAGGATGTTAGCACAGGGTTCTGTCTACAACAAATGTTATTTCAACCAAAATTCTAGAAGCAGACATAAAAAGCAATACTACTCCCTCCAAAAAATGTTGCTTGATTGCTTAAAGGATTACTACCCAGAATATGTAAAGAGCTCCAAAATTTAAACACCAAAAATCCACTTAATAAATGGGTAAATGAACTGAACAGATGAGTTTCTGAAAAAAAGTACAAAACATTCATTTTAATGTCTACAAGCAGAAAGATAATCATGCTGGAAAGTCTATATTCTTATTTGAAACTGCAAAATCATCTTTAAATGGGAGAAATTAAAAACTACTCCTAAATCCAAACATTATTTACAATTAGTTGGTAATACTTTAAAGTATCTTAATTCCTGGTAATAATAAAATACTTCATAGTTGTTGTGTAGACAACAAGGGGGGAAAAAACCTTTGAGACCCATTAGTTGACCTCTATATCCATTTTATAGATGCAACTACCACATTTAGGATGACAGATTTTCATTAGAAAATAAGAAGCTATTTCAAAAAGTGCCTTAACTTAAAGTGGTGTTATATATACATACAGACTTAAAGGCCTTACTTCAATATCCATTATGTAATTTTTCTTCCAATTCTCCATCTCTCTAGAAAACATAGTTCCTCAGACATATTGCCCAGAAATAAGTCGAAAATAATGTTCTACTTTAATGTCTCAGTCCTTCCATCTTTAAAAGTGGTTGTACAAAGGCAAAGCTGCTGTCAAATACCTTTCTTTATATTATTAGCAAATACAACAGAAAGGCATAAAGAGCAGAGGATTTAAAAAAATCAACAACAAAAGTCTGAAATAGCTTTTCTCAAATACAAGCAGTTGATACTAAGCATATTAATAAAACAAATGATAAAAATGTGAGGCCAAATACTAAATGAAATGTTACTAGTTTGTAAAACACTTAAAGATGGCTATTCTGGATTCTAATGACTTTAGTCTAGTTGATTCAAATTTTTCAATAAGTTTGGGGAAACACATCAATGGTTACATTAGGCTTCCTTATGACTAGTTCTATTCAATTGTAATATATCTGTGTACAATTAATTTTAAAATACTCCCCAAATTTCTATGAAAAAATTAGTTGCTTTAGATAGAGCTACTGTCATGTAGTTTTCAAAATTAAGCTAGGCATTGTGCTTATAGTTACCCAATATTGAATTGTACACTTTAAAATTTGTTAAGAAGATAGATCTCATGTTAAGACTTTGCTATTATAAAAAAAATAAAATAAGCAAACTAAAAGTAGCATATGCATATATGATTCAAGAAAAACTGATTAATAATAATAGCTGTCATTCCAGTCATCTGTATGTAATTTGCAAATTTGCAGATAAGTGACATCACAGGTAAGTGACATCAGAGACAAAATACATATAACTTCACACAACTGTATTCTTCAGCCAACCATAAATTAGAGTTGAAGGCTGGTGATGTAGCTCAATGGCAGAACACAAGGCCAGCATTCACAAGGTCCTGTGTTCAATCCTCAGTATTGAAGAAGAAAAAGAAACTCCTATGAAAAAAAGAAGAGGAGAAGAGAAAAGAAAAGAGATAAAAAAAGAAATTACACCCAGGTCTATCCTTTAATATTATCTGTTCCACAGTTTTTGTTATGAATAATAACTTGGAGAAAACTATGGAAAAGGAACATCTAGGTAGATGCAATTAATATATACATACTAATGCCTAAAATGTTATATTTGAATAGCTGAGGATTTACAACTGTATTCATAGACACAAGAAAACAAGAAAGGCTAATGACAAGATAAATCTGTATTATTTGTCTTAGAGGCCCCAAACTTACATACTGGCCTGAATTTGATGAAACTATAAATGTTTTTCAATGTGGTCTGTTGGAAGTATTTAGTGGATCTGTTTAGGTACTCATGTATTACTGAAGTTCAGGCTGTGCATTTGGTTTTGATAGAAATAATTATTCTTTTATAAGAGTGTTATAGCCACTAGTCCTAAAAGAGGGACATCTAGACATGTATAATATAAAATCCTCTCCAAACCATGTTCTCAGTTTTCCTTTTATGCCCTGAATCCACATTTCACTTCAGTGACTATAATTAAATTTTTTCCCTCTCTGATTCCCATGTGCCTTCTATTTCTGCCTCCATCCCTGTGTGACTTTCTCCACATAGTCAATGCTTTCTGTGTGGAGGGGTAGATTTCTGCAAAACAACTTGCCATACAGGGCAATAGTTGGAGGAGTTTGTGGAGTAAAACACACTACAAAAAACACATATCACCTCATTAGTATCAGAGAAATAGAAGCCATATCATTCCCATTTGTTCATGTGAGGGTTTTTAAATAATAATTTTTATTGAGATTAAATGATTACATAAATTTCACAAATTTCACAGTATTGTAGGATAGTGATACTTAAAGTTACAAACACATTTTAACCTTCACAAAGCAAATTGTAGTTATCTTGGTTTATAAAGTTTGTGAATTCTACAAACTTTGACAGTACAACTATATCTTCCATATTGGGTGATGTATACATTTCTTTCCTTTTGCTTAGTGTAAGCTGTTCCTTCTTTCCCTCTTATTCCCTCCCTCCCATCTCTGCCTTAGTTCATTTTCATCAATGTCCACTGCAGCTGATGGGCCCCTGTGTTGTATTTTTCCTCTGTTTCACTCTGATTCTGTACCCTCCTACGTGAGGGTTTTTTTTAATTGACAAGAGTGTGTAAGATTGGCTGGATCCTTAAACCAAATAAAAAATTTAACCATTGATTGTCTTGCACCTTATGCCTAACATTAAAGAACTCACTCACAATATCAAGTACCTGGCTATGCTAGTGGCCTGTGTTTGCCTGGTTTGTTTTAAGGCAAAGTAAGCCATGACAAAGTATGTTTGTTTGTTGTTTGTCCCTAGTCCTGGGGCTTGAACTCTGGGCCTGGGCTCTGTCCCTGGGCTTTTGTGCTCAAGGCTAATGTTCTATCAGTTGCGCCACAGCTCCATTTCTGGCTTTTTTGGTGGTTAATTGGAAATAAGTGTCTACAGATTTCCTGCCCAGGCTGGCTTTGAACCACCATCCTCAGATCTCAGCTTCCTGAGTAGCTAGGATTACAGGCATGAGCCACCAACACCCACATGTTTTTCTTTTTGTTTTGGTTTTGGTTTGGATTTGGGTTTTGGTTTTTATAATGGGGAAATTCTTGAAATGTGTTAAGGGTTCTATTTTAACCTGGAAAAGGGTCAGAGGCTTCCTTAAGATTCACCTTTAGTTTAAAAAATCACCAAGACCATCTTTGACTTACCACATTAAAAGGAAGGTGAAAGAACACTCATGACTTAAAACACCTCATTGCTGTTCCAAATCAGCACATGTGAGGTATTTTTCTTGCTATAATGAGGAATGTACTGAGGTCTAAATATTACCAGCTATGTAATTTGGTTTGTCCCTCTAACCACCTATAATATACCTTTGTAATTGTTAAGACTACTATAAGCAATAATGATGTCACAAAAGACACACTAATATGACTAGCAGATGAGCAATTCTTTGAGACAGACATAGTGCTGTGGATCCCTAGGCCAAAGGCACCAAAATCAATTTTTCATAGATTCTATTCTACAAGAATGACACAAAGATTCACTAACAGCTGAAGCAAAGCACAGAATCTGATTATTACCACCTTGCAGCAATACAAATTCCCAATGGAAAGTTTGTTTCTAGAACTGCATATAATAAGCTTACAGATCACATTAAAATATGTGGAATGTCAAGGCAAAACTATACAGACTATTAAGTCAGTTTCACTACTTTCCATTACTAGAGAGCTGGTCAGCATCTTCTGGCAGGATATTGCATAATACAATCAACTGTGCTCTCCCAGCATTGCATGTGGCTTTGGGTCACAGTGTGGATTATCTGTAAAATGAAACAGACAGGGAAAAGGCAAGAATCATCAAGACTATCACAGACCTTAGTGAAAAGATTAATACTAGTAGGCCTGGAATCAAGCAGAACCTTTCCCATTTGCTCATCCACTGAAGATTGCAAAGACCATAAACCAATATGGCTAACCTTGTCAATTTATTATATCTATCTTTCACTGTTGAGTAAAGCTGCAAAAATAGATTCACCTTAATTCAATCTATTTTATTTTCTAAGCTAAAAGACATGAAACCTAGAATCTAGTACCAGACAACACTCCTAGTCCTAAAATTTTTCTTTAATTGAAGTTCTGAAACTACAAGTTCCTGAGATGGTCCTCCATAAGGCTCTATTTTGTTGATGGCTCTATGATGATATACACTTAAAGAAATACAATAATCAACAACTGCTTTACAAACTGATAAGCCTGAAGACTGAGAGAATATCTAAACTTACAATAAAGAGTCAACATTCTGTCAGTAATTTTTACTAGCAGTACAAAGCTGAAAACTATCATTAATCTACTCATCTGAGGAGTTAAAAGTCATAACCAGGGCAAGGGGAGCTGTGGTGATCTCAAGAGACCAACAAAAATGTAACAATTCTGTCACTGCTTTGTGGTTCTAATTCAAAAAGATTTGGCATTTAGTAACTTCCAACACTTAGAAATGCACACTTTAAGAAACATGATTTTGGGCTGGGAAGGTGGCTCAGTGGTAGAGCGCTTGCCTTGCATGCCTGAGGCCCTGGGTTCAATTCCTCAGCACCACATAAGCAAAAAGAAAAAAGCCGGAAGTGGCACTGTGGCTCAAGTGGTAGATCGCTAGCCTTGAGCTGAAGAGCTGAGGGACAGCGCCCAGGCCCAGAGTTCAGGCCCCATGACCGGACCCCCCCCCAAAAAAAGAAACATGATTTTAGCTGCCCAATCATTTGTTTCTTTCCAGTTACCTTTCTTTAGTGGCACCAACAGGCCCCTGGTTCATTAGCCTTATAACCTCTGAATCATGTTTAAAGACTCTCCTTCACATTTAACAAAAATGGGAATTTGGAAGTGGGGGGAGTATTTTATCCCCCCAAGGCC
Organism: Dipodomys ordii; assembly: GCF_000151885.1. Classification (NCBI taxonomy): domain Eukaryota; kingdom Metazoa; phylum Chordata; class Mammalia; order Rodentia; family Heteromyidae; genus Dipodomys; species Dipodomys ordii. Next base: position 5,374,659 of record NW_012267304.1, read on the forward strand.
TCTTTATTCACATGCAATCACCTAAATTCAGGTTCACATCCAAAAGCTGTCCCAGCTGTCTTTATACTTGATCCAAATCCCTTAAATGAGCATGTCTTCCTCCTTTCTCCCAAACCAGATGCAGTTGAGAATAGGTGAAGAGGGGGGAAGGGAGAGTTGTTAATTTGTGATCAAATTTCATAGCCATTCCAACAGAGCTGCTTAACAAAGTTTTCCTGTGCATAAGAATAGCTAGGCACAGAGCCAAGAAAAGGAGAGGCAATGATAGAAGCCAAAAAACAGGTGAGCTGCAATCTTTTCACTCCTACACAAAACCTGGCCCTAGAATAGTAGTCCTGGCATATGCTGATAGCTTCTTCCAGTTCTTAAATTTTATAACGTTCCTATAGTCACAATCTCTGCCCCAGGGCAGCTTTCCTACTTTCCCATGCCAATTTTCCTACTGTCCTCATAACCTTAAGACTAGTTGTTCTCCCTATCCTAAGAGGCTTCTTCCAATTTATCTTACATTCTAAAGACTCTTTTGCCAATTCTTTCCTCTCTTAACACAAGAAATGATGAGATGCACACTCTCTCATCCAGCCTGTCCTGAGGGTTCCCTACACAAAAGCTACTTTTAAATTCCTTCATGTTTTATGATGTTATAGACCAGAGCAAGAGGGAGTGTTGTAAAGAATGCTGAGAGGGCAAGTTGCTGACTGAAGACAGCTGCTGGGAATCCCCTAGTACTGACTGTGGCAAGGGTGTGGTGGTGACAGCAACTGGTTTGGGAGCAGCCAAATAAAACTTCAATATCTGCTAGGCGTACAGACCTTCACCACTGATTTCTACATTTTTTCCATTTAAAACTTTAATTCAATTTAAACCCTCACAAAAGCCTTCTTCCTGACCAAACTTATTCCATGCCACTTACATGTTCATACATTTTATCTGTATCATATTGATCTAAATCATGTATATATTGTGTTGGAAGTATTTTAAGCAACATATTTGTATCATAGCTTAATCAAGACTAAAAGTTCCATGAAGACAGGACCATTTCATTTGTGTGGTGGGGGGTCAGTGGGTGGGTGCTGGGGCTTGAACTCAGGGTCTTATGCTTTTGCTTAGCTTTTTTGCTCAAAGCTGCTTCTCTACCATTTGAGCCACACCTCTACTTCCAGCTTTTTGCTGGTCAATTTGAGAAAAGTCTCTAGGATTTGTCTACGTAGGCTGGTTTTAAACTGTAACCTTCAGATCTTGGTCTTCCAAATAGCTAGGAATATACATATGAGCCACCAATGCCTAGTTTAGGACCATTTCTTCTATTTCACTGGTTTCTAACCATAGAACTCTTCATCCTCATAATAATAATAAAGTTTTTCCAGTGATATATAATTTCCACTCAGCTATTCAACATTAACATTTTTAAGGTTGAGCAAGTTTGAGAGTATGATACATTAAAAGCTGCAGAAAATACACCCACACTTTATATAAAAGATGCCATTTAGAGTTGGACCAAACATAAAACATTTTTCAGACAACTATACTACTATATTATACTTCTTCCTTTAGATTTTTCTTTATAAACTATATAAACTTGTGGGTAATTTTTGCTCCTAGCAACACTAACTACAGGAGTTCAACTCTAAATAAGTTTAGTGTTGAGGATCTACTTTACCCACCTACACAACCACTGGCTTCCCACAGTCTCCAGTGTCCTGTGAGCAAATGTCCAATTACTGATTGTGGAAAAACAGCTTATACACTGAAGGTCCATTCTTGCCAGCCTCTCAGTTTCACTGCTGGTCCTCACTTAATTGATTCAGAACAGTATCAAAAAGAGACATTATTACAGAAGTTTGAGAGAAAGACTCCTTTGGCAAATTTAAATGTAAAAGCCCTGGTCATTGTGCTGCTATAAAACAGGCAAGCATGTGTGACATGGAAAGTAGAGAATAATGTCTATTGAAATTAGGAAAACGTGGGGACTTTGACTAATCTCATTATACAAGTTTCAGTGTTTCACACATATACATTCTCAAAAATAATCGATAAAGGAGAATCACAACTGACTTCAAAAATACAATGCATTATAGTAAAAGATTGTAGTGTTTATAACACAAATTTAGCCTCAAAGAATATGCAGTTTTTAAAAAAGACAGCTGCAGGGAAATATGTTTCTGAGAAACACACTTTTTAAAACGTAACTCATGCATGTGTTAACAACATTTTTCACTTTTCTCTGTAGCCATCTTTCATCCCACTGGACTGACAGATTCCATCAGATTCCTTCTTAGCTACCACCCATTAACTAGAACTAGTGCAGTACAAATACAATCCATAAGTAAGAAAAATTATGGCTTTTGCTATATGGGGTACAAGGTAAAACAAACATTTCAACTAAATACACTTTGCCCTACATACACTCTTATGCATATATATAATAGGTTTATAATGTAATTTTCTACATCCTTTCGATGTCAGTCACTGATAGGTTTTTATGGGATGAATAACAGGTTTTTATGGGATGAATGACAGCAGGAGACATGCCTATCACTTCTCTCACTAAGCAAGGACATCAGATTATTTTCACATGTAAATCACCACTGGTGAAAAGAAACCATATTATACCTTCAAAAAGGCTTAAAAATGTCAATGTTGTTTTTTTAAGAGAAACTATATACATATGGCCAAAGAGTGGAAGTTAGTACTATCACATTAGCTTGGACAAGGAAATCTGTTATAGCCCAGTAGCATCAGGTGCAGATATAGTTTGGTCAATCTTCACCAGGAAAAAAAAGGCTTAGTACAAATAAAATAGTTTGTTTAAAATGCTGCTTCATTTTTGTGGTCCTGTTTGTGTGTGCCAGTACTAGGGCTTGAACTCACAGCCTTGGTCTCCCACTTGGCTTTTTCTGCTAAATGCTGGTACTCTACCACTTGAGCCATACCTCTACTTCCTGCTTTTTGCTTGTCATCTGGAGATAAGAGTCTCTGGGATTTGAATGCCCAGATGTCACAACTGAATTCAGATACTCAGATGTCAACCTCCTAAACAGCTAGGATTACAAGAATGAGCCACCATTGCCAGGTTTAAAATGCTGCTTTAATCACTTTCAATTGAGGTGCGTTACCAAAACATCTTTTTAACAGCAGACTGATAAAATTGCTACTATGGTGGACAAATTGTCTGCACACCTAACATAACTCAGCTTCTTTAGAGCATGCTAAAAAACAGTAATCAGATAACAATGGCAAGATAAAAGGTAACTGTTCAAACATCTCAAACTCTTTCTAAATTAGCATTTCCAGGAATTAAATTTCATTTTACTTATATTTAATGGTAAAGTATCTTCTACAGGTAATAGTCTATACAAACTGTCACAATGCATTAATTTCTGAGGTGATAATGATTAAAATATAAAGCTCACCCTATATGCATCTATGAAATTATTACAATGAACTCCTCTCATACCATTAATACATGCTAATATATTTTTCTCAAAGTTCGAGGGATGCATCAGGTGACCCAGCATTAAAGACATAAGACTAAATAATCTTAATGCTTTAAGCATGATCTTTTCAATATTTCTTTGTTAATAAGGGAAAATTTTTTAAAGAAACTCAGCAAGTGTTAATACAAATAAAAGCATTTAAAATCTTACCATAATGTGTTATTTAGTACGTTAATCATAAAGGTATTTTTAGGAGAACAACAAGGGACTTTATTTCTTAAAATCAATAGAATTCACTTTAAAATTTTCTATTTGTGCTGCTTTAAACTCACACATGAAAAATTTCTGAAGATCTGAAATCATCCTACAGGTTTCCAAGAGCCACTCTACCCATCAGCAAAAGAAACTATCCCCAGGACCTCAGAACCTTATGCTCTTGGCAGCACTCGATTTTCCTGTAGTGTTAGAAAGAACATGGTAAAGGATAGAGATAAAGAATCAGGAAGTTTTATATTAGAAACTGATCATCCAAACCACCCTTTCAGGATGGTCATTCAAGAACTAATTCAAGTCTACTTTCTAGCTCATTGGACCCAACTATGAACCAAGGGAACTGTAGTAGAAGTACCACCGAGGAGCTAGTTAGAAATGCAAATTCATGGCCCCACCCAAATCCAACTGAATCAAACTCTGGGAAAGCAGCCCAGCAATTTGTTTTTTAACAAGCACAACAGAAGATTAAGATATAGGGTGAAGTTAAGAGAGTCACCCCCCCCCCACTTTAATGTGCATAAGAATTACCTGGGGAGCTAGTTAAAATGCAAATTCTAAATCAGCAAGGCTGAGGTGGGGCCTGAGAGCCTACTCGTCTAACAAGTTCCTGGGTGACGTTTACAGGATGGAGACTACATTGCAAGTCTTTCCCAAATCCACTGTTTACTAAAATTAACCCTCAGTTGCTCATAAAATACTGATGCCAAAGCACTACTGCAAATCGAATTAATCAAAACCTAAAAAGAGAGACACCTAGGAGATAACCAGCAGTTCTCCATCACAGCTACATACTATACATACATAATTATCTGAGAGACATTCAATAACCCTGATTCCAGACTCCATCCAAGAGAATGAGAATTTCTGGAGGTAGGAAAAATCCAAGGTTTCCAATGTACAGCGATTGTTGAGAATGAAAGCTCTAGAGTGTAAATGCCTCAACACTTGACAAAGCAGATCCTTTTAGTGTAGTAAACAGATTCCTATAAAATGGCTGAGCTCCCTCAAATATAAACTCAAAAGTTCAAATTTTTGAATAGTAAAACCAACCTAAAGTTATGTTTTTTATTTTGAACATTATTTCTGTGAACAAATGTGCTCTCTCCAATTGGGTAGGTACTCAAAAAGACAGTAGCAATGAAGAAATATTTGAATCAGATTATATATTGATATCTCCTCAATCCTGAAATATGAAACACTTGAATTTTCTAATAACCTTTCAGAGTGGAAGGGTGACTGATGGATCTGTAACTTCTAAACCCATAAAAGGCAGGTTTCACCAGTTATATTCTGACAAAAACATCCTGGGAAGGCATGGAAAAAAAATGTGTACTCTAACATTATAAGAATTTGAAATTGTCAAAAGGACATCTGGTGGAGAAAGAACCTAAATCATAGTGCTAGTAAGTCTGAGAAAAAAAGCCCAGTATGCCTATTTTTAAGGCACTTAGTACAATACCATGCTAATGATTACACAATACTATTAAATATGTGAAGCAAAACAAAAGGGTATGGTAGAGACTGGGGCATTGTCAAATGATCATGTCATACCCTTAAATTTTCCTGAAATTTACACACTACATTTAAAAATGTGTTTAAGATAAATGAAAGTCAGTCACAGTCTTTTTTTCCACCAAAAAAAAACTTTCATTTTCTGCTTGGGTTCACCATGAATTAGTTGTTTGTAGAATATATGGTACACTCAATATCTACTAAATAACAGCATTTTTTATTATTCCACCAGCATTTTAACATATTCCCAGTGGTCAGACGTGTGTCTTATTTACCTACTGATTCCTTTGGGAAAAAAGAAATACATGTGCTCGAGTATTAGAAGAGAAACAACCTAAATATATTTGCAAAGTGGTCACTGTTACAATGTTATTTAAAAAAAAAAACCTATAGGAACATGTCAATCTCACTTTCCTGTTAAAATTCTTCTTACAGTCATTCAGTTAACCTAAACTCACTTTAAAAATGTGTGAAAATAGCACCTCCTCCAAGTGTGTTCTCAGATGCTTTGGAGCAATAGAGCGTGAATACTAAAACAACCTTTGCCAAATTCATGTCCCAGCTCAAGAACTAAACTGGAGTAGATTTTTATAGTCCTATGACCTTACAGAGGAATCTATGTATCTGCACAGGATGAGCTTTATAATACATTTCAGCCACACAAGAAAAGGCCGAAAAGTCCCAAATAAATGACTCAATAAACATTCCACAGATATTTTAAATAAAAAGTTTTTCAAATTTTTTACTTCTTGACCCCAAAAATAGGTTAAATAAAGCTGTAGAGTTAAAATTTAAGCTTCATGACTTAACACTGTGAAATTTCTAAAGACTTAATTTGTATAACCAAGTGTCCACCACAATGTCTTTTCACACATTTCTCATGAACACATGCCCAAGGATGGATCAAGTCTAAAATAAAATGTACAGACCACAGAAGAGTAATACATAATGAAATACATTTAAGGTATTAAAACTAAAGAAAACAAACAATAGAGATGGCACAATTTCCAGGACACTTTATTGTAATTTCTACCTTACATATTAATTTAATATTTTGAGTATAGGTAGAATTGTTTGTTGGTATCCAGTAGTATTTCAATTCCCTAATGTCACAAAATGACAGGCAGCAGTTGCAAAAGTACATCAATTCAGGTATTTAGGATATGAAAAAAATGAGAAGCCCTTGCTTCAACCAGAAAGAGTTAGAGTTGTTGCATTTGAGACTAAAGTTCCACCGAAATTTATCTTCTTTTTCTTGTTGCTGCTAAGTATTCACAGTAAAAACAATCATCCATTTTCCCATTTTGCCCGTTTGCTCTTTACATTCAGTGTAGCATTTAACTCAAAAACTCAGTTTACACATTTAAAAACAAAGCCATATGGCCCATTTCCCACACACTGAAATGGACAGGGATTAGAAGTGACCTGGCTTTTAGCTGTAACAGTGCTATTTTAAACAACTTCAACCAGACACTTGGAAGAGTAAGATAATTTAAAGTATAACAGAAAAGGAAACCATAAACATGCCTACACATTTGCTCCTAGATTGTTTTAACTATTTCTCAAAGCGTTTCGTAGAAGAACACAGATTTGTTAAAAGTGAAATGAACACAAAAGCATATGCATGCTTAATGTTCAAGGGACAACCTCTCTGAGCTATTATCGAGTGGAATGAAGGGGGGGAGAAAGGTATCACTGTTCAAATGCGAGGATGTCGGCTTCACTACAAACACATTTTAATGGGTATAATTGGGTAAAAATAGGTAGTGAAGAAAAACGTGTTTTAAAACAAAAAACAAGAAACAAACTTTTTGCTCCTTAAGCTATCAGAAAAGGCGGAGGAAAAAATGGGCAACCTCCTCAAGCTCAAGAACTAAGTTCCACCAGTAGCAAAATCCAAGTTGGGATAGTTGCTATTTTTTTTCTCTGTGCATTGGGAAAGTAGCTCTCCAAGTACAAGGTTCGCGACAGGGTGGGAAGAGTGGCGGGATTATCACGTGGAGTAAGGGAAATACAAGTGAGGAGAGGTGGGCACCTTCAGGGATCCAGACGTCTCAAATCCGGATGGCATGCGACCGCATGGAGGGTGAGGGTGGCAAAGAAGAGAAGGAAAGGGTCAAAACTTGTGGAAGTTAGTGCAACGAGCAAGCGAGCACCTCTGGAAGGCCAGGAACTCTCTAGTAGCACTACCTTACTTTTAAGTGTGCGATGCTTTTCTGATGGGGCAGAAGGCGCGGGGTACCCTAACTTAGATCAAGTGGCTCCAGGGGACCCCGAGAAGCGCGAGGAACAGGGGCGGCCGCCGCCTGGGACGCGGACTCGCACTTTCCCTCAACTCTGAGCCCCATCCCGAGTGCAAGAGAGAGGGCGGCAGAGGGCACCGTACTCACTAGGGCTCGTTGGTGAACCTGGGGGTCCGGGGCTGCTGGTATCCATACAGGTGACAGTAGAGCACATCGAAGCAAAAGCAGCACATCTCCGCTGACACCACCATCTTCCGGGAGCCCGGCGAGGAGGACGAGGCGGCAGACGCTGAAGAGGGCGAAGAAACAGTGGCGGCGGACGGGGTAGAAAGTAGCGTTCCTACTCCGCAGCTCAAAGGTGGCGACAGGGAGATACCCCCACCACCGCCGCTGCAGCCCTGGGGGGAAGACAGGGTACAGCCGCTGCCACTGCTTCCTCCGGCTAGACCTCCTAGACCGTTGAGCCTTGTACCGGCGCCTCCTAGTCCCAGTTCCCCAGCTCGGCACTGGCTCTCTCCGCTGCAGTGGGAGGAGGAGGAGGCGCCACCACCGCCACCCGAGCCAGAGGGGGGCGAACTGGACAGTTTCTGCTTCTTCACCCCACAGCAGCCCGCCGCCATCTTGGAACAGTCTCCCCCACGCAGCGCTTCCGACCCATAAGTGAGGCGAGCTGGCGGCGGGGGCGAGCACGCTGCGGCCCCGGCCGCCGGGGGCGCGCTGGGGGCTCACGGGGCGCGTGCGCGCCGTTTCTCGGGCCGAGCTGCCTGGCCACGAGGCTGCTCGTGCGCGCCCCCACTAGGGAGCGCGCCACACGCTTTCGTGGCTCAGTGCCTTGCGCTTGTCCCGTCGCCCGAATCGCGCCTTCTCAGAACCCAAGCTCTGCGTGCAGCCAAGGATGGAAGCGGGAAAGTGTATCGAAAGACAATTGAGAGAAATAACTGGAAGACAGTGGAGAGTGGAAATAGAGGAAAGAAGCCGACACTTTCAGAGAGTAAGGAAGGAAAAGAAAAGGGATGGGAGTAAGGAGCCGGGGGTGGGGGGTGGGGGTAACGAAAGGAAAAAATCCAAAGTTAGCGTCCAAGTCCCAAACCAGAGCTCAGTAACCCCCCACCCCCCAACTGCAGTGTTACTGACACTTGAGCCTAGGTACTTGGAACCTGATCCACCAGGTCTCAAATACTCTGGTTCTGAACTTTTGGAGTGTGAGGAACAAGGTTCTCCTTAGAACTCCACGTATGACACAGTCCCTAATAAAATATGTACAAAATGGTCCGGGAAATGGCCACACTTTGGTGTCCTTTAATGCCAACCTAAGGTTACACCAGGATTATTGTTGGGCGTGGGGAAGGGGAGTGCGCATGTGTGAGTCATAAGGCTTGAACTCAGGGCCTGGGTGCTGACTCTGAGATATCTGTGCTCAAGGATAGCACTCTACCACTTGAGCCACAACTCCACTTCTGCCTTTTTGGGTACTTAATTGAAGATAAAAGACTCGCATATTTTCCTGCCCACGCTGGTTAAAAATTATGATCCTTAGAGCTCAGTTTCCTGAGTATTTACAATAACAAGCTTGAGGCAGAAGCGCTCGCCTTGTTGCTGCTGCTCTTGTTTTTAAGCAGTACACTTTCCTAGTCAACAGACATCTGTATCCTAAATGGATCTACTCTTCTTGTTTTTTTCCCCCCTGTTACTCCTGTGGGGGAAAAGAAAGGCTAAAATAAGTAAATAAATAATAAATTATCACTGATTCAAAGATGTTAATTGTATCTTGAAACTTGTAGCACTGGGCTTTCCAGGGGAAAAGGTTTGAGTTTCTTTGGCTTGGGAACAAAGCAGTTCAAAATATATCTGTACCGCACAGATCTTATAGGTAACAAAATAGTATACTTAGTCACAAATTGCATAATTTTGTTCAGGTATATAATTAGACCATTCTTTAAAAAAAACTTCAATTAAAAATGCTAGGATGAATGAGAGGTGTATGAGTCAATCCCATTCTGAGCACCTAAGATGTGGTTTTAAAAAATGAAAATCAGATCTTAAAATTCATAGAAATGAATCTGATTCAAATGATGTGATTTGTGTTGTCTCCAACATAGCAAAACATGTGAGTAAAGTCATATATTTACATATCTGTAAACAGCCAAAGATTGATCTTGGCACCTTTTATGTAAATGTGTGGAACCTTACAAATAGTTGGGGACTGTTCATTCCCCTCAAGGAAAGAAAAGAAGTTTATTCATTCGGTAAATATTGAGCCTCTGCACCACACTGTATGAAAAATACTACACTTCTGTTCAAATCCAGGACATACAGAGGAAGAATGCTTCTTGCTCTCAAGGAGTTCATAAATTAAATCAGATCTGTGTACATGCCCGGAAAAATAGTTGTTATTTATTGAGCATTTGCTTAGGTGTTGGTACAATCCCTCATTTTACCCTGTAATCCTAGAAAATGATAGATTATCTCAATTGATCTTCACAGCAAGGGACTGAAGTTGCACATGTAAACCACACAAGTAACTTAACTAACATTACATTCCTAGAAAGTGACAAGAGTCAGGATTTGAATATAAGAATGTCCAGTTCTAAAAATTAAGTCACAGAGCTAGGTGTGTAACTCAGTGACTTCTAGCTCTTCCCTAATGTACCCAAGTCCCCAGATACAATAAAATAAATAAAAATGAATAAAACTATTACACCATTCTGTCCCTCAATGGCAATATAGAATAATAAGTTTAATAATACACAGGAGATCATGACACTAACAGCAGGTAGATCCAAAGTTAAACAAGCTTAAGAACTTAATTTTTATGTAAAGATTGAGGGACACTGAAATATTAACCAAGAAAGTGGAAAAACCTCCTTCCAAAAACTTTTTTTATGAAAATAGTTCAACTGGATTGGCTAGATGCCCCCTAAAAACAAACAAACAAAAGATGGGTTGTAATATGTGATTTCATCTCAAACCTCATTATCACTTTTAGAACCCACATTATGTTTGAGGAAAGTAACAATTCATTGTCAATATGGAAGTAAAACTGTACTTAGTTTTTGTGTATGTTGTAGAAGAGAAAGAAAATTGTATTTTTAATAAAAACACCAAAATAATTCATACATGGAGTACTTTGTTTTGGTTTGTACTTTATCCTTAGCTATCAGAGCCTACTTTTTGTTTGAAACTGGATGACCATTACACATGGTATTACATGTATTGAGTTATGCAATTGTACCCTTTAAAAAAGTCAATTGAAAATAAAAATGTTAAAATCATAAGCATGCAAGGTGATACATATGTTGTTACTTGATTAGTATGATCATGTCACATGGTATACACATGTTAAAGCAGAAATATTTAGTTTTCCTTGATCAATGTACATCAGTACAGCTATGGAAAAAGGAACTGGATCAAATATAGTATCAGACAATAGGTATGAATGTGTTACCCACCCCACTGAAAAGTGATCACTTGTAGTATAAAAATCCAAAGCCATTTAGTGACATTACACAAGAGTTTAGCACAGGAAGCAAAGTAAGATACCATGGATGGCTGCTTTTGCTAGGGGAATTTAAGAGAGCAGAATGTAATATTTCCCGATTTAGAATTTGGCCAGTAGACAAGAGTCTAACGCCCCTACTCTTGTGAAAATAGCAAGGAATCTTTAATAAGCACCAGTAGTCATGTCCTTAGTTCTACATTTTCTCTAAAAGACAAAATACTATCCTAGATATCATGCTAGACTAAGGGACTATTGGACTGGGAAACCCAAAGACGAGGACACTCCAGCTGAACTACAAAAATAGCTTTTTCCCCAAGGATTTTTAGCTCCAATTCCAAAGCACACTAGCATAAGGAAAATAGACAAGCTCAAATGTGATCATTACACAAGACATCATTACCTGACCAGAATGGGTTACTCATCTGAAATGCTTTATTGTATTTATTGGCTAAACCGAGGGAAAATAGTAACCTTTTTCTCTGCATTAACTTTTAACTTGGCTTATCTCCCAAACTAACCTTGAGCTTCTAGATACTTTATAAATTTGCTGGCAAGAAGTGCAGCTGGCAGTGGTGGTAATGCCTTCTTTTGGCCTTTGAGGAAATGCCTCTCCTGGCTTTACTTTCTTGCAAAGAGTATAGAAACAAACAGCTCATTCAAATATAAAATCCACAGAACAAATTTTGTGAAAATGTTGTTTTAATATTTGTACAAAGCACATACTTGATAAGGAAACTGAACTTGCTTACGATTCTCTTGGCTTGAAGTATAAAGGTCAAAATATGATAGAGTACATGTGTTTCTACCCTCTGCTGTCACTGGAGGACCATGATAATAGCCCTCCAAAGGAAACAGTAAGGTGCCTTCTGCTCTTTGTAACTGACTGTCAAGCTGGGAGCTAAAGATTCCACATGTCTTTTCAATAATGAAGGACATAGGCCATAACATCTTTGTCAACAAAGCACATTCAGATTTTAAGCATTTCTGCTTCTACATCTGCTACTGCATTGCTGTTAATGAACTCTTCTCAAATGCTTTATTTTTACAACTCTGGGAAAACCTCCCGAACAGAAGATATGCCCGTTATTTACTATGTAGTAAAACTGGAAATTGAATTAAACAAGATTGCTGATTATTTTATCATTGTTTATTTATTATCATGATTACTTCTTACCATGTTTACAACAGTATATTTTCATTTCAGAAAATAAGAACAATTGGAATTTGATGAGATAGAGAACTTTTTTAATGTTGCAAAATTATTTCCCTGGATTTCTGAAGGCACAGATGAGATGGAAAACATTCACATAACTGAATGAAAAAATTTCCATTTATACCCAAACAAGTGATATTTTATACTCTGCCACAAACTTTCTCAACTGTCATCCTCGAACAACTGAAGAATAGTCTTAGCTACCACTTTGATCTATTCTTGTACATACATAACCTGTGGTTATGATGGTAGCAGAGGTAATTAGTTCTCTTTTATGTTTAATGAGCATGTAAGTAATACTGAAATTTTTTACCTACTTTTCAATTTAAGTTGTTTAATCAGGGTTTTTTTTTCTTTTCCTGATTACGAAATAGATTTCTTCCCCCTCTTTAATTCTGGTGAATATATTTATGAGCAAAAGCACCAAGATATACCTAGGACTGGTTTTCTAGTTGTTTTGTTCAAAACCTATTTCTTCTATAGTTAACTGAAATGCAATCTTACTGAATGTTACTTTGCTACCTATTTCCTTGGGAGAAAGTTACATAAACTCTTTAATGACATTTAGATGTGTTAATACTGACACTGAACGTGGGAGAAATAATAGAGCCAGCTAGATGGAGACTAGAAATGACCAAAAATCTGTAGTTGCTTTTCTGTAAGTAATCTCACCAAGCTTTGGAATGTCTCCTCCAGTTGATTAAAGGCACAAGTTGGACAGGGTGAGGATTAATACTATGAATTAAAATGTAAAAATCTGTTCAGAGTTAAAAGTCTCGTGCAAATATTTTAATTTAAAGTTAAAATAATTCATAGCACTGAAGAGTGGAAATCTGAGCCCATAATCTGGGCTCTGCTGGATCCTGATTCAAATATAGCTCCTTCTGTCTTAACCCACTGTTTACCTGCCCGGATATGTGGCTCATTCTCTCAGCACAAATAATGATATAGTGATTGTGTCAGGAAACTGTACTTCTATACTTACTGCCCAGGATTCATTCTTAGCCCAGCTCCTCCTTGTGGTACTACTTAGCCACTAAACTTCAACCATATTCTCCATCCAGGCCTTCACTTTGGCTATTCACACTCACCAAGTCTTCATTCTGACTATTTTTTCCCATGCCACAGCAAGTGTCTGGCAAGTTGTATACTTCTCAATGCTCAGCTGGCTTCTGCATGTTCCACAGGATTCCACAAGAAATTTTAGATTTTTTTTTCATGTATCTCTATAACTAATTCTCCAAGTTACTGTTTCTACTGCAAATGCTTTGTGGTAGCCTGCAGCTTTAAAGGAACTTGAAATTCCTATGTCACACCCTGTGATTCACCTAAATTTCACTGGTTCTTTTTTCCTTTTATTGAGATACAACTAACTAAACACATAATCACCCATTCAAGTTTTACAATTCAACCACTTTTTTGGAATATTCATGCAGTTTTACAACTATCAACATAATCATAACATAATCATAATCATGATCTGGAACAATTTCCTCACCCCAATATGGAACTGTACCTCCTTTCCAGTTCTTTTCCATTCCTTACAACTTCCTCTCTATACGTATTTATTCCTGTTTTTATAAATTTACTTATATTGGATATTTCATATAAATAAAATAATTTAATATTTACCTTTTATATCTGTTTACTTTGCTTAGCAAAAGGTTCTGCCATGTTGTAACCTCTATCTAAGAATGCTTGAATGCTTCATATTAATTTTTTTGAGGGGGGTCCGGTCGTGGGGCCTGAACTCTGGGCCTGGGCGCTGTCCCTCAGCTCTTCAGCTCAAGGCTAGCGCTCTACCACTTGAGCCACAGCGCCACTTCTGGCTTTTTTCTTTTTGCTTATGTGGTGCTGAGGAATGGAACCCAGGACCTCAGGCATGCAAGGCAAGCGCTCTACCACTGAGCCAAATTCCCAGCCCTCATATTAATTTTTATGACTGAAAAATCCTCTCTTATATGGATGTACCTCATTTATAATCCATTCATTGACTGATATTTGCATTTTTGGTACATGAATAATGCTGAAATGAGCAATTGTTTGTGTTTTTTCATTTGTCTTGATTATAGACTTACTTAGTGTTGAGATGACTGGGTTTTATAGTAACTTTAACATGTATAAACTTTTCAGGAACTTTGTGATAGTATTCCAAGCTGGAAGCACTATTTTAGATCTTACTTTCAGTACATGAAGGCTGCTATTTCCCACAGCCTTTTTAATAGATATTTATACATCTTATTACATTACTTACTTATTATTACTATTGTAATTATAGCATATCATATAGTCCAACACAAGGTCATGGAGACTTATACCTATGTTTCCTTTTAAGATTTTTTTATAGTTTTAATGCTTGTATCTGGATAATTGATCCATTTTTAGGTATTTTTTTGTGTGTGCAGCATGAGGAAGAGATTCAAATTTGTACTAACGTGTGGATAGCCAGTTGCCCTAGCACCATTTCTTCTTTTCTTATTGAAATGTCTTGGTAACCATGAAAAAAACTGATTTTACAAAAGGTAAAGGTTTATTTATAAACTCTCCATTCTGTTCTAATGATTTTTATGTCTTGCTAGCATCACATAGGTTATATATTTTTATTGTAAAAATACTGTTCAAAGGGGTTACAGTTACATGAATAAGGTAATGAGTACATTTCCTATCAAGCACATAGTTTTAATTACTATTCTTTTTCACACAATTTTGAAGCCAGGAAGTGTATAACCTCCAAATTTGTTCATTTCAGATTATATTTAGCTGCTCTAGGATGCTTGCATTTCTATATGAATTTCAGAATCATCTCATTAATTTCTGTAAAGGCCAACAAGGATTTTGAAAGAATTTGTATGGCATGTAGATAATTTTGAGAATTATTAATATCTTCAAATTGTTGTTTTCCAATCAAAGAATATTTCAATCCACTGATTAAAGCCTAATTTTGCTTCAACAATGCTTACTACCTTTCAGATTTAAAGTATGTTTTGTACATCTTTATTTTTATTTTTTGTGCTGGCCCTAGGGTTTGAACTCAGAATGTAGGTACTGTCCAAAGTCAGTTCTTCCTTCCTTCCTTCCTTCCTTCCTTCCTTCCTTCCTTCCTTCCTTCCTCTCTCTTTCTTTATAGTGCTCAAGGCTAGTGCTCTACCACTTAAGCCATCACTCCACTTCTGGCTTTTTTTTGGGGGGGGTCCAGTTGTGTGGCCTTAACTCTGGGCCTGGGCGCTGTCCCACAGCTCTTTGCCTCAAGGCTAACACTCTACCACTTGAGCCACAGTGCCACTTCTGGCTTTTTTCTTTTTGCTTATGTGTTGCTGAGGAATCGAACCCAGGGCCTCAGGCATGCAAGGCAAGCTCTCTACCACTGAGTCACCTTCCCAGCCCCTCCACTTCTGGCTTTTTGAGTTACTAGAGATAAGTGTCATGGACTTTCTGCCTTAACTGGCTTAGAATCACAATCCTCTGATCTCAGTCTCCTGCATAACTAGAATTACAATGATGCTTTGGTTTATTTTGTATTTCTTAGTTAAATTTGTTCTGAACTACTCTCTTTATTGCTATTGTAGATGGAATTATTTGATTATTTTGTTTTAGATTGTGCATTGTTTAAAATAAAATTGGTTTTTATATATTGATCTTGTATCTTTCTAACAACATATTTATTAGTTCAAGTTCTTTTTGTTGACCTCACAAATGAATTTTGGAAGTTTCCTTCTATTTTTTCGAAGGAGCTTCAACAGAATTTGGTGTTAATTCTAATTTAAACGTTCAGTAGAATTCACTGATGAGGTCATTTGGTCCTGGGGGTTTCTTTGTTGGGAGTTTGTTTTTTTTAAACAATCCTAGGGCTTGAACTCTGGGCCTCGGAGCTGTCTCAGCTTCTTTTGCTCAAGGCAAGTGCTGTACCACTTGAGCCACAGCACCACTTCTGGCTGACGTGTAAAAGTGATCCTTGAATCATAGCTTCCTGAGTAGCTAGGATTTCAGGCATAAGCCACCTGTGCCCTGCAGGAGTTGTTTTTTTTTTCTTTTTTCCATATATATTTTTTATTGCAAAAATACTGTATAGAGAGGTTGTTTTTATTATTGACCCCAACTTCTTACTGTTAAGACTATTGAAATTTTCTATTTCTTCCTGAGTCAGTTTTAGTAGTTTCTGTGATTCTAGGAATTATTTCATTTGATCTGGGTATCTAATTTGTTGGCATATCTAATTTATTGGCACATAGTACTGTCATAATGCTTTTATTTAACTTCTGCATGAGTGTCTTCTCTTTCATCTGATTTTAGTAACTTGAGTGCTCTCTCATTTTTTCATGGTCAATGAAAATTTTCTATTTTTCTCCAAGAGCCAATTTTTTGTTTCATTACTTTTTTCTATTGCTTAGCTTTGCTTTGGCCTAGTCCGACTACTCTTTTTTCCCCAACTCTTTCTCCTCTTCTTCCTCCCCCTCCTCCTCCTCTTTTTCCCCTTCTTTTTCCTCCTCCTCCTTCTCCTCCTTCTCTTCTTCCTATTTATTCTCCTCTTCATCCTCCTACTTATACTGAGGATTGAATTTAGGGCCTTGTGCTTGCTAGGTAAGTAGTCTACCATTTGAGCTGTATTTCCAGATCATTTTTGTGTTGATTATTTTCGAGGTAGGGTATCAGTTTATTCCTAAGCACACTTGGACTACATTCTGCTACTTGTGTTTCCTAAAGCCACTGGGTATAACAAATGTAGACCAATGTACTCAGCTATTGTTTTTCCCCCATAGCTGGGATAACAGGTATCCACCACCAGTCCAGTCATTGGTTAAGATTAAGCCTCTTGAATATTTTTTTGCCTGGACTGACATATAACTGTGATATTCTAATCTCTGTCTCTCAAGTAGTTAAAATTACAAGTTTAAGCTACCACACTCAGCTTCAATATTGCTTTTCCATTCTTTCTTTCAGTTATTTCTGTCTTAATCTTTATTATTTATTTCCTTTTATTTGGGATGTGTTTGGTTTGTTCTTCTGCCATAGTTTATTATGGTAGCAAGTTGTGTGATTTATTTGCTGTATTTCTTTTTTAATGTAGATATTATATTCATAAATTTCTAAGTACTCCTTTAGCTGTACCCTATAAATTTTGCTATATAGAGATTTTGTTTTATTTTTTCATTCATCTCAAAATATTTTCTAATTTTCTTTGTATTTTTTAGACTTATTAGTTATTTAAGAATGTAATGTTTGAGGGGTTACAGTTACATAAGTCAGGTAAAGTATAGATTTCTTTTTGAACAGTATCACCTCTTCCTTCATTTTCTCCCAGTTGTTCCCTCTTGATCCCCTCACTCACAAATTGTATATATAGTCTATTTTCAACATAGTACCTAGTGAATATCACTGCTCAATTAGTTCACCCTTTGTCCCACCATTTCTGTGCTCCTTTACCCTCACTAAAACAAAAAATTTACACGCAAGACAAAAGGCACAGAAATCATAAACAGTGACAAATGAGAAAAAAAGAGCAAAATAATATAAAATCTCTTCGCATAACCTTTACAATAACAGTAAAATAAAAATAAAAAGTATGGTGTTTAATTTTTACATATCCATCAATTACTCAAATTATCTTTGTAAGGTCTACACAGGGATACCTCCCTCCCTTTTGGCTAAGTTTCCGCCCAGTATCTGTTACCTAGGTAACTGGCAGACCTGGAAGCAGTCGCCTTCCCCTCCTGCTAGGCCACCTCTGGTCACATGCCTCCCATCTGACCTTAGGAGGGTCCCAGACCTTGAGGTCACATCCAGAGCCAGTGTGACCACACCTTTACCTCACCTGACCACACCTCTTCTTGTCCCTGACCTAGATAAGTCCTAGCCCAGAGGTGGGTCACCCCTTTTCCTCCCCCTCATCTTTCCTTTCCAGCCCTGCTTCTCCAGCTTCTCCACCATGCATGGCGAGGGCAGCAGTTCTGTAAAAAAACTTCTCCTGCCTGAATAGCACGTGGTATTCTCTTCATCAGCTACCTAATGAAACCTACCTATTTAATATACCTTACAATCTTGTGTTATTCATTTCTAAGTTCATTCCATTATGGCAGATACTATCTCTTAATTATTTCAATCCTTTTAAATGTTTTGAGATTTGTCTTATGGCCTGGTCTGTATTATTTATACTTGAGAAAATTATTTAGTCTGTTGTTATTGAGTATGTAAAGATTAAGTCTCTTGGTAGATAGTACTGTCCAAGGCTTCCATTTTCTCATTGAGGAGCAAGAGTGAATCTAGCATAGTTATGATAGGAATTTGTCTTTCACTTAAAGAACAATGGAAAGACATCAGAGCATTTAACAAGATCAGTTTTCCTGCGAGGTAGAGTATGTAATGGTGAAGAAAGTAGTAGAGATAGGAAAATCAGTCAGATGACTTCCAAAATTCAGGCCTTGGTCTAGAAGTTAACAGTTAATATGAAAAGGGAAGCTTCTCTGTAAATTTTGGAGATAGAGTGAACAAGACTTATCAATACATTGTTGTCAGAAAAATGTAGGATTTGTGTAAACTTCTGGTCTCAGAAATGAATAAGTGATAGTGACATATACGGATAGAAAGGTAGGGGCAAGAACATTTTGGGTAATAAGAATTTGTGGTATAATAAATTCAAAGGTCTGTTAGACATGCAAGTCAGTTGAGATGTCAAAGAGGAACATAAGAAATATTCTTGCCATGAGCTCACATGCATTGTCTTGAGCAGTAAATTAAGTTTGGGAATTATTATAAAATAGATCCTTTCAGAAGCCCCACTCTGAATGAGATGATATAGAGTAAGAAGACTAAGATTGAGCAAAATCTAAATCTGCCAAGAAAAGTGAAGAGTAGACAGTGAGGTAGGAGGAATGCCAACAGATTGTTGTATTATAACATCCATAAAAGAAAGTGAAGAATCACTAAGAACAGCCACAAGAAGTTTAATAAGATTAAACTAGAGAAATATCTATTAGCTTTGTCAATATGAAGTTGCTTGTTGCAATAACATGGGAAGTTTCTTTGGAGTAATGCTGTCAGAAGCCAGAATGGAGTGGATTGTAAGTGGGGAAAATGAAGTGAATGTGGAGATGAGGAATTAAATATCATGTGTATAGACAACTATTCAAAAACTTACCTCTGGAAAGAAACAGAGAAAATAGATGATAGTTGGAGAGACATGTTGGATCAAAGAAGGGCTGTTATTTAATTAGTGATTGTTTCTAGAGCTATTGTAGATGGTTATGATTTTCATTATTAGTATTATTCCTTTGATAATCATTGTTACAATTTTTCAGTGAAGTATATCTACAAGCAATTCTTGAACAGAAATACTTCTATTATGAAAAACACAACTACTGAGTTTTCAAAACATCAATTATTTTTTTCTTAGTCTCAGAAATAGGGAGACCAATAAGAGAGGACGAGCCAGAGAAGCAAGACTGAGATAAATGAAAATGATGAAAGACAACAAGGTACTCCGGTTATGGTGCTGTTTTCAAGGTAAACACAATCAGAACTGTAGACAGCTGAAAGCCAATGTGGATGTATGTGAATTTTATCAGCCAGCCTCAGAGTTACAGTGGAAAGTTTGGTGCCATGGTGTTTTTACTGCTTTAACAAATTTTGCTCTCCCAAATCACAATAGGGAGTAATGGCTGCTTTGAACATAGCTTGGCTAAGGTTGTAGCAAACCCTGACATATCACCCATTCATCCATTGCACAATTTCAAACAAGTTACTTAACATCACTTTCCTTATCTCTTACAATGTATATTTATATATTCCTCCTATAATAGTTGTAAGAACTGAATAAAAGACTGGGTCTGAAGGCCCTACCATGATGTTTGTGTTGGTTAGGTAGACTAAATGCTTCAACAGGAAGAACCAATGATGAATTTACTCAATAAAACAAAGTGTAAGCCGGGAGCCGGTGGCTCACACTTGTAATCCTAGCTACTTAGGAGGCTGAGATCTGAGGGTCCCGGTTCAAAGCCAGCCTGGGCAGGAAAGTCCTTGAGACTCTTATCTCCAATAAACCACTAGAAAACCAGAAGTGGCACTGTGGCTCAAATGGTAGAGCACTCACCTTGAGCTAAAGAGTGCAGGGACAGCGCCCAAGCCCAGAGTTCAAGCCCCACGACAGAAAAAAAAAAAAAAAAAAAAAACCCACACAGTTCAATAAGCACGTGCTGAACATTTATATATCTAGTGAGTACCAAGCCTGTAATGGGGATGTAGATTAGTAAGATAGTGCCCTATCCTACAAACTTTACATACCAGAATAAAGTAAAAGAAAGATCTGCACAGATAAAAAGGATTCTACCCCATTTCAGCAACCCATTTACATATATGTTCTTCAGTGAGAATTGTTTTATAGGGAGCTGGAGGTACTCATTAAGTTGGGAGAGAACTTGCCTAGTAAACATGAAGTCTTGAGCTCAGACCTCAGTACTGCCCAAAACAGTATGTACTACCTAGAACTGTTTTATATATGTTATTTAGCTTAAAAGTTCATACTGTAGCTGGCCATGTGTGGCTCATGCCTGTAATCCTAGCTACTCAGGAACTGAGATCTGAGGATTGCAACTTGAAGCCAGCCCAGGCTAGAAAGTCTATGAGGCTCTTATCTCCAATTAACCATTAGAAAACAGGAAGCAGAGATGTGGTCCAAAGTGGTGGAGCACTAGCTTTGAGCAAAAAGAGCTCAGGGATATTGCCCAGGCCCTGAGTTCAATCATCATGACTGACAAAAGAAATGACACTGAGCTGGGTATTGATGGCTCATGCCTGTAATCCTTGCTAATTAGGAGGATGAGTCTGAGGATCAAAACTCAAAACCACCAAAGCAGGAAAGTCTGTAAGAATCTTATCTTCAATTAATTACCAAAAAGCTAGACATGGGGCTGTGGCTCAAGTAGTATAGCACTAATGTTGAGCACAGAAGCTTAGGGACAGTGCCCAGGCCCTGAGTTCAAGCCCCAGGACCAACACACACACACACACACACACACACACACACACACACACCTCATGTTGAACAAAAACTCCTATCCACTTTCACTCTCATTAAATTGTCTGTGACTTCATGTCCTTGAGCACATTTCTAATTTCCAATATTCCTTATATTTCTCTTTTCCACTTCACTTCACTCCCTCCATAGTCCAGCCTGTTGCCAAATTGCCAGTACTTCAGATCACATTTTCTCTAGAATACTCAATTTCTCATAATCATTCTTTTTGGCCACATCTGCCCAGACAACTTGTGTCAGCTTTACTATATACAGTAACCCTTTGGCATCCTTTGTTGTGTGGTTACTGAGAGAGATTGATATTAAGGAAAAGTCATGAATGCTCAACATGAATAGTTTAAACACACTGATGGTAACGCAGGATTGCAGACAGCTTCTCTACATCAACTGAGCTGTGTAATGTACATGTGAAAATGTTTTTTTTGTGTGTTTGCTCAAAATCACATGCAATAAATCCATTAATAAGTCGGCTTCCTGTATTTTCCTTATAATTCTTTTATGGTTCTTTATGTATTTCCTCAATATGGATACCTAGCTCTTGCATTTTCATTTTTCCTTTCTAATATAAGCATTTCAGGCTATCTTTTCCTTTTTTAATTGTACACTACAAATTCTTTTATTTTTGTCAGTCATGGGACTCGAACTCTGGTCCTGGATGCTGTCCCTGAGCTCTTCAGTTCAAGGCAAGCACTCTACCACTTGAGCCACAGCGCCATTTCTGGTTTTCTAGTGGTATATTGGAGATAAGAGTCTCATGGACTTTTCTGCCCTGGCTGGCTTTGAACCGTGATCCTCAGATCTCAGCCTCCTGAGTAGCTAGGATTACAGGTGTGAGCCACCAGCACCCAGCAAAGGGTTGGGTATTTTGTTGTTGTTGTTTGGTTGGTTGGTTTTTTTTAACTGTATTTTTTGATCTTTTCTTTTTTGGTACTGGGAATCAAATCCAGAATGTTGCACTTGCTAGGCAAGCACTTTGCCACTGAGCTACATCCCAGTCCGCTACAAATTCTTATAGGTAGCATGTTAGTTCAGTTCAATCTAGTTTAAATTCCAATATGAGTTTTTACTTGACTATGGCTTATTTTAAAAGTATGTTTCTATTTTATTTTATTTTATTTTTTATTGTGAAAATACTGTATAGAGGGATTACAATTACATGGGCAAGATAATGAATACATTTCTTATCAAGCATTGTAGCCTCCTCCTTTGTTTCCCCTTCCCATCCCATTTCTTCCCATTGCTCCCCCCCGGCCAAAGTTGTAAAGTTCATTTTTCAACATAACGACTTGTACATCTCATTGTTGGAATGGGTCCACTTGTATCCCTATTTAAACAATTTGTTTTTTCTCTTCCCCTCGCTTAAACATTTAAAAACATATTTAGAAGTATGTTTTTAAATGTTGAAGCATGTGTTTTTTATACTTATCATTATTGTGTTGATTTCTGGTAGCTTCATTGCTTTGTGATTGCAAAATATCATTCATTGTATTGTTCAGTCCTTTGTTTCATGACCCAGAGTATGGTCAGGTTTGATGAATGTTCTTTGTAGGCTTGAAAACAATATTTATTCTCTAATTGTTGGAGTTTCTGTTCTCTACTCTGTTAGAACAATTATGGTTTTATTAATTATTATTCAATTCTTCTATATATTTATCAAATTTTGATCTTTCTTGATTGTGTGTGTAGAATCATGTAGTTTTGTCAATATTTCATTTTACTTATTTTGAGATTATTATTACATTAGTGAAAAGTTACATTCTTGTATCTCCTTTTTGGACTGGATTTTTACTTCTAAAAGGAAGAAACAGCCCTCCCTATCTTTAGTAGTACTTTTTTTGTCTTAAAGTCTGTTTTGACTGAATTAAAATAGTAGTACCAACTTTCTACTGGTCAGTAGTAATGTGATGTTTCTTTATTTCTTTTACTGTTTATCTGTATCTTTAGGTGTCAAATATAATGATTATAAACAACATGTGACTGGACTTGTTGAGACAGGGTCTTGCCATGTAGCTCAGGCTGGCTTGAATACTTAATCTAACTGCTTCACTCTCTTAAATGCTGGAATTACATATGTGTACTACCATGCCAAGATTGTATGGTTGGATTTAAAAATTTTGAGTATTGGTGGGTGGGGGATGGGGGAAGAGGATTGGGGGGTGGGGGGAGGCTGGGAAGGGATGGGAAGGGGAAACAAAGGAGGAGGCTACAATGCTTGATAAGAAATGTACTCATTATCTTGCCCATGTAATTGTAACCCCTCTGTACAGTATTTTTACAATAAAAAAAACTTAAAAAATTTTTAAGTATGGTGCCATGTTTTTAAATTTTTAATTTATTTATAGCTATTGCATAAACATACCAAATTTGGGCATGTAATGCTTTAACACTCATACATTGGTTGATCAGATTAAATTTATATATCTCCTTTAACACTTTTTATGAAAAAAACGTTAAAATCTTTGATCTTTTTTGATGCATACATGGTACACAATGCTCATCTCTATTAATTACACTCTATTAATTACACTTCTTTTTCTATCTTACTGCTAATTGATCACCTTATACATCCTATCTCCTTTCCTATCCCCAGAGAATACCCTCTGGTAACTACATTTTAATGTCATTTTCTATGATACTAATTTTTGTAGATTACCCTATCAACAAGACCATGTGGTACTTTCCTTTCTGTGCCTGTTTTATTTAGCTTAACATAATGATCTCTACTTTCATCCATGTCACAAATGACAGGATCTCATTACTTTTTAGGCTGAGTAATTTTCTTTTGAATATCTATACTCTGTTTTCTTTATCTATTCATCAATGTGTAGGCACAGGTTGTTTCTTTTTCTTTGCTATTGTGAATAGCACTGCTATCATTTTACACAAACATTTAGTCCATTTGTATTCAAATCTATATTTTGATTAAATTTATCTTACTTTGAACTTCCTATTTATCTTCTATTTCTACCTTATTTCATTGCATGCTTAATGATTTTTGACTAAGCTTTCATTTCTTCGAAAATGTGTGGAACTAATTTGAAAATGTAGGATAATGTTGAAATATGACAGGTACCTGATGACACTGCTAGTCTGGGTCAACTTTAAATTAAGAACTAGAGACACCTGGGAATATCTAGGTACTATAAATTGAGACTAAAAATCTTCATTAGACAATATTGTGCTCACAATTTTTCAGAGTATGTAGTCCCTCCAGTTAGTATCAAAACTAAATTCTTATATTCCTCAAATGTTCTCTTGTGTGTATTGCTTTTTTTTGGGGGGGGGTTCTGTTTACACTATTATCTGAACAGAAATCTTAGCAGACTTAGCACTGTGGATAGACCCTTGCTTTCTTTTCTCATGTCCCTTACACTCATTTCCTAATACATAAATAAGATTTGGTGAATATTCTTAGAGAAGTAACATCATATCTCTGCCTTCACTTAGATAAAAGCTTACAATTCTTTCTAGCACTTTGATTCTTTTAAGAAGATACATATTGCACTTTATCCAGAATTTTGTGTTATTTTCCATGAGGGAGTAAGTTTTTTAAAAAAATTATTTTATTGTTAAGATGTTATACAGTTACATGAGTAAGGCAATGAGTACATTACTTGTCCATCATTGTTACCCTTTCCCTTCCTTGTTGTTGTCCCACTATCCCTTCTCTCCCCCAGCTTCCACACTCCTATTCCTCCCTCCCCCATTCACTGCCCGAAGGAGAGAGTAAAATTGAATGCTACCACATTACCAGAACCCCACCATCTGTTTTCTCCACCCTACTCCAAGGCTGACAAATTGCTTAGGAAAATAAAATCACGAAGTTGATTTGCTAGGCTCTACAACAAGTTTATGACTACTAGTCTCAGCTGGGCTGTCTATATTGTTTTACAATTTTTCTATACCTTTTTATTCAATTCCATTGATCATTTCCCACAATAGCTATTTCAATTGTTTACTTTTTCAATCCTTTCACCCAAGCTCTCTTTATCCTTACTCAATTCAGAAAATCAAGCTTCCTATTTCACTACAAAATGACTTTCATTTCGGAATCCCCTACATCCTGCATTCCACCACAATGTTTTCTCTATTGTTGCATCCTTTTCTGCTTCCCACCTCCTTTGGCATGTACATTCTTTCCTTCTTTCCAGTGTCTTCTTCATGTAGTCTGACCTAGGGCTACTCAACATATGTTCTGCCATTATTATGATTGCACAAAGGGATTCAACTAACAATGTCAATTTATGAATACAATGCATCTTGATCAATGTTACCCTGTCATTCTCCCTGATATTTCCCAGCCCTATCTGTACCCTCCAGCTACATGGTTGAATATTACGACTGTATTTGATTATCCTTCCCTCCATCTGTCTATCCTCCTTTTCCCCTTGACCTTCAGATCCTCTGACAAAATATTCTGGGCTCTTTTGAGGGGTTTTAGTTGCTTAACTAATTAGGTTGGATGTAGAAAATAGTGGTATGAGGCAGGTGTCCTTGGGGCAATTACTTTGTGTGCTGCTTCATGGAGGGATACTACCACCACACATACAACATCTCCTCACATATACTCCCCACCCACATACCACCACCATACACAGAACATTTGTTGCTCATTGCGACATATCCATATATGCAGACAATGTGCCTTGATCAGGATCACCTCCTCTGTCACTCTCCCTACACTCTCCTTCCTTTACTCCTACCCAAACGAATCTCACCAGGTTTCACTGTTCTATTTTCATACATGTATTGAGAACATAGTCACCTGACTTCACCCTCTCTGTTCATCTTCCCCCATCCCATTAGTACCCACATTCTAGATGGGACCTATTTCAAGTTTATGTATGTTAACTTTTTAAAGGTGTTTCACCATTGTATTTTGCAGAAATATACAGTATTTTAATCAGATTGACCTCGTTTGTGGAAGGACGTTACCATGACACCTCTAACAGCAATGCTCACCTGGATGTCCCACCCTACGTGCACAAACACAAGGAGCATCCTTTCCTTCTCCTATGGGGCAGAGTGCTAAGAGGGAAAGTTGTCTTCCTTGTCCCCTTCTATGGGTCATATTCCTCCATGTCTGGCTCTCTGTGCACTTGTTGCTTGCACAGTCACCCCCAGAGGACTCACCTCCCTCCCTTCCCAATCACCTCCTCCTCCCCTTTCCTTCTCTCTGCCTCCCCACCATCACAGAGCACACAGAAATCCATATCACATCATTGCCATTGCGGTTTTATTTTCATCAACTTGTGTCCCTTTTGGAAAGTAAGAGGGAGGACCAGTTGCCAGTGGCCAGGGATCTAGATAAGTAGACTCAAGACTCTGTATTAGCCATTTGATCTTCTATGTATCAATATGCATAGGCATTCTCTATTTTAAAGAATCTTTCTGTGTGTGTACTGGTCCTGGGACTTGAACTCAGGCTGTCCCTGAGCTTTTTCACTCAAGGTTAGTGCCTCATTTCACCTTTTTAGTAGATTATTGGAGATAATAAATTTCCTGGGCTGGCTTTCAATGGTGATCCTCAGATCACAGCCTCCTGAGTAGCTAGGATTACAAGTGTGAGCCTGGCTTCCAAAGAATTTTTTACTTTACCTTCTATGTTGTCAACTTAATTCTTATTTTTTATTTACTGCTAGCCTTTTGGAAAGAATAATTCTTATATATTATTTCCCCTTCATTTCCTTTTCAGCCCTCAAACCATCATATTCTGCCTTATTCCCCCATTCCAACAAAAGTCAGCAATGATGGCCAGTTTTCCGATTCATAATGGCCCTTCCAGTCTTTGTCCTATCTGACCTCCTTTCTGAATTTGGTACTCATGACCACTCTTTTCTTTAGGAACCCTTATTATGTATTCCTTTTCTAGGTCTGTCTGATAGCAGCTTCTCTGTTTCTTTTAGGACCTTATTGTACTCTAGTTAAATTGTCCTTCGGGCCTCTATCTTCAACCTTTTCTTTGTGCTGATGACTCCCAATTCTCTTGATTCCAACCCTGAGATCCCTAGCTAAACTAAAAGCACAGAAGCAGCTGATACATCTTCAAGGAGATATGTGTGATAAACAGATTAGCAATGAAGTATATGACAGAGGGCAGAGGCCTACACTGAAAATTATGGCCCTGGTTTGGTTTTCCTATAAACTTCATACAACCTTGGCAGCCAAAAAAATCTCTGGTAACTGGGAGTTATTTGTGAAATAGCTTCACCATGATATCTGAAACACACCTACATTTCAATGTATCTAAATCTCATTATACATAAACTTGGTCCTCGTTGGCTATTTCCTATGTTGTTTAATGTAATATTTTGATTACTCAGCCCTGGGAATCATCATTAACTCTTGTTTTTCAATTCTTACACTTACTCCTTCAATATAAATACAATGCATTATATTTTGATGGCTTTGTTTCATCAGTTCCCACCAATCGCCACTTGATGACCCCTTTTGTATCCAGTCACACTCTCCAGTGGATCCTTGGCATTTCTGTCAAAAGCAACACTCAAAAATACTATTCTAAGTAAAAGCCCAGGATTGCCAAGAAATTCTACCTTGAACCTTCAGGTTTTCTGCTTAAAACCTTGCATTAGTTCATATTTGTGTATTAGAAAAATATTAAGCTGTTTAGTATTGCAGATAAAAAAAACATTTACAATCACTCTCAGACTAAACCTTTGATCATTATCGCCATACAGGTTGTGTATTCCAGTGTCACATCATTGACAGATTTTTGAGCATGCTATGTGGTGTTACTTCCATATTTTTGAGAGGATTTATTTTATTACCTTCCTGAGTATGCCATTTCTTCTTTCTTGAATGTTTCTCTCTATATATAGTAAACTGTAGATCATCCTTTGAGTCTAACTTAATTCTTGCCTCCCGTATCTGCCCACTCAGATACTGCAGAATGCCCTCTTCCCCCATCTAGTCTCTTCTTCTTGATGGCAACACCTATGTCATCTATTCTTATATTTCTGACCCTGAAATTATCATATAATGTTTATTGAGTGTATATAAGAATGAGAAAAAACTGATGATGTTCTCTATAAAGGCTACTCTCTATAGAAAATAATTCTATGCAATATTTTCTATCATGTTCTATAAAGAAGTAAAATATGGTTTCTTAGATCATGAGATCAGAGAGAAAAGAATTATATTCTCTTTTACAGCGGCCATTCTCTACAGAAAACAGTTCTATGAAATAATTTTTTCCAAATTCTATAAAGAAAGAAAACATGGTTTCTTAGGTCATGATATCAGAATTTGATCAGCAACAGATTGTCAAAGAGCAGAATATAGATTCTTTACTTTATGCCTTAAAGACTAAAATGTTTATTTTTTCATATGTTATACAATACATAGTACAGTAGTAGGAGCAATGTATGCTAAAAAATATGAGCAAAACTGTAATGACCTGCAAAAACATAGACATATGGTTCCTCTAGACAAGTAACATTCCTAAGTAAAATTGTACCAAGGTTTGTAGCAGGATTATATAATCAGGTACCAATTTTTAAAAATAATTTATTCTGGTTTTAATTATTTTCCCTCGTCCAGACCAAAATATAGATATGCATTTGTATCTTCATTACTTAGGAACTATTGTTTTGCCATGCCAAAAATAGAAGTATCAGGCACTTAGATCACCTGAACCTAAATAAAACTTTTTTTTTTGTCGAGTGGGGCCTGAACTCTGGGCCTGGGTGCTGTCCTTCAGCTCTTCAGCTCAAGGCTAGTGCTCTACTACTTGAGCCACAGCACCAGTTCCAGCTTTTTCTACTTATGTGGTGCTGAGGAATCAAACCCAGGGCTTCATGCATGCAAGGCAAGCACTCTACCACTGAGCTACCTTCCCAGCCTCCTAAATAAAACTTTTTGTTTTAAGATCCTAGGCTTATTGAAAATTATGCTGAGCTTGGCCCAGTGGGTTAAGAAGTGAGTATTGTTGAGCATAAGTGACAGAAACAATCTAACCTAGAAGGTGAGATTCTCTAAGAGCAGAAAAAACATGAGAATAATGGAAGATACCATGAATATCTTTTTAGTGCTGCAATGAAGAGTGTGGCCCATGTTAGGCTGGTAACCTCAGTAAGGCACCTTACCATCACCACTACTGATGTGCAAAGGTGGCACAGAAACAGCTGACTCATCTATCTCCAGGGGGATTTGTGTGACAAACAGATCAGCAATGAAGTGTATGGACAAAAGGCCAGAGAGTCTATCCTGAAAGTGCTGGACCTGACATGGATTTCTTAGGAACTTCACAAAATCCTGGCAAAAGGCCTCTAACAACTGTGAATGAGATTGAAATTTTTGTCAGTTGGGAAGGTGAAAGGCTCAGAACAGATTGAATTTGTTGTCGGGATATAAAGAACTGTGACATTTTTTGTACCTTAGTGGTGTGGACTAAATTTTGCTGCTACAATTCTAATTTGATGTTTTTAGTAACGTACCTGTCCACTTTGTACCTTAAATTTATACTTTCACAAAGTAAAGATTCCTTCCCTCCTTTATCTTACAAGATTTTTAATGACACAGAAATAAAACAAGGTAAGAAAAATTACTTTAAAATGTAATAAACAATATGTTCAGTAAAATGCAGAATCATTGTAAGAACAAAACTTTTTGTAGCTTTGAGTTCTATATTAAACCTAAAGGACATGGTATGATGAAATTGCTAGAAGAAATGTTTATTATCTTAATCTACATTGCCTATATTGACATATGTTTTTAATATTTTCTCTAGTAATATACTGGCTGTTGTCCTCATTTTTCTTTAATTGCTTTGTGCTTAATCATTTTCAAATAAAAGTACAAAGTACATATTCTTTTCTCCTTAAACTTCAATATAACAGAAGCTTTTTATCCAAAGTTTTACTTTGTGTAATTTTAGTTGCCTGAGAACAATTTTAGCCTGAAGATATTAAATGGGAATTTTCAGTAATAAACAATCTATTTGTTTAACATTATTTGCTGTTCTGGGTAGCATAATAGAATGTGACATCATCCCACTAAGGTTGTCTACAGTATCCATGCTGTATGTACTTCCCATCCATAACTCACTTAGTAGTTGTTTCAGTTATCACATCAATTGTCACAGTATAATAGTATTTAGGTTCCCCAATAACCCTTAGTGTGGTAATTTTCCTATTTTATCATTAGTTATTAATGTTGATCTCTTACCATGCTAATATATAAATTAAACCATCATACCCTGGAGCTAGTGGCTTATGACTGCAATCCTAGCTACTAAGAAGGCTGAGACCTGAGTATTGGAGTTGAGGCAGGAAAGACCATGAGACTCTTTAATTAGCTACCAGAAAACCTGGAAATGGAGCTGTGGCTCAAGTGGTACAGCACAAAAGCTCAGGGACAGTGCACAGGCTCTGAGCTCAAGCCTCATGATCAGCACACACACACACACACACACACACACACACACACACACACACACACACACACACACACACACAAATTAAACCAGTATAGATAGGTATGTATAGGAAAAATCCAGTATGCATAGGGTTGAGTACTATCTGTGATTTCAGACATCTGCTGGGGGAGGGGGTCTCATTTTCACATAATAGAGAACTAGTATACTGTAATTTGATCTTCACTGGGGACAATGGTATTAACAATACAAGCTGTTTTATAGCATATATCAACTTTTCAAAATCACATAATTAGACCTCGGACATCTCTGTCTACTTCATTGTCAGCTCCTCTGGTAAATCATATAACCCTATATCCTGACAGGATCTTCAGAATTACATTTTTTTCTTTTTTTGTCGGTCATGGGGCCTTAACTCTGGGCCTGGGCACTGTCCCTCAGCTCTTCAGCTCAAGGCTAGAGCTCTACCATTTGAGCCACAGCACTACTTCCAGCTTTTTCTGCTTATGTGGTGCTGAGGAATCTAACCCAGGGCCTCATGCATGCAAGGCAAGTGCTCTACCACTGAGCCACCTTCCTAGCCCCCAGAGTTACATTTCTTAAGTGAAGAGAAAACATATGTAATATACAAGAGGCACCACTGAATTCTTGTGATTAAGGACTATAAATCTGGGTGATGATTGTATTGAACAATTCTAGGGGCACCTAGACCAGCTTCAAATCTACTGTACAATAATAACTATATAACACTGGTTAATCCACTTGATCTCAGCAAGCTTTCATGTCATCTCTGGAAATAATGGTCTTTTTTAGCATTTACTTCTTTACTTACTTATTTTTGCAGAGCTGAGGACCAAACTCAAGGCCTTCTGCTTGCCAGGCAAGTGTTCTTTACTGAGCTAAATCTCCAATTCCTTGAAATAATATTAATAATGATGTCTTCTTCATAGAATTGTTTGGAAGATTCAATCATATATATATGTAAAGCCTCAGCCATGTGTAGCATAAAGCATAGGCAGTAAGTATTATCAATATAAGCGTTTATGTGGGACATTCTAAGGCCACCTTCAGAGCAAAGATCTGGCTTTGCTGAATCACTAGGAAGAAAATTACCATTTAAAGTTATGGGCCTGATCTTGATTTGACCCTTGCTAGAGGGCAAGAACTTTGTTCTGGTTACTGCAATATTGCAGCATAGAACAGTGCTTGCTGAAGTTGTCACTTAATAAACACGAGTTAAGTGACTCAAATTGGATGTAACCAATGGCGTTGACCTCAGAGCTCAATAACAGATACTCTGCCATGGTAAGCTTAGCACAATGTTCTGAACACAGTAAGTGCTCAAGAAAGAAAGCCTGGTGTTAAGTGCATTAGGTTTATACCTTCCCATGTCAATACCCATTTTATTTCAGTTGGATAAGTAACATCATTTAAAGTTCATCTTTCATTTTTTGTCTGTTGTGACTTGTATATCATCCATACCACAACCTTAGAACTCCTGCTCCATCAGTTGTATTCATTTGACAAACACTCTTTGATAGCTTACTACAGGCTAGATGTTAGATTCTAGGAATCTTCTGGAGCTTATTATTTAGTGGGAACACCAGCAGTGTACAAGTCAACAAGCAAGATGATTTCAAATAGTGGTAAGTGAGCACTATTATGTGTAGGAAAAATAGTTCATCACAGGGGTTTTCTAGATTAGGTGGTCAGAAAAGCTTCCTTATGGATGTTATACCTGATGCAAAGTATGAAGATCAGTAATTGTGGAAAGAGAAACAGCTTGCTGTCTTGGAAATGCCCAGTTTCTTCTGAAAAGCTGTGAAAACATCTCTCGGAAAATGGAGACCAGTTAAACAAAGACTATAGACTGTAGCAATAGAAAAGTGTGCAAGGACTGACAAATTGCCACCTTGCCCTAAGTCTCAAACTTTTTAAGCTATTTTAAGAGGTTGTTTCATTGACTATCAAGGTTATAAAGTTACTTAGCATGAAGATCAGTGCTTTACTTCATGTGATATCTATGTAGCTCTGGTAGTATATGAGATGTGTTCCAGTGCCCAATGATGAACATTATTTGTTCTATACATTTAAAATACATATATACATTTGTAATCTCAGGTTCTCAGGAAACTGACATGGAGAAAACTATAGTTCCAGCTATGCAGAAATGTAGTAAGACCCTCAAAACTGGAATGCTAATACATGCCTGTAATCCAGCTACCTAGAAGGCAGAGGCAGAAAGATCATTGTATGAAGCCAGCCTCCGTCACAAAGTGAGACCCCATCTGAGAAATAGCTAAACCAAAAAGGGCTAGAGGTGTGGCTCAAGTGCCTCACTATCTACCTAACAAAAATGAGGCTCTGAGATCTAACCCCAGTACCACTAAATTATAAATAAATACATAAAGTATTCAGTCCATGATTTCATGATCATTATTGCCTAAGATGAGGTTAATGTATAGCTATTAGAGCTCACTTTACAGAAACCAACTTGACTGGCTAAAAATAGATTTTAGATAAGTTCATAGTAATAAGTCCAAAATGCGAAAGCCTGCCACTCGAGCTCCAGTAAATGAAAGCGTGTCCAAGCCTGTAATTTCCATTGTGCATAGAAATGGGTATAGTATGTGCAGTTTTTGCACATACAGAAACATTAATTAGGAGTCTACCTACCTTTAAATCCTTTCTACAGAGAAATTATATAGCACATATAAATGTCTAAAGAAATGTCAATTCCCTTTGGTGGTTAAGAAAAAAGCCTTCAGAATTGGAATGAGTTTGCATTCCAGCTCTGCTATTTCATTGGTATGTGATCTTGGACCAATAATTTGGACCTCACTTTGCATTTGTTTACATTCCACATCTGTAGAAATGGGACTGTAGGATCTCTTTGGGTTGCTGGAAATATGAAGTGAGATAATATACATGAGAATTTTTCCTAGTGCCTGACATATAGTAAGTGCTCAAAATACATTATAGCTATAGTTATCCAACTTTCTGGGCCAGTCTTGATTTGAAATATTTTGCTCCATTTTCAGAGTATTTGTTCTCATTTGAAATTCCAAAATGTGATCACTATGCCGTTTTCGTCAGTGGTTGAAAGGCATTGTTTTTCAAGTGTTGAGATGTAAAACTGCTTCCATTCTCCAGAATTGATTTAAAAATCTCAGTCTTAGTTACAGAAATCATACGAAGACCCAAAGCATAGGATAGGCTGCAATTAATAAACAGAAAATAACAAGTGTTGGCAAAGATGTAGAGAAACTTGAACACTTGTACTCTGTTGGCATGAATACAAAATGGTGCAGCTGCTGTAGAAAATAGTATGGTGGTTCCTCAAAGCTTTAAAAATAGAATTAGCATATGATCCAGCCAACTCTACTTTTGAATATCTACCCAAAAGAATTGGGTCCAAGATCTTCAAGTGATATCTGTGACGTTATATTCATTGCTATACCATTCACAATAGGTAGAAGTACAAGTAACCAAGCAATTTCAACAGATGGATGGATGAAGAATGTGTGTCATCTATTATAGTATGGCACATTATTTAGCTAGTAAAAGCTGAAGGAAATCCTACACTATGCAACAACATGGATGAACCTTGAGGATATTATGCTAAGTGAAATAAGCCAGACAGAAAAGGATGAGTAGTGTGTTATACCACTTCTATGAATTGCACAGAATAGTCAAATTCATAGACATAAAGTAGAATGATAATTGCAAGGGGCTTAAGGAAGGGGTAGATGGAGGAATGTCAAGTTACTAATTTTTCTTGACAGTACTTGGGATTGAACTCAGGGAGTCATACTTAGGCAATACTCTATGGCTCGGCACACCTCCAGCTCTTTTTGCTCTGGTTATTTTTGAGATGTGAGCTAGCCATAGACTATGATCAGCCTATTTATTCTTCCCACTATAACAGATAACAGGCACTTGGCACCATGTCATCTTTTTTTCCTGTTGTGATGAAATCTTGTAAACTTCTTTTGCCTATGCTACTCTTGAACTGTAAGCATTCCTACTTCGGTCTTCTCAGTAGCTAGAATGACAGGTGTGAGCCACCAGACCTGACTGAATGTGGGGTTATTATGAATGGGTACACAGCTTCAGACCTACATGATGCAAAGACTTCTAGAGATTGATAATGTGTTAACTATACAGAATTACAAATTCATTTACTGTCAATGAAGTATACTCTTAAAATGGTTAAAATGATAAATTCTATGTTATGTATATTTTAACAAATAAAATATTGAAAGAAGTACTGTGGTTTGCAACCAGCCTGGGCAGAAAAAAGGAAAAAAGGTGAATGAGATTCAATCTCAACAACAACAATAACAACAACAAACAGTTGTGGGTGGTGTTTTGTCCTGTAATCTAAGCTATACTGGAGGCATAGATAGAAGGATATGTGTGTGTGTGTGTGTGTGTGTGTGTGTGTGTGTGTGTGTGTGTGTGTGTGTGTGTGTGGTCTCTGAGCTCTTTTTTTTCCCCTCAAAGCTAACCCTCTACCACTTGAAGACATGGCTTCATTTCTGGCTTTGAACCTTGATCTTCAAATCTCAGACTCTTAAATAGGTAAATAAAAGGATTTTGAGCCAAATTTGATCCTGGGCCAAAACAGGAAACCTTAACTGAAAATTAACTAAGCCGAAGATGGATTGAGGAACAGCTCCAGAATAGCAAGTAAGACTCACATTTCAAACTCTAGTACTGTCAAAGGAAGACAAACAGTTGAAAAAATAAAGCAAATGCTTAAAAAGAATCTCTGGGAAAAATCATGAATATGGTATTGTCTACTTTGAGTTCCTTCTAGTGCTTACCAAAGTAATTGATGAAGTAGAAATTGGTCTCTCTCCCCATAAAGAGGCCAGCTCCCTTGGGTAAAAAATCTGAAAGTAAAAACAAGTGAGTACTCACAAAGTGAAAGTCAAAGGGTGTGTCACCAATAGCAAGATTAGCAAAATGGTAATAGTTTAAGTAAGCACCTCTGTACAGTTAGCTGAAATTGGGAGCCTAAATACTGCATGACACTGTGCTGTTTATCAGCAATGAAGTCTTTTTTTCCTATCTAAATTGTAAATCTTCTAATATACCTCTCTAAAATTTGCCTTGTTTGAAAAGGCCAAAAGGAAACTGAAAGCAATACAAAAATTATAGAAAAGTGGGAAATGTTTTTTTTGTTTGTTTGGGGCAAGCAAACAAATAAAAACAGGGGAAGAGAATTCTAAAAACTTTAAATGAGATATTACACACTATAGTCTCATAAATTAACAGCCTTTATTATTGTATCCCTGTAGGTTACAGCCATTATATTTAGTTTTGAATGACAAAACAAAATAAATGAAAGTAAGACAATAGTAGGTTCACATAGCAATTAAGGACTTTCAGGTGACTGAATGCAAAGAACTAAAGTGTTTAAGCCCATGGGGTTAGGTGTCAGCCTCCCTGGCCTTTAGTCTTGGCTCCTATACTTGCTGGCTATGTGATCCTGCCTAAATCATCTGAACATTACAGTCCTCCCATCTTAAATGAGGATGATGAAGATGTAAAGATGATTATGGAATGATGATGATGACACTGCCAACCTGCCAGGAGTAAGTGAGAGACTACTTACTAATCACTCAGTGTCAGCTATTACTAGATGGGTGCTTGGTAAATTCTCTATTTTGACTATAAAAGGAAAAGGGATATATTTTTATTAATCAAATGTAGTATGTCCCTACTCCCATTAAATAAATGCTGAGCAAATGTTTTAAATACCTTCTGTTGTAAAGCCATCAAAACAGAAGTCAAAAGTCTGCTTGGTGGCATTTCACATATCTCATCCAGTATGTATGGGGAAGGTAACTGTGGCACAAGTCAAACAATGGTAGGTTTTTAAAGTTGAATAATCTGACTTCAAATCCCATTTCTTTAACTTCTTTAACTTACTGTTTTTCTGAGTTTCAGTTTCCTCCCATGAAAATGAGGGCGTCTCTGTCACAGATTAGAGGGGAGGACAAGAAGAAAGAGTAGGTGTTAAAAGGTCAAGAGCATATTAGGCACTTGCCAAATGTTTACTGACTACATCCGAGAGAGGAAATAATTTTATAGAGATTTTAGTTCATATCTCTTATTGAGAACAAGGGCTCAAGTTGCTGTGCAGGATTGGCTCTGCCTCAAATTAGCTCTACCATTGCTTGTGAAAAGGTCAATATGGCTGTCATGTCCACAGACCTCAGGTACCTTATTTTATATGGATGTTAAGATATTCTAAAGCACAGTGATTGAATTTGGCTTGGACGCCAACACAGACCTTTCTAAATACATGTAGTGTTGGAAAAGTACTGAAATAGTCTGAAGATGCTACTGTTTATACCAACTTCAAGAATAATAGGGATATTGATGATGGTGACTCAAGTAACTTCTTTTTGTGTTTTTGTTGTGTCTTTTGTTTTAAATTACTGGCAAGTTTACAGTCTAACTTATTACCTAGTGATGAAGAATGCCTTTTCTTCTTTTAACAATATTAGATTTTTTTACCTTACTGGAAGACTGTTCAAGTATAACACAAGCTGATTATTGTGCCTATAAAATGTTTTAATGCAAATACAGGACCCATTAATAGCATCAAAATAATTCCAGTGTATTCACAAACCCTATGAAAAAAATTTGATATTAACTGACTTCCACTAAGACAGTTGATTAAATTTACCTGTTTCTAGAAGCTCCTATTAAAATATGATAATTTCACATACAGCGGAGAGCATAAATAAAATGGTAGAACACTTGAGTAGCAAGTGCCAAGCCCTGAGTTCAATCTGTAGTACCATAAAAATAAAGCTGGACACCAGTGTCTCCTTACTATAATCCTAGCTACTCAGGAATCTGAGTCTGAGGATCACAATTTGAAGCCACCTTGGTCATAAAAGTCCATGAGATTCATCTCCAATTCATCACCAAAAAGCCAGAGATACAGTAAGAGTAGTGGCTCAAGTGGTAGAGCACTAGTTTTGAGCACTAAAGCTAAGGGACCATGCCCAGGCTCTGATTTCAAGTGCTAGACACACAAAAAAAAATTAAGGTAGATGACACAGTAACATACATTACAAATCAACAATATAATTATCAGTAGAAAATAGATTTAGAGGGCTTGGAAGTTGGCTCAGTGGTAGAGCGCTTGTCTTGCATGCATGAGGCCCTGGGTTCGATTCCTCAGCACCACATAAGCAAAAAGAAAAAAGCCGGAAGTGGCGCTGTGGCTCAAGTGGTAGAGTGCTAGCCTTGAGCTGAAGAGCTGAGGGACAGTGCCCACGCCCAGAGTTCAGGCCCCACGACCGGACCCCCCCCACAAAAAAAAAGAAAATAGATTTAGACTATGTGTAGACGATTAGAAATAGAATTACAAATAATTATATAATATTAATATGACAGTCGTATAACAAATAAATATATACTTACTCAATATTACCAATATTTAACAAAGTCTATAATAAGACTTTTTGCACTAACATGAAATTACCAAAAATATATTTCACTTTTATTAGCAAATATCAGTTTTATGAAAATGTTTCATTGGTGTATTTTTATTCATGCATTTGATGTATACCAAATTCACCCCCTCCATCACCTTCCCTCATCTTCCTCCACTTTTCTAAAAACAATTTCACCACATTTCATTGTTCTATTTTCATATATACCTATGAAGCAAACTACATTCTCTCTATATCCAGTCACCCTCTCCCATCCTGCTGGTATCTTCCCTCCAACAGGGCCTGTTTTACTTTCTAGTCATTCATCTTTTAGTGTATATTAATTGTACAAAGGAATTTCACTGTGGTATTTCACATGGGCAAATATTATACTTTAGTCAGATTAAACTCTCTCAATTGCTCTCTTTTTCCCTATCCCATCTACCTATTATGCAACTGTGATTATTTTATGCCATTTGAGTTATATACACAGTGTATTTTAGTATTATTTATCTTTCATCTTTTTCCTTCTCCCCTCATCCTCTTCAACTGTCCTATAAATACAACCTTGTTCTCTAATATCTATGTATCTGTTTATCTTTTATGTCAAGATGCCACAAATGAACAAAAACACCTAGTATTTAGCTATTTGAACTTGGCTATCTTATTCAACATGACATTCCCCAGTTTCATTCATATTCCTGCACATAGCATAATTTCATTTTTGGTATGGGTGAGTAATATTCTATGGAATAGATGTACCATATTTTCTTTAATCATTTGTTAGTTGTTGGGCACTTGGCTGATTCCATAGCTTGGCTATTGTAAACAAAGCTGCAACAAATGAGTATGCAGCTATTTCTTGAGTTTTGTTTTATACTTCTTCAGTTATATGCCCAAGAGTGGTATGGTAGGGTCATAAGGCAGTGCTAATTTTATATTTTTGAGGAATTGACTCATGATTTTTTTTTAGTTGCTGCACTAACTTACGTTCCCACCAACAATGTATCAGGGTTCCTTTTCTCCCAAATCCTCACCCACATTTATCACTCTTTTTCTTAATGATTGCCATTCTGGAATCTTACGTAATTTTAATTTCCAACTCCTTTAGGGCTAAGGAGTTTGACTATTTCTTCATGCATTCTTTTAAAGTATATTATTAAAAGCGCTCAGGGAAGCTGGGTGCCAATGGCTCAAGCCTGTAATCCTGAGATCTGAGGATCGCTATTTGAAGCCAACCCAGGCAGATATGTCCCTGTGAGACTCTTATCTCCAATAAACTACTCAAAAAAGTCAGAAATGACTGTGGCTCAAGTGTAGAGTGCTACCCTTGAGCACAAAGAGGCTCAGGGACAGCACCCAGGCCTTGTGTTCAAGCCCCAGGACTGGCAAAATAATAATTTTTTTTAAAAAGGGTTCAGGGAAACAAATACTCTTATACATTGTTGATAAAAACTTCCCAGAAGGCAATGTGCATATCAGTTACCCACCATATAGTACACTAATGTGTGTGTGTGTGTGTGTGTGTGTGTGTATACATTCAATGAATGAATATTTTTATCCCTAGCACTGGAATACATTTTAGACATTCAGGAAATTCTTAACTCCAAAATGTATCAAAACTTGAAAATAGAATTTGTGGATTACTATTTTTGTGAGTCCCACTTTGGAAACACACAGAAAATTCATGGAATTTATTTTAACTCTTTTCACAACATGCCTTGGTACAGTGTTCTGAATTCATAGACACTACCATCAAATTCATAAAGTGTACTAATCTTATGATCATTGGCTCCTAACATTCTGGGAGATTTTTAACACCTTGCTATTATTAGCATGTTTTTATGCTGTCTCTCCATTTTCTTCAAAATGCTGCATTGGATATGTTTAAAAAATTAAAGCATTGAATATTTCATTTTGATTTGAGAAGTTTTCAAAAGGCTCATGATGATTCTTAGGATAATTGTAGCCCATCCTAGGAGGTGGCAAATTTAGGGATATGACTTGTTGCTTTGCAACCATCCTTAGGATACTTTTCAAATGCTCTTTAGTAGTTCTATAATATATTCTTCTCACAATGTGAACAGATCTTTTCCATCAGTAAGAAAAGTATAATTTTGTTAATGATAGGTAAGCATCTTATTATTTGTATTTGGCAGGCTTAATCATATTGCTGTTTTTTAAGAGGAAAACCAGCTGTTTCCAGATGTCATTAAAGCAGACATTACCACTGACAAAGCTTTATCACAAAGTATTTTATAACAGTCTACATGCTGTCAGAGCTGCTTGTATCAAAAATTCTTTGGGATCTAGGGCTTTGTGATTTCTAATTGCAAACTGCTTTGATTACAACCTTCTGCTCATATATTACAGTGAGTGACATGTCTGTCTGTCTATCTGTCTGTCTGTCTATATGATTCTACTGATACACATTTTCCTCTCTTATTATCCACACCACTTCAGCATTGTGATACTTTTGATCTTGGTGGCACTTTGCTAGCATTCAGATAAGCCTATCAGTAAGGCAGAAAGAAACACTTTGAACTTGTTGAAAACGGACACAGTGAATTTTGCTTACTTTTGACTTATTTGTGCAAAAATTTTGAATACATTGTTATAATTTTTTATATTTCCAAATATTTCAATTCTCATCTGAAGGAATATTTTTAGTGACCTTTCAGTATAAAAGACTATTGTAATTTATCAGCACAAAAGATTAATTATTGTAGTAACAAAAGTTTTATCTACTAGATAAAAGAGCTACTTTTATATCAAGAAAGATTTCTGTATTTAGTAAGGTCTTTGTTGAACTGACATGCACTCCACTCTTTGTGTTCATTTAGTCTTTCACCATCATGCCTACAAGAAAAACACAATTTAAAGCAGGTAATAGTTTAGGTGACTTTATTTTCCTTTTGACCTGCTGAAGGAAGTTCCTTTCTTCCTGAACACTTCAAATGTTTTTTACAACCTAGAATGCAACAAAACACTCATGTTCTGTGCATACTATGCATTTGTATGAAACTGAATATTTGCACATTACATTCTTCTTTATTTTTTGTGTGGGTGCTGATAGCAGGGCTTGAACTCAAGGCTTTCAAATTTCAAGCTTGATGCTGACACTCTACTGTCTGAGTTACAGCTACACTTCCAGCTTTTTCATGGTAAATGGAAATAGTATCTCAATGACTTTTCTGTCCAGGCTGGCTTCAAATAGCAATCCTCAGACCTCAGACTTTTGAGTAGCTACAGTTACTGATGTGAACCACCAGTGTCCAGCCATATACTACATTCTTTTTGTGTGCTGGTCCTGGGGGCTTGAGCTCAGGACTCAGGCATTGACCCTGAGCTTTTTTGCTCCAGGCTTACACTCTACCACTTGAGCCTCAACTGCACTTTTGGCTTTTTGGTGGTTAATTGGAGACAAGAATCTCACAGCCTTTCCTGCCGGGGATGGGCTTGAAACATAGTCCTCAGATGTCAGGCTCCTTAGTAGTCTAACATAGGCATGAGCCAGCAGTACCTGGCTCACAAACTGCATTCTTTTTTTGGGGGGGGTCTGGTCATGGGGCCTGAACTCTGGGCTTGGGCGCTGTCCTTCAGCTTTTCAGCTCAAGGCTAGCGCTCTACCACTTGAGCCACAGCACCACTTCCGGCTTCTTTCTTTTTGCTTATGTGGTGCTGAGGAATCGAACCCAGGGCCTCATGCATGCAAGGCAAGCGCTCTGCCACTGAGCCACTTTTCCCAGCCCCACAAACTGCATTCTTAAATACAAGTTTTGGAGGAAGGACAATACTGTATGGAGAGTAATGATCCTATCCTGAGAACAAAGGATAGATTTTAGAAATGTAAACCACTGACATCCATATTATGGATTACTGAATAGCGTTTGTGAAGATTGGTTTGTATGTACTGTAATAGAAAGATGTCAGATACAATGTTACATAGAGTTAGAAAATAATATATATGTATAACTTATGTAGAAATATGTATGTTCTTATGTACAATTAGACTAATATATATAAGTATATACATAGAAAAAGGAATTGATGGATATAAATCAAATGGTTTTAGTTATTTTTGGGACAAAGAATAAAGTGGGTGGGGAAATGGTATAAAGACAGATTTTTATTTTACTTTTTAGTTCATATTTTGTAAAATTTGACTCTTTACGAGTATATATTTATTTTACAATTTAACAGTTTTGCTTAAATCCCCTTAATGAAATTTGCTCTTGTCATCGCCAGGTCTGAACAAGATGGAAAATTTCAGTGTTAGGTCCTCACCGGCTTCAAAGTAAGAACATAAATAAAACAACAATAATAGTTCCTATTTTCAACACTTATTTCACACTAGGTTTTTCATAGAAACTATCTAATTTATTCCTTCTAATAACCTTGTAAAGTCAGTTGTTTCCCATTTATACTGAAAAAGCCAGTATTCAAAGAGATAAATTTGTTTCTTTATTCCAGTCTCCATAGCAAGAATATCATGCCCTGGATGGCTTAAGTAAAAAATAAAAATAAACATTTATTTCTCACAGTTTGGGAAGCAGAGAAGCCAAGACAAGTCAAGTTGCCAATGTGGTCAGTTTCTGGTGTGAGTCTTCTTTCTGATTCCCTCACAGGGAAAATCCAAACCGAATTACCTCCCAAAAGTCTCACCTTCAAACATAATCCCAGTGGAAATTAATATCACACCATGAATTTTTGGAAGACACAAACATGCAGTCAATAGCAGCTGGAAGATGCAGTGAGCAGGAAGTTGAGCTTGACTTTATTTGGCTGGCTCTTAAACCATGATTTTGTAACTGAACAGTATAACCTATTTGCAAGTACACAGACTTTATTATAGTTCCAGGGAGTTTTCTAAGTACTTTCGTACTCTGCTGGTTAATCTTGGTCTTCAACTCTATTAGATTAAGAGTCATATAGGAGACTAGTAAAGAATTTTCTAGGTTTTTCATGTGAGAGCGTTTCTGGAGAGGATGAGAGGATATAGGAAGGAGGAAAAACTGCCTTTACTATGAGCAACATAATCCAATAGGCTGAATGGTTATTAAAAGGAAGGAAAGGAAAAATCTTGCTGGTGCAGGCATTTTTTTCTTTTTTGCAAAATACGTTTTTTAAACAGTAAAAATACTGTACAGAGGTGTTACAGTTACATGAGCAAGGTAATGAGTACATTGCCTATCAAGCATTGTTACCTCCTCCTTTGATTTCCCCTACCATCCCTTCCCTTTCCACCTCCCCAACTCCTCCCTCCCCGACAAAAAATTGTAAAGTTCATTTTCAACATAGTATTTTGTACATCTCATTGTTGCAATTGGTCAATCTGTAACCCTATTAAGCATTTTTTCCCTTCCCTTCCCCAAGCTTGAGAAGTATATATACAAAATGCTGGGCACTGACATCAACTACAGTGAAAACAGGGGTTTTACTGTGGGGGAGGAACATACAAAGAAACAAAAAAAATCACGTGGTACATTATAAATATGTTAGGAACAATAGCAAGAAATAAAAAAAACACTTGTGTCTATCTTGGGGTTCATTTTGCTTAACATCATCTTATCTGGTCATATGTACATAGCTTTTGACCTTTTCTGCTTGTCCTAGACATATACTAGTTATTGAAAATAAGGAAAACCATAGGACCTATGTTTCTTTAGGCGTGGCTTACTTCACTTAATATCATTTTTTCCAAGTCTTCCCATTTCCTAACAAATGGAGCTATGTCATACTTTGTGATGAAGGCATAGCATTCCTGTGTGTGTGTGTGTGTGTGTGTGTGTGTGT
Organism: Dipodomys ordii; assembly: GCF_000151885.1. Lineage (NCBI taxonomy): Eukaryota > Metazoa > Chordata > Mammalia > Rodentia > Heteromyidae > Dipodomys > Dipodomys ordii. The sequence goes on from NW_012267304.1 coordinate 5,418,511, forward strand.
GTGTGTGTGTACTACATTTTCTTGATCCATTCATCTACTGAGGGGCATCTGGGTTGGTTCCATGTCTTAGCTATGGTAAATAATGCTGCAATAAACATAGTTGTGCTGGTAGCTTTAGTATGGTCTTGTTTGGGTAAATGCCAAAAGTGGGATTGCTGGGTCATAGGGGAGCTCTATGTGGAGTATTTTGAGGAACCTCCATATTGCTTTCCAAAGTGATAGAAAGACAGCCTCTTCAGTAAATGGTGCTGGCAAAATTGGTTAAACACCTGTAGTTAGATCTTTATATATAACCTTGCACCAGAATCAACTCCAAATGGATCAAAGACCTCGAAGCCAAAGCAGACACCCTGAAAACATTACAGGAAGGAATAGGAGAAACCTTAGGTCTCCTAAGCACAGGCCAAAATTTTCTCAATATAGACCCAGAAACACAACAAATCAAAAAAAGGTTGGACAACTGCGATTGCATGAAGCTGCAGAGCTTCTGCATGGCAAACGATATAGCTAGCAAGGTCAATAGAAAGCCCATGGCTTGGGAGAAGATCTTCACTAGTCATAGAATGGATAAGGGTCTCATATCTAAAATATACTTGGAACTCAAAAAATTAAATCCCCTAACAACAAATCTTCAAAGAAACAACTGCCTGATAAACAAGTGGGCTAAAGACTTAAAGAGGAACTTCTCTGAAAAGGAAATAAGAATGCCAATAGACACATGAAGAAATGCTCAACCTCTCTAGCCATAAAAGAAATGCATATCAAAACAACATTGAGATTCCACTTCACCCCAGTTAGAATGGCTATAATCAAGAACTCTAATAACAACAGATGCTGGCTGAGGGGATGTGGCCAGAAGGGAACCCTACTGCATTGTTGGTGGTGCAGGCATTTCATCTCTCTGCTTCTAGTCGGACAAGAGATGAGAAAACTCTCTTTGACCATGCCCTCCACGCAATAATTAATTAAAAGCTCTGAAACTGTGAGCCAAAATAAATTCTCCCTTATTTGTTCAGATATTTGGTCACAACAAGGAGAAAGCCAAACACACATTCTGTTCAAATTATTATTATTTTTTGTCAGTCATGGGGCCTGGGCGCTGTCCTTCAGCTCTTCAGTTCAAGGCTAGGGCTCTACCACTAGAGCCAGAGCACCACTTCTGGCTTTTTCTGCTTATGTGGTGCTGAGGAATTGAACCCAGGGCCTGATGTGGGCAAGGCAAGCAATCTACCACTGAGCCACCTTCCCAGCCCCAAATTATTTTTTATGCAGTACTGGGGTTTGAATTCAGGGCGATTTGATTGCTAAACTGGTGCTCTGCAACTTGAGCCACTCCATGCCTCCAGCCCTGTTTTTAGCTGGTTGTTTTGGGGATGGAAATCTATCAAGGTTTTTCTTCTCAAAGAATCCTCTTGATTTCAGTCTTCTTAGTAGCAAGTATCACAGGCCTGAACCACCAGCACCTAGATAATTACTTTTTGGGGGGGGTCCAGTTGTGGGGCCTGAACTCTGGGCCTAGGCGCTATCCCTCAGCTCTTCAGCTCAAGGCTAGCGCTCTACCACTTGAGCCACAGTGCCAATTCCGGCTTTTATTCTTTTTGCTTATGTGGTGCTGAGGAATCGAACCCAGGGCCTTGAGCATGCAAGGCAAGCGCTCTACCACTGAGCCATCTTCCCAGCCCTGGATAATTACTTTTTAATATACATAATGCATTTATTCCTCACAACAATCCTATGAGTTTGATAATATTTTGTTCTACCTTTTTTTAATCCATTCTCTGGAAAAGTCATCCTGAAATGTTGACTCCTTGAAAAAAAAAAGAATTATATATGGTTTTCACCAAGGAAACCTCTGTACCCAGTACCTGCTTCTCTCTGGTGAGTGCTCAGTATATAGTAAATGAGTGAATGAATGAATGAATGATTTTATCCAGAAAATTTTCCATTGATTCAAGAGGTCATAGGCTTGAACTCCAAACTGAACACTTTATAATAGTAGTCTTGTGAACTCACCCTCATCTCTTACCATGAAATCTAGCTTGACCATCCATTCTACATTTCCCTTCCCTGATCTATTTTTATGACAGTTTTCAGCCATATCAATTCCTATTTTAATAAGTAGTGAGTGAGAGAAGAACAAGAAAGCTCATTTGTGTCAATGTGGATGTTAATGGAGGACATGCTGCTACATGAAATAAGTCAGATAAGAGACAAATACTGCACATCTTATTCATATGTGGAATTTAAATTAATTGATCACATAAAAACAGAAAGAAATATTGTTGCCACAGTCTTGAGAAGAGTGGGAAAGGGAAGATATTGATCAAAAGGTTCAAAATTTCAGTCAGACTGGTGAAACACATTTAGTGATCTATTAGACTACATGGTAAACCCATAGGGCAATAAAGTATATTTCAAACTTGCTTAAACAATAAATTTCTAACATTCTCACTATAAAAATAGATAAGTTGGGGAGGTGATGACATGCTAATTAACTTGATTGAGATTTTCTACAATGCATACATAGATCAAAATTTCAAACCAGGCACTGGTGACTCATACCTGTAATCCTAGCTACTTGGCAATTTGAGATCTGAGGTCATGGTTCAAAGCTACCCAAGGCAGATAAGGCTATGAGACTCTTATCTTTATTTAACTACCAAAAAGCTAGCCTCAAGCAAAAAAGCTCATGGATGGCACCAAGGCCAAGCCTTCATTTCAAGTCCCAGGACGGGCACACACACACACACACACACACACACAACCCACATTGTACCTCAAATATACACAATATGTGTTGATTAAATATTAAGTTAAAAACTTTATATGCATTATTTAATTTAATCTCCACATAATCCTATAACAGAGTTGTTATTATCTTCATTTTACAGATAAGAAAACTAACTCACAAGGAGATTTGCCATGTTCACATAGTAGGAGATTGAAAAAATGAGTCAGTTGAAACTAATTTTCAAGTCTGTACATTTTACTAGTACATTAAAATTTTGCAGGCTGTAGTAAAATATCGAAATAAGTTTAGTGTATTCTTTTCTCTTCCTTAGCTGTAATTCATTGTCATAGTAAGAATTTTGCATACAGCAAAATGAGAACTGAGTAGTATACATTTGTATAGATCATAGAATATAAAATTTATAATTTTTTTTTGATTCCGGTCATGGGGCCTGAACTCTGGGCCTGAGCGCTGTCCTGAGGCTAGTGCTTTACCACTTGAGCCACTTCCAGCTTTTTTCTTTTTGCTTATGTGGTGCTGAGGAATTGAACCCAGGGCCTGATGTGGGCAAGGCAAGCAATCTACCACTGAGCCACCTTCCCAGCCCTATAATTATTTTTTAAGAAATGATTTAAATAAAAATTCAGTTAATATTTGAAGTACAACATGGGAAAAAGTAAAAGTTTTTGGTGAGGACTGTAGGTTGCATCCAAGATATTGTATAGTAACACTTGACATATACACATATACATCCACATCCACATACACATATATGTAGCAAGAAAGTAAAAAAAAAACTTCATATATATTGTGTGATCTGCATTTTCTTTTAGTTTTAAATTGTTTTTTGCAAAATTCCTTGTTTTCATTTTATCTGATTAGAGACATTTGAGAGACTGTTTCTTATGCAAGGACACTCATTAATAATCATAATCAAATCCACTATTTGCCAACAAACAATTAGCTTTGAGAACAAAAGGGGTAAACCACAAATAATTAAATTATCTGGTAATCATTCTTCCTTGCTTTAGATGTTAAATAGGATTTGGTCTTTAGTCACGGCATGGATTTAATCCAGTCATTAAATACAGTTGGGTTTTCAAAGAATGCAAAAATTTTGTATTCACACTGAGTGTTATTCTCCCATTGTTGTGCTAATACAACTCTAGGAGAGAAGTCCACTGTGATTGCCACATGCAGGAGAAAACACTATTCTCCTCCCACTGCACCCCAGGAGAGTACAGGCCCTGTTTCTCTTAACCTGCTTTGTATGGCAAGTGGAGTGGTAATTCTTGTTCATCTTAGATTTCTTCTCAAGGCCAGGCCCTTGGTCTCATCCTCAAAACTCATTTCCAGTCCTTGTCTCACAGTAGTGGTACTTAGACTCACTTGCATAAGTTGTGCAAAATCTACTTGTTTGGCCCTCATCCTCCACACTCTTATTTCAGTACACAGAGGACCACATGTAGGGTAAAAGCAAATTTGTGAATTTTAGAGAAAATTTTAGAAGCATTACATTTAATGAAATTAAAACTGAAAGCAGGTGATATTGATGTTTACCCTAGGCTTAAATCATGCCACTGTCTTTGAGGCATCAGAAGACATACTGGAATCTGTGATATACATAAAATTGTAGGTCTTATGTTCTTTTTTCCTAAACTGGGCATAAGCACTAAATGGAGTATAAATACAGAGCTTTTCAGTTTGGAAAGAGCAAATTGGGATGACAATGGAGCAGTGAATGGGACCTATATTGCTATTAAAATTATATCCTAGAGTTGGTAAAAATCAAGATGCATAATCATAGTAATTAGTAATGACAAAAGCTAATACTTTTGAGCGCTTATCATGTAATAGGCCCTATACTGAATATCTTTTGTCTATTTTCTCATTTAGTTCTGACAATCATGTGGCCTCATGCTACAGGCCAAAAACTGACTCATGAGGTTAATTTTTCCATATTCACTGAGTTGGTCATCTGCAACCCTGATTCAAACTTCCTTTTACTTGAGCCACTAGTCTTAAAGATAAAGCTATACAGTCTCTATTTGCTTTTAGACTATGTAAGTCATTCTTATTATTACTCATAATGAACATGACAGTACTTAGGGGGGAAAAAAGCTGAAGAATGGGAAAGAAATTTTAAACTGGAAGTCTATACTGTAATTTAAGCAATGAAATAAGGCCAGGCACACAAGAGTTGCTTTGTAGCTTGGCGAGGAGTCGAGGAGTCCTGGGGAAGTTCTAACTTTGATGATTAGAGTAGTTCTTAGTGACAAGAAGTAGCAAGACCATTGTTATTTGTTTAAAAGTGTATGATTGTCTTTCTTAGTGCCAGAGCCTTCTTATCTCATTCAGCTTTTTCCACTCACAGCTGGAGCTCTACCTCTTGCAGGCGTTCTTTTTTTGTTGTTAGTTAATTGAAGATATGAATATCACAGATTGGTTAACCTGGGCTGTGTCCAATGTGTGGTCCGCAGATCTCAGCCTCCTGAGTAGCTAAGATTACAGGTGTAAGGCACTAGTGCCCAGTACATTGTTTTATCTAATGTACCCTTTTATAATGTTCTATATGCCAGACACTGATCTATCCATTTTATTTATCTTGTGTGTGGTAGTATTAGGGGTTGCACTCAGGACTTGAAGTTTTCTAGGCAAGTTTTCTACCACTCGAGTCATACCCACAGTCCCAATAAACTCCTTTAAATTTTTCTAAGAACTCCTTAGAAACAGGTACTGTTGTTATGCCTATAATACAGGTGAGAAGACTAAAGTTCAGAGAAATTATTTAATGTGTCCAATGTCACATAGCTTCTAAATGCTAAAGCCAGGTTTTGAACTTAAGTAGTATGGATATAGTGGCAATACAATGCTGTCTCTTAACACAAAAGTTTGATATTTTTCTTTCTCTTGTGCTTGCATTCCTTTTCCAACCCCTCCCCTCACAGTGGAGATAAGGTCTCACTATAAAGTTTAAAACCATAAAGGAATATACCTTTATAGGAGGGAGACAAAGGTATAACTTCTCTGGACACTTAAAATACTATTTATCTGAACAAATATCAGGAAATGGAAACATGGGTTTTTGTTATTGTTATTGTTGGTGATGAGGTTTGTTTTTGCTTTGGAATTTTTTCTTTTTAGGAGGGTAGTAGAGGGGTGTAGAAAGGGAAGGAGGAAGGCAGAACAAATGAAGTCATGCTATTCAGTATAACTTGGGGGGCAGGAATAGGTAGAGGAAACTGGGGAAAAGTAAAGGAAGAGGTGACATTGTCTAAAAAAAGAAATGTACGAGCCGGGCACTGGTGGCTCATGCCTGTAATCCAAGCTACTCAGGAGGCTGAGATCTGAGGATCACGGTTCAAAGCCAGCCGGAGCAAGAAAGTCTGTGAAACTCTTATCTCCAATAAACCACAAGAAAACCAGAAGTGGCACTGTAGCTCAAGTGGTAGAGCCCTAGCCTTGAGCTGAAGATCTGAGGGACAGCGCCCAGGACCAGAGTTCAAGCCCCACGACCGACAAAAAGAAAGAAAGAAAGAAAGAAAGAAAGAAAAGAAATGTACTTATTACCTGACTAATGAAAGGTTAGCTCCTCTGTACAACACCTTAATAATATTATAAAATAAGTAAAAATAAAGTTTGACTACTGTAGAGTTGCATGTAGTAAGTGGCTTACTGAGGTCATAGCATACCAGATCTTGAGTAGGGGGCATAAAAGATAGCTTTATCATAAAGGTAGGTCTTGAATTGAATTTAGCATAGAAATATGATTAGAATTTAGAGAAGAGAATGGAGCAACATTTTGCAAGCTGGGCTTATTATGTGTACTAAGACAGTCTTTCTCAATCTTTATCATGTCATAGGTCCCAAAGAAAGAATAGTATTAGTTCAACACATGGTGGAAACATCTTAGGAAATTCAGCTGCATTTCCCTGACCCAGCCAAGCACAGAGGGGAAGACTTTTAGCTTCAGGCATTTATGTTAGGCAAAGTCTGATAAAAAGGTCTGCACTGTAGTCATGGTGACAATACTGGGGTTTGAACTCAAGGGCTTCCTGAATGGTACACAGGTACTCTACTGCTTGAACCAAGCTCTAGCCCTTTTCTATTTATTTGGTGCTGCTTCTATTCTCATTATTTAAAATAGTATTTCTATGCTAGAATTGTAGAATTTAGTTATCTAAAGTCTTTCCAATGGTATGTTCTACATACTAATTTGAATGCCTGATAGGCATCAAACTTACCAAGTTCCAAAGTGAACTCTCCATTCCTTTCCCTGCTTACAAGCTCACATTTAAACCTGCTCAGCTAGACAAACTTGCTCCTCATAATTTTCCCCATCTCAGTAAATCCTAACTTCATTCTTCCAGTTGTTCAGGCAGAAGACTTTGGAATCCATCTTGATTTTTCTCTTTATACATTAATTCTAATGGCAAATCTTTTCAGTTCTCCCTTGAGAATATATCCAGAATCTTACTATTTTTAATCATGTCTGTTGGACCATCCTGGTTCATATCACAATGATCTATCTCCCAGAATATGTTATCCTACCCTCCCACATGTTTTCTGTGATTATGTCTTTGCCACTCTCCCACAAGACTATTATTTCCTCATTGGTTTTAGAACTAATTTTGTTACAAAAGTCAGGTCATGTCATCCCTCAGCTCAAAACTCCTACAGTGATTTTTCTTCTTACATACAGTAATAGAAAATCTCCTTACAATGACCAACAGTGTTGGATGCAATACAGATTTTTATAGAATTCACTCCTTCACCTCCCTTGTATATTGGATCAAATGCTTCCCCTATATGGTATAGATCCTCTCACATTTAAATTTTCAAGTGCCCTCTCTTCATTACCTACTTGCCTTCCTGTTTAAATTTTCAAGTGCCCTCTCTTCATTACCTACTCGCCTTCCTGTTTTATTTCTTTAGACTCTCAAAACAGATTCACATTATCTGTTTACCTATTAACTGTCCCCTCCTAGAACAAGTACCAACAATTTTTTTTGTAAAGGGCCAGATAGTCAAAACTTCAGGCTTTATTAGCCATCAGTGTCTGACACAGTTACCTAGCCCAGGCATTGATATACAAAAACAGCCAAAGATGATACAAAAAAGAATGACAATGACTGTGTTCTAGTAAAGCTGTATTTACCACAAAGACAGCAGAATAGTTTTAATCGATAGGCCATAATGTTCTGAATTCTACTAGAGCTTAGATCCCTGGAAGGGCTGGAACTGTTGTTTATTGTTGTGTCAGCAATGAACATCTAAAACAGTTTGTGACACATAGTAGGCCCCTGATACATTTTTATTGAATGAATGAATCAATGGGAGACTGGAGGTCTGTGGGAATAAAATAATTATAATAGCACCATTGAACACAGAATCTTGATTGAAAGCAACTGTTAGCTGGATTTATGGCATTCCAATTCTCCTTCTTTGTCTCTTCCCTCTCATTCCTATACTACCACTTAAGCATGTCATATACACTAAAAGTTGGTTTCATTGCCTGTGTAACTCTCTTCATGTGTAAAATTTCATCTGAATTACTTTAAAATTGTCATTTCTCTATTCAATCCTCCTGACTCAGATTCTCTCTAATAACAATAATAACTCAAATACTCAGCACTAAACCAGAATGCCCAAATCATTATTTTTAATTAATTTAAAACAAGTGCTGGTAATTGCTTTTACTGACAACTCTACAATTTTCAACACTTCATCATATTTTGAAGTACTCTCAGAAGTTGAACAACTGTTACAGTTATGACATGAGATGATATTTTCCTTCTATGCGTTTGATGTGAAAGGTTTGTTCTGATAAACTTCAGCTTTCAAGTACTCCCAACAGTAGGATGCACGTGGTAAGATACATGGTAAATGAACCTTTTTTTTTTTTGCCAGTTCTCACTGATTATCCTCTCCTTCCCTGGCTTTCTTGCAAGCACTAAAATTTGGTTGACATTATATACCTTCCTGTTGAAAATGAACATTTACTCAGATACTATTCATAGTCATTCACACATACTAATATTTATTGAGCATTCCTTATGTTTATGATATTGTGATGAAGCTATATATATATATATGTGTGTATGTGTGTATATATATATATATATGTCTAGTTAATTCTTACAATACACCTTGGAGGAAGCTACTATTATCATTTTACCAAATAGACAACTAAGGTGCCAAAAGCTGAAGTAACTTACAGCCACACAGTCAGGGAATTAAGGAGTTTTCTATTACAAGAAAGCTGATGAGAAAGTAGACATGGCATCATAAACTCACAGAAGCCTGAAAATTAAGACCGAGAGCTACATACTGAAAGGGAACAGCACACCTAACTCGAGTTGAAATCAATCAGTAAGGCAGGAAAATACAATTCTCAAGAACATCAGCTAGTTAAAAAAAGTTGTACAACAAAGGAATGAGATTGACTACCTAATAAAAGTGTAGCTTATCAACAAGAAAAGGGAACTTTCCTATATTTCATTGTGAAATAATGCTCTAAAATGAAATCTTTGGAAAATACCACTGTGGCCTTGGAATTATAGTGGCTGGAAATTCCATCAAGGAGTTCATGATACTATGACATGTGCAAGCAAGTTCTTTGACCCTTATATTAAGATAAATAAAAATAATTAGAAGGAGAAGTTGTTTTTTTTAGTCCATGCCCTGACATGCTGATACACCGTCTTTCTTTCTTACTGCATGGTTGCATCAGACTGCATAAACCATGTGACACCATCCTTTCAGATAATTTTGCATCTTGTAATACTTTCTCATGCACCAGAAACAACCACCATATAATAAGCGCCTGCACTAAGCCAAGAAGTTTATAGAAAACATCTTTAATCCTCCTAGCAACCTGATGATCTCATACTATTCTAAGCCCCATTTTCAGATGAATAGACTGAGGCTCACAGGTTTTATGTGAATGATCTAAGGCCATAAAATGAGTTTTTGACTCCTACAACAAATTATAAACTTAGTGGCCTGAACAACACAAATTTATTCTCCCGTGTTTCTTGTAGCTATAAGTCTGAAATTCCAATCTTGGCAGTGCCAAGCAGCTCTATGTCAGGAAAATGAACCCTTAGATATGTATTTTAATGTTTTTTTCTTTCATGCATGTTTTTCTAATGCATTTATAAGATTATTTCTTTGTTGCTTTGTATGTCCCTCCCCCACAGTATAACCCCTGCTTTCTCTATATTTGATGTCAGTATAACTTGTGGAGGAGATGGGGAAAAACCAGTTGTTTAAGGATACAGGTGGACCTGTTGCAACAATGAGAAGTACAAGTTGTCATGTCCAAAACGAGCTTTACAATGTCGGTGGGGGGAGGAAGGGGGGGAAGGAGAAGGATTGGTATTGGGGGGGAGGGGGGAGGCTGGGAAGGGATGTGAAGGGTAAACAAAGGAGGAGGCTGCAATGCTTGGTAAGAAATGTACACATTATCCTGCCCATGTAATTGTAACCCCTCTGTACAGTATGTTCACAAATAAAATTAAATTAAATTTAAAAAAATAAAATAAAATATTTAGCATGTTTTAATTAGAATCCATTAGCTGTTCAGGGGATTTCATTGGTACATATCTATATATGTAAATAATATACATTGATCAAATTCACCCCCTGTCACTGTCCCTCATCAAATCCCCTTTCCCAAATCAATCTCAACAAGCTTCATTGTTTAACATTCACACGTGTACATAAAGATTTTGACCACATTCAATATTCTTTACTCCCTTTACCCTCTTCCTTTTTCTAGTGCCTCCCCAGAACCTGTTTGGCTTTCCTGTCATTCATTTTTAAAGTGTATGTTAATTGTTCAAAGGGGTTTCATCATAGTATTTCACATATGCATGCATTGTACTTTAATCACATTAACCCTCAACTTATGTACTCTCGGTTTTCTGTCCTCACTCCCCCTTTTGTTCAACTTTTTTCAGTGTTTCATTTTCCCATCTTAATTCACAGATCCATAATCATGTCACAGGGAAGAGTTCATTATCACATCAAGCTGAAGATTCTCTAGGAAAAATGGAAATTCAGAAAAAAAGAGTTTTTGTGCCTCTAAGTCAGTGTCTTTTCAGGGTCATTGCTTCAGATGATCATTTGACATTGACCAGCCAGCATCTTGATTATAAACAAAATATTCTTATACTGGTATCTATTTATGGACCTAGTACTGTTCAATTCAGATAGGTTATTATACTTATACCAGGCTGACTCAATTAGTATTTCTGAAGATAGGATCCAGGAACCTGTATTTTAAAGTAAGTACTTATAATAATTCTGACACACATTCAAGTTTGTGAATGACTGCATTCTGGTGAAATCAGGCTTCCACCACATTGAAGCACAGATTGAACTCTAAATATTCATTTACAATTCCAGCCAATAACTAGTAGTGCATTCTTGTATACTGATCTGTAGTCTTTAGTTATGTGACAGTATCAGTTTATATGGTTTAATTTAAGTCAAACCAAAGATAATTCTAGTAAGATTTCTTGTTTTTTTTTTTTGTCAGTCATGGGTCTTGAACTTTGGGACGGGGTGCTGTCCCTCAGTTCTTCAGCTCAAGGCTAGCACTCTACCACTTGAGTCACAGCACCACTTCTGGTTTTCTGCTGGTTAATTGGAGATAAGAGTGTCATGGACTTTCTTGCCTGGGATGGCTTTGAACCGTGATCCTCAGATCTCAGCCTCCTGAGTAGCTAGGATTACAGATGTGAGCCACCGGTAACTGGCTATACTAAGACTTTTTAATCTCACTCGCCTAAGGCAATTTATATAAAATATTTTAAGGAGAATACAATAACCTCTCCCTAATATCTCAAATGGATCCCTAAGGTCCCTTTTGGCTTCAACATTCAGATTCTACGAATCTGAAGTTTCTAAAACTGGTTGCAAGTGATGTCCCTGAGTGTTTTCTAATAACATATGTCTTTTCCAATATTGTTAAGAGTAAGATAATATATGCATGTGCCAAGCATGGCAAGGCAGGGAGGTGGTTAGTAAATATGTGTGCTGCTTCCAGTGTATTGCTACAATAACATCTCTTGAATTATTGAAGATACAAAATCAGAAACTGTATGTGTATGAAAATTAAGGAATCAGCTGTATTGACAATTTTACATTCATTTGATTTTAAGCTCAGTGGACCAGCTTAGCTAAACAACAACAGCAAGATGGTCTGTGGAGGTCTTGGGTTTCTATAAACATATTGTTTGGAAGAAAAACTCTAGTGACTGACCAAGCAAAAGTTTTGTCCTAAAAGTCAGCTTCCAAGTTCCAATATGCTTCCAACGTTAGCATTTCTCAAAGAGTGTTCCATGTAGAGCTAGTTCCTGGGAATGGACCTTTATAGTATTATGCAAGAACTTGGCCAACAATGAATCATTGAGTTAGTTAATGTGGTTGCCCAGCTTCAAGATTATTTGGAGTCCTTAACACGTTAATAGGAAACATGAAACTCTAAGAGGTGGGTGGAGAACACTGTGTGTGTGTGTGTGTGTGTGAGAGAGAGAGAGAGAGAGAGAGAGAGTGAGTGAGAGACAGAGAGTCTGAGTCCTAGAGCTTGAGCTGATTGCCTTAGCCTTTTGCTTTCATCTCAGTCTCAGATATCAGTCTCCTGAGTAGCTAGGATTACAAGCATGAGTTATCAGCACAGGAACCTGGTGTGGAATACTGTATTTTGTTTGGTGTGTGTGTGTGTGTGTGTGTGTGTGTGTGTGTGTGTGTGTGCTGGCCCCAGGACTTTATCTCAAGGTCTACCACTGCCTCTGAACTTCTTTTTCTCAAGGTTAATAGTGGTCTTACACTCTAATTCTGGCCTTTTGGGGGGTAGTTTATTGGAGATAAGACTTCTTTCCTGGGCTGGTTTGAACCACGATCCTTAGATAGCCTCTTGAGCACCTAGAATTACAAGCATGAGCCACCAGCGCCTGGTTGGAGAATGGGTTTTTAAGTTTTTGAGAATACTCCAAGTTGACTAGTGACCTCCCACTTACAAGAACAGATGCTTTTCATTTGTTTTTTTTTTTTTTGGTCGGCCATGGGGTTTGAACTCTGGGCCTGGGCGCTGTCCCTCAGCTCTTCAGCTCAAGGCCAGCGCTCTACCACTTGAGCCACAGCGCCACTTCCGTTTTTTTTCTTTTTGCTTATGTGGTGTTGAGGAATCGAACCCAGGGCCTCATGTATGCAAGACAAGCGCTATACCACTGAGCCACCTTCCCAGCCCGCTTTTTAGTTTTTATATGACACAAATTAACAAGAAAACTACTATATGCTGCCTTTCAGTCTGCATAGTGTTATCATTTTCTTTGCACAGTTTAGAGTCCTTGTACATCATTGTAATCAGTTCTGCATTCACGTTGGCCTCGCTCACCTCTCTGTGCCTTCATTGTGTTGGAATGGCAGACATCCAATCCTGATTAATCCCACTTACTATTTCAAACCCATCACAACCAAGGAATGAATTGATAAATGCTTATAACCCTGTTAACAAATCTCATCCTACATCCATAAACACTAACCCCAAGACCTACAATTTCTTTTATCCTTTTCTTTCTGTTAATTATTCATTCTGTAACTCTTCTTGGATGTCTCTTTTAGAACTTCTCTCTCAAGCTTCCAACAACATTTTCCTTATTTTCTCTCCCAGCTGCTGGTTTTGCTTGCTGTTTCACTAGGAAAAAATTTCTATACCAACCTACTTGTGTCTTGATATACAGACGCTGACTCCCTTCCTGTTATATGCTCCTTGATCCACTTGTGTACTAGATCCTGTCCCTCTTTTTAGTCAAGCTAAGCTCATTGCTATAGTCACTTTTCTTCCTCATGCAAAGTCACTAAATTTTCTCTCACAAAAATCAACGTCTTTGATGTTAAAAAAGTTTCTCTTCACTCAGGCTATAGCTCAATTTCTCTTCTCTAACTTTTTCTTAAATCTTTGCTAATCAAGATTTTTCCATCATCGCTTCACCTAAAGGATTCATGGGTAGGTCAACAAAAACACTTAAGTGTTAAATCGATGGTCATTTTTGCTACTTTCATTTTATTGTAAGCAACAGTAACATTTGACATGGCTACTCACTCCCTTCTTGAAATTTGTTTGACACTTGGCTTCTAGGAAATTCACACATATTTGGTTCTTCTATTTTACTAGCTGCTCTCTCCTTATATTCTGTAGGGTAAAATTTTACCATAAAGAAGTGATAAATGTTTAAGGAGGTAGATAGATTTGTTTAACCTGATTTAAACATCTCTCAATGAGTACAAGTATCAAAGCATCGTTATCCCATTGATATCTAGAGTTTTTTACCTTTTGAATATCCGTTTAAAATATTTAAAAGATACTCTGAGACTAAAGAGATGACTGTGTTTCCCAGTCATCATTTTCCTTCCTCCTAACCAGTCAGGACAAATCCTGGAGTCTTCCTTAACCCACTTTTGGGGGAATTTTCCCATTTGGTACCATCTCCACTACTTCCATATTAGTCCAAGCCAGTATCATTTCTTATGGGAATCATTTCAATATTTATTAAAAATGTAAATCACATTACCTCTTACTTTGGTGCAAAACCCTTGATGGTTTTTAAATTGTTCAAAGTGAAAGCCAAAGTTCTCAGAGTGATTGGCAAATTCTATATGCTCTGCTTTCTTCCCCCAGTATCTCTTTGACCTCAACGTTTACTGCTCACCTCCTTGATTACTCATCCCCAGCCATATGGCCTACTTGCTGTTTCTCAGACATGCTGAGAAGACTCCCAGAGGACCTTTGTGGTTCACAGTAACTAGAATGTTCTTTTTTTGTCCATATAGCCATATGTTTACTCAATTGCTTCTCTAAGAGCTCTATACAAATGGCACTGTAGCACTGGTGATTCTTTGAGTGCCCTATTTAAAAATTGACACTCTGTATACAGTATTTTCACAATTAAAAAAATAAATAAATAAAATTGACATTCTTGACATGCCTTTTTTACACTTTCCCCAGCTCTTTAGTATCCTTTATAGCACTTCTTTCCAGATAGGTAATATTTACTTTATTTGCTTACTGTCAATTCCTATTGACAAGATTTGGGGAGGCAGGATTTTGTTTTGTCACTACTACATTCTCAAGACCTAAGTTGCTAGGCACATAATAATAGGTTCTGGATAACTATTTGTTAAAGGAACAAGGAATGATTATAAGTGCAAAGGGAGTTCTGAGATTCCTCATATCTTCAGGTGGACACAGAGCTCCTTATCATCTAAACTAGCTTCCTTCCTAGTACAGAACATTCTGTCTGTGTCTGTCTGTCTGTCTGTCTGTCTGTCATGCCTGTACCAGGGCTTGAGTTCAGGCCCTCAAGTTCTTGCTTAATTTTTCATTCTACACTAGTACTCAACCACTTGAGCCACACGTCTAGCTTTTTGGTGGTAAATTGGAGATAGACTCACAACCTTTCTGCCCAAGCTGGCTTCAAGCTATGATCTTCTTACCTTAGCCTCCCAAATAGCTAGGATTGCAGGCATGAGACATCAGTACCTAGCTTCTCTTTGTGTTTTTATATGAAGACTTCTGTACAGCCTTAAGTAATATGCTCCAGAGTTGGAGTTATTTAATTTCTAGAAATATTTCCCAAGGGTCCTTTTTGCATAATATTTAATAGGAATTAGAGGTACACAATACAAACCAGCAAATATCCAAAGGGCAAGTAGTAAAAATATATTCTATCAATTCTGCCTGCCACTACACTATTCTAAACTACTCTCTCTCCTTTTGTAAAAAAAACTATCATTATGGAACAAGATTTTTAGAAACATAACTCAGATCATATTATTCTTCTGCTCTTTTGAAGGGGAAAGTGACTGAGGTAAAACCCAGGACCTTGTACATGCAAGTCAAGTGCTCCACCCTTGATCTTTACCTGCAGTCCAATTCCTCTATAGCCAGAGGTATCTTATTGCACTCAAAGTAAAAGGAAGAGTTTCCCTCTGCCACAAGCCATATTGTATATTTATCTAAAAATAACCTCTATTTTATACATAAATTTGTGTGCATAATTTTAACTATGCACATGATTTTGGACCCTTCTTTCTTTTCTCACTTGATCCTACTATATTCTTTACAATGGCTTCATAGTTACCCACTGTATAGCTCCCATACTCTTAAGGATTCTTCAGGTATGGACTTCATTCTTTGTCTGGAGCATGTGTACCAATATCCTAAAATTTAATATTGATATTTATGTACATATAAAGTCACCACTTGGTATCTGCAGGAAATTTCTTCCAGGACCCTCTATGGATATAGAAATCCACAGATACTCTAATTCCTATGGGAACTGGTGTAGTATTTGCCTATAACCTATGGACTCCTTCTATCCTTCAAATGATCTCTAGCTCACTTATAATCCTACTGCAAAATAAATACTATATGATATAAATGCTATATAATTATTATACTACATTAAATAAGGAACAATGACAAGTAAAGTCTGTATAAGTTCAATTCAGACTCATTTCAATAAGCACGTTGGATGTGCAGTGGGCTGAATCCCTGGGTGTGAAACCTTTGGACATGCAGGGCCATCTGATGGCAAACTGTGTTTTTTGTTGTTGTTGTTGTTTTTAACCAGAGCATCCCCATCAGATTCAAAATTATCTGAGACCCAAAAATGGTTATGAATCACTATTCTGAGTATGAATCTTATTCTGCTGTTTGGAGCAGTTTTGTCAGTCTGACACATAGAAGATGTACAACAAATATCTATCAAATAAAGAAATAATACAAAATGAATCTACTCCTTCTCTATGTTAGTTTTTGCTTACCTTGAAGAACCTGTTATGTACTTCTAAGTCATCCCTTTTACTTAACTTTCTCTAATTTTACATGGTTTCAAAAATCATAAGCTTTCCCCTTCTCTAGACATGCTCTAATGTATGATTTTTCTCTCAAAAAGCCTACAGGAATAGGAAGGTAATTTAAAAATAATAAAATAGACCAGTTGTGAGATAATGACTAGTGATAAGACCTGCGGTATCCAAACACTTTTCTAAAGACATTCAAATTCATTGTGTAGGAAGCTAAGACTGGGAGAACCACAGTTCCTAGATAATCTAGGTAAAAAATGTTGGTGATATTATCTCAAGAGAAAAGCTGCTCATAATGGCACATGTCTGTTATACAAGCTACAATGGGAAGCATAAATAGAAGCATTGTGTTCTAGGTAGGCCTGAGCAAAAAAAAAAAAAATAGAATTCATCCTAGACGTATACTAATTATTGCAAATAAGAGAAACCATAGGACCTATGTTTCTTTGGGCCTGGCTTACTTCCCTTAACGTTTTCCAATTCTTTCCATTTCCTTACAAATGGGGCAGTGTCATTCTTTCTGATGGAAGCATAGAATTCCATTGTGTATGTATACCATATTTTTTGTTTCATTCATCTACTGAGGGGCATCTGGATTGGTTCCATATCTTAGCTATGGTGAATAATGCTGTGTTAAACAAAGGTGTGTTGGTGACTTTAGCATAGCCTTGTTTGCGATCATTTGGTTAAATGCCAAGAAGTGGGATTGCTGAGTAGGAGAGCTCTATGTGTACTCTTTTGAGGAACCTCCATATTGCTTTCCAGAGTGCTTGAACAAGTTTACATTCCCACCAACAGTGCAGTAGTATACCCAATAGTTCAATAGCTATTTATATATCACCATATAAGATGACACTAACCGAAATGAACTCCAAGACATGGACTCAAGAGGTTTTCCTTTGCTGTTGTTGTTTTTAATGTAGTATGTGATTTTTCTGTTTCCTCTATGTTCTTCCCTCTATGGTATATCCCCTATTGTCACTGTATTTGATTGTGGTACCCTGGTATTGTAAATAGGTATATTTGAATTAGAGAAGGGAAGGGGAATAACAGAATGGTGAAACATAGGACAAGGGGGCAACCAATGCAACAGTGATATATACAAGAAAATACATTGGAAATGATCTGTACAACTTGGGGGATAAGGGTGTTGGGGGGAAGGAAAGTAGGAGAAATCATGAGGGAAGGGGTAACAAGTTTAACAAGAAATAAACTTATTACCTTACTTATGTAGCTATAACCCCTCTGTACATCACCTTGTCAATAAAAAAATTAGAATTCATCTAAAAATGATGAAAACAACAAGGGCTGGAGGCATGACTCACCTGCTAAGACTATTTACCTGTGTAATGAAGCTAGTGGAGTTCAAACTCATGAAGACTTGAGTTCAAACCCCAGTATCTCAAAAAAAGGTGTTCACATTCAAATTCATGTATAATACACATATAATTTATTAAATAATATTTTCACGATAGTTTTGGTCCGTGGAGTGACAGTTTATGACTCTAAAAGGCTTGAAGTCATAGTTTGTCAATATTCTTTCACATCTTTTTGTTCCCCATCTTTTTGTTCCTCATAGATCTGACAACTTAGTTACACTAAACTAGTCTCTGGTTCTCAAAATACCCATTTATGATTTCTACTACCATCATTTTCCCATATGACTTTCTCTGCATGAAATGTTATGTGGTGTATTTTCTATTTGCCCCTCTAGATTCACTTTTTAAAAATAGAGTTTATTCTTAAGAGTAGTTTTAGGTCACAGGAAAATTAAGAAAAACATACAGAGTTCCCATATATCTCCTTCCAGATTCATTTTTACCCTTTCTAGCCTCTTTCTATATCTCTTGAGTTGACTTTCATGGACTTATTAACTGGTTTCCTTGTTCTTTGGATTCTTGTTGGATAAGACCAAAGGAGGACACTAGTAAAGGACTGTAGATTGTAGACAAATTAAAATTAGGTATGCATTCTCCTGACTCCCTCTCTGTGGAGTGTCTTCAGCTTGACTAAGTCCTTTTAGAACCATCTTCCACAGGGCACGCAATTGTTTGGCAGCCACCTTCTAGTTACAACTACTCTTTGTGTTTTGATTACTGCTCCCTTTCTTTGAAAATAACCTCTCCACCTTTTTCTACCTGGTGTATTCCACACATTGTTCAGGCCCCAGTTTCTTTGTGAAGATTCTCCAGTGCCTTTCCCTTGGAGAAAGTCAGATACTTCCCCACCTTTGTGAGAATAGTACTCTGTGTTTACGTCTTATTTTTTAGGTCTTGGTCAATCAGATGCTTGGTGAATTTGAGAATGTATATGAAATCAAAGGAAGAGTATTTTTCTATATTTTACGGTTATTGTAGAGTTGATATACAGTAGGCTTACAGTTATATGAATCGGGTAAAGAGTACAATTTTTTTTTGAACAATGTTTCTCCTTCCTTCGCTTTCTCTTGTTTTTTTTTCCCTCCCATTCCCACCCACAAGATATCCAGTTCATTTTCTACATAGTGTTTTCAGAAGTGTTTGATATTTAAAAGAAAAGCCAAATTATTTTTTAAAAATAATTTAAAGTAGACAGGCATCAGTGGCTCATGCTTATAATCCTAGGTACTCAGAAGGCTGAGAGATCTGGGGATTGTGGTTTAAAACCAATCTGGGCAGCAAAGTCCATGAGACTCTTATCTACAATTAACTACCAAAAATCTTGAAATGGTGCTGTGGCTCAAGTTTTTTTTTTTTTTTTTTGTCGGTCGTAGGGCTTGAACTCTGGGCCTGGGCACTGTCCCTCAGCTCTTCAGCTCAAGGCGAGCGCTTTACCACTTGAGCTACAGCACCACTTCCTTGTGGCTCAAGTTTTAAAGTGCTAGACTTGAGCAAAAGCCTCATGGACAGTGCCAAGACCCTGAGTTCAAGCACCAGGACTGGTAGAAAAAAATTAATATACAGCATATAGAGCCATATATTTTTCTGTTTGTATGTCAAAGTATACAGATATACAATTCTATTTCATTATATTTTATGGCTGTATTGTATTCCATTTGATGGATGTATTCTACTTTATTATAATTTATACTTTAATATACTTATATATTATACTTTATTTAAAAAACCATCTATTTTTGCCATTATAAGTGATACATCTTTTTTTTTGATTGGTTGTGGGGCCTGAACTCTGAGCCATAGCACCACTTCCAGCCTTTTCTGCTTATGTGGTGCTGAGGAATCGAACTCAAGGCCTCATGCATGCAAGGCAAGCAATCTACCACTGAGTCACCTTCCCAGTCCCTAAGCAATACATCTTAAAACACAGAGACAGAATGGATAAGGTTTAATAACAGAAATATATGGCTTAACTCAAGAAGCAAAGCAAAGAAAACCTTCACATTCCAGAAAGAAAAAGAAGCTTCTAATTATAGTAAGTAGCATGAATCAAAGTTATACACATCACCAGGAAAATGGGTTGAAATTTGAAGTCCTTTACAGGGCTTGCAATTGAGTATGAATTCTACTAAACAAGCAATGGAAGAGAGCTGTCTTACATATGAATTGAAACCAGAATATCCAAATATCCAGGGGTACAATAACAATAACAATAATAATTTAGTATTTACTGTGTGCTATCAATTTATGTATTTAGTTAACACCAAAACCCATGCAGTAAGCATTATTTTGTTTTATTTTACACATAAGGAATAAAATGTTTAAGTAACTTAGTTAAGGTCAAACAGCTAGGTACTGGAAGATCTAAGATTCAGATCCAGATGACACCAATATCCATGCTCTTTAAAAACATGCTACATGCTCTACAAACAGGAAGAATGTCACCTGCCCTAAGATGTAAAGATAAACACATCCATGCAGAGTTTAGAACTCTAAACTTGAATTAAACACTAGTAAAGGATCCAAATTCATAGTAGCAATAAAATGCAGATAACCTAAACTTAGAACTTGACATAAAAACTGGTCCAGAGATGGAAACACCATAGATCTCTGGCAGAAGAAAGGGAAAATCTTTGTATATAGTCTCTCATAAAACTCAGAATCAGGTTCTCTCAGAATAGCTGTCACACCAAACAGCTATGATCAAGAAAAGCTCTTACATACAAATGAAAAAACATATGAGGAAACTAACTAGAATCCAAGATATTCGACATGTACAAGGAATGCAAGAATTTATCCAAAGGTATGAGTGAAGTGAGGATCGCTAGAAAAAGATACAGTAATGGGGTGACACTGATCAAGATGCATTATACCCATAAGTTGACATGTTGATTGAAAATCTTTTGTGTAACAATTTAAAGATATTAAAAATAATTTTGTGTCAGTACTGGCTCTTGCTTAGCTTTTTTTTATCAAGGTTGGGCTCTCCTTGAATCACACACTTCTAGATTTTTGCTGGTTAATTAGGGATAAGAGTTTCATGGATTTTTCTGCCTGGGCTGGTTTCAAATCACAATCCTTGGATCTCAACCTCCTGAGTAGTTAGGATTAGAGGCATGAGTCACAAACAGCTAAAAAAAACCCATAATTTTTAAAAGGTTTTATTTCTAAAGAACCACCAATAGTAGAGCACTCTGAAAGGACTTTAAAATATTTTATGTTTAAAGATTTAAAGACAAGAAATGGAACATAATACCTAAAGTAAGAACATGGTGTGTGTGTGTGTGTGTGTGTGTGTGTGTGTGTGTGTGTGTGTGCACCATAAAAATGTTCTAGAAATAAAGAATATAGGAAGTATGGGATGGATTGGAAAAAAATGTGGTACTAATTTCACCAATTCCACTGAAACGTTTAAAATGCCAGCTGATAGGTTTATGGCTGAAGAAAGAATGTGTAGAATAACACATTTAACTGAGATCATCTTAGAATTAATAGAACATCATAAAAATACTAAATATAAAGGAGTTAATGAAAGATATCAATAATCTCCATATCTAATAGAAGGTCCAGAAGAAAAACATAAGAAGAGGTTATGTTTAAAGAGCAATGGCTGACAATTTTCTGGAATGGAATGAAACACGAATCTTCAGGATAAAATCATGCACATGGCCTAAACAGAATAAATAAAACCAAATTGACTCCCCATGGGTACATCATGGTAAGAGTGTAGAACATCAATAATAAAGGGAAAATCTTGAAATCTACTGGAGACAAACAATGCTGCAAAACTATTTCTGTAAGGCAGATTACTGAGAGCCAAATGTCTGAGCCTAGGTATATGTACATTAAGAACAATGGATTGTTTTAAGTGAGTATGTCAACTAGGCTAGTAGTATTTCTCTCAACATAGGCTTATATTTCTTTTAGTACATCCTGTGACTATCTCCTCTAGTTATCCATTTTTATATATTTGAAACTACATTACCACTATTGATTCATATTGATCATGAGGCCAATTAAAATCCCCAAGACTTTTTCAAATGAAGGATTGTCGAATGGAGTCCTCTTTAGCATATAGTTGGGCAATTAAAAGTTAAAACACAGAGACAGAATTATCCAGATATTGGTGAGGTCATTCAGGGCAGGAACAATTACAGAAGGTTTCATAAAGGAAGTGGGTTGTAGGTTGAGTAGGAGTTAAATTAGGTGGAGGAAACAAAGGATAGCTTCTGGGTTTGTGGGCTGGAGGTAAGAAGAGTAATCAGATACATTAATAGACCTTGGGACAAGAATGGAATTTGGAGTTGATAGGTGGAGAATAAAAGAATATAGGGATATGGTTCAAAGTAGGATAACACATAAAGATAAAGGGTCTAGAAAGCCAGGCAGAATGTTGGACTTGTTACTAAACATAGGCAATTGGGAGCTGTTCCAGTATCTTAAAAAGAATATTAGGCTTTCTGGCCTGCCAAAGAAGGAATAGGGATACTGGTGAAGTGATACACCCACTAGTCCTCTTGCTTCTGGTTTACTGGACAGCTATAAGACTAATAGTGCAGCTCAGCAAACAGGGTGGCTAGTGTGATTTGATGTATCACCTGACCAGTGATACTATAAGTACTCAAGCTAGAATGGCAAGACCAAATGTAGTATTCTGGCAGAATGGTCTATTAACATATTTAAGATCTTTATTATTAATTTTGATGTTTTTTCAACATTTTTAATATATACCTTTTATTGTAAAAATACTGTACAGAGAGGTTACAGTTACATGAGTAAGGTAATAAGTACATTTCCTATGGAGCATTGTTACCTCCTCTTTTGTTTTTCCTCTACCATCCCTTCCCTCCCCACTTCCCCAACTCCTCCCCCCCCCAAAGTTGTAAAGTTCATTTTCAACATAAGGTACTGAGCTTTAAAAACCCAGGGCCTTATGCATGCTAGGCAAGTGCTGTGTTACTTGGGCCACACTCACAACCTATTTTTTATTTTTTTTTACTTTGGTTCTTTTTTATTTTGGTGCTATACAGTCTAGGCTGTCTTAGGCTATATAGCTCAGGGTGCTTTGTATTCATAATTCTCCTGCTTGAACCTTCCAAGTACTGGGATTATAGGTATGTACCACCATACCCTGCTGAATGACTTTTTTGTTATTATTTATATTTTTGTTTGTAGTTTTTAGGTCAAACATTTTAAACCCAAGTAGTAAGTATAAGAATGGAAGAGGCGGGCTGGGAAGTTGGCTCAGTGGTAGAGCGTTTGCCTTGCATGCCTGAGGCCCTGGGTTCCATTCCTCAGCACCACATAAGCAAAAAGAAAAATGCCAGAAGTGGCGCTGTGGCTCAAGTGGTAGAGCGCTAACCTTGAGCTGAAGAGCTGAGGGACAGCGCCCAGGCCCAGAGTTCAGGCCCCACGAC
>NW_012267304.1:5445414-5450679 GCF_000151885.1 Dipodomys ordii
CCCTCACTCCTCCTCCTCCTCCTCCTCCTCCTCCTTCTCCTCTTTTTCTCCTTTTGCAGTGACAGGGATGGAACCCAGAGTTTCCCATAGGCCAGCCAAGCATTTACCACTACACCATACCCACAAGTCCATTCTATTCAGATCTAATTAGACTCCATGTCTAATGCTACCAACCTCACAAAGCCTTTCTAGAATTCATCAAAGGATATGAACTTTCATTTTTGGAATAGGAGTGGCATTTAGCATTTCCCTTATGACATCCATCATTTCATATCTATTATGATTATATGTAAAAACAATAACTAACTTACCTTTGTGCAGCACTGTGCCAAATACTTTTCAAGTATTAGGTGTGTTAAGTATTAGGTTCTCAAATATTTGGTCTTCAGTATATTTGCATGCTTAAAAATCACGGAATAACTCAAGGAGTGCTTGTGTAAGGTTATATCTGCTAATATTTACCTTATAGCAAATCAAAACTGAGATACTTAATATTTGTTTTTGTATATGAAACAATAACATGAAACCTCATGACATGTTAATGTACATGTGCTAATGAAAAATAATTGTATTTTTCAACCACTCCAAAATACAGTGAGAAGAGTAAAATTGCTTTCTCTTTTTGCAAACCTCTTCAGTATTTAGGTTAAGAGGAAATAGCTGGAATTCTCCTATCTGCTTTATTGAGACTGTTACAATATCACACCTCAATGTACTCTCTGGAAAATTCTACTGTATTGTGAGATGATGAAAGGAACCAGCAAACCAGACCTTCATATTTTTATGAAAACAATTTTGACCTCATAACTTCCCAGGGACCCCGCACCATGCTTTGAAAACTGCTGGTCTGCATTAAAGAGTTATCATATATGAAGTGCTTAGAATAGTGCCTGGCCCATAGCAAGCAGTAAGTGTTGGCTATCATTATCTTCCTCAATTCTTACAATCTCCAGGGAAACGAAGCCACCAAAAAGCTAGGTATGTGCTCCAGGTTGTGCAATTATTAACAAGAGACAGACCTGGGATTGCCAGTTACTTACTCATTCCCCAGCACCTGGACTCTTAAGTACTAGGTTAGCTTGCCCTTCTACTTACACAGTGAATAAGTTAAAGGTCTAGGTCCTGTCATGTCTGACTTGGGTCTGACTCTAAATCCACTGACCTTGACCTTTAAGCAATTTTGGCATTTATGAATGGACATTAGGCAGGTAGTTGAAAAATTAAATCTGGAGAGTGTTATAATTGATCCTAAAGGTCTGTGGAAAGTAAAAATGTTTAAGATGTGCAGGGCACAGTGGTGCATACCTGTAGTCTGAGCAATCTGGGAGGCAGCGATAGAGGACCAAAATTTGAGGCCAGTCCTAGGGGGGAAGTAGTTAATGAAATCTTATCCTCTGCCTCAATCTTAGCTATTCTGGAGGCCAAGGTAGGAGGACTGTGGTCCAAGACTGGCCATGGTAAAACAAAGTGGGCCTCTGCAAAAGGAATAAAGCAAAAGCAATGCTAAGGGAATGGCTTAGATGGCAGAGTATTTGCCTAGCTAGTGTGAGGCCCTTAGTTCCAACCCAGTGCCACCATCAAAAAAAAACATTAATAAGGAGAAATCCATAGACTTGTGAATGAGACAGCTGTGGATGTCAGTTTTTCCCCTACTTGCCATGTAATCTTGGTCTAATTTTAATCTGAGACTCAGTTCTGTCTTGAGTAAAATGATGAAAATAACCTTTCTCATGGATTGCTATTGTGAACATGAAATCTGATCTTGTTTACAAAGCATCTGATTTAGAAGAGATTCTTAGTCACAGTCACTTTACTTTCTACTTTGATCTTATTAGTATGGAAACTAGGTAAGGGCAGGATTTTTTTGCCAGTCCTGGGGCTTGAACATAGGGCCTGAGCACTGTCCCTGAGTTTCTTTTGCTCAAGGCTAGTACTCTACCACTTGAACCACAGCGCCACTTCTGGCCTTTTCTGTTCATGTGGTACTGTGGAATCGAACCCAGGGCTTCATGTATGCTAGCCAAGTTCTCTACCACTAAGCCACATTCCCAGCCCAATGTGACCTCACAAATATACAAAGGAAAGAATGACCATGGGTAGACTAGCTTAGTGTAGAAGAAATACCAGAGATATTGAATTTATTCAACTAGATAATGGACTGATAAGATATAATATAGTTCCTTTGGCCCTGGGGCCTAACCAATTTCCTCTTGCAAATTCTTCTTTGGGAAACAAATTCCAATGATTCTAGTGTCACTAAAATGGCTGCAGTGGTCCCCCAATAGTGGCTTTGCCAATCTAGTGGAGCATCTACCTACCCAAATGGCAGGTACATCTTTTCCAGGCATGCTGCTCATTACCTTTCTGTTCCCACCATATTTCTCACTACTCAAATGAAGTTTGTAGTCTTACCTCTGTTTTTTTCTCAACAGGCTTGCTCGTTTAAGATAACATGAGTACTACAACCTCAGGCTCCTTTCTCTGTACTTTGAATTGCTTTCTAGCTTCCATTCTTTATTGCTCTCTGTCTCTGTGATAGCTTTTTGAGAGACTTACTTGGCCTACTTTCTTAGTAAATGCTTTGGTAAGATTTTCATTTTCATTTGATATTAACTTTTTCCATGAGAGATTTTTTTTAAAGATGGAAAAAAAGGGTATCACTTTTAGCGATTCTTTTATATTTCAAGTCGCTGATGTCTTCCATCAGGCTATCACCTTTATTTCAAGAGTTTCTTCCCTTAGTGACAAGTTATGACTTCAAAAGTAGAGAATGTTGCAACCCTTCAGGGCTCCCTATATATTCCTCTGGGTTTACTCTGGGACTTCCTTTGAACAGCTCCATTTCCCAGCATCTGATATTACCTGTTTTTGTTTTCTACTGGTACTGGGGCTTGAACTCAGAGTCTGTGCTCTTGCTTTATCTGCTTAAGGCTGGTGTTCTAGACTTGAGCCATGACTCTACTACTGGGTTTCTGCTGGTTAATTGGAGGTCAGAGTCTCTTGTATTTGTCTACCCTGGCTGGCTTTTAATAACAATCCTTAGATCTCAGCACTCAGCATCCTTAGTAGATAGGATTACAGATGTGATTTACTGGCACCCACCTTGCTTTTACACACACACACACACACACACACACACACACACACACACACACACACTTGGTGCTGTTCCTGGGGCTTGAACTCAGGACCTGGGCACTGTCCCAGAGCAGTTTTGCTCAAGTCTAGTGCTCTAGCACTTGAACTACAGCTGCTCCACTGACCTTTTTGTGGTTAATTGGATGTGAGTCCTAAAATTTTTCCTGCTTGGACTGACTTTGAACCGCAAGCCTCAGATCTCAGGTAAAGTGGGAAAGAATAGATGATCTAAATAATGAGTAGGCATGGGTTAGTTCAGCAGTCCTAGAAGAGTAATAGGTTGCAGCACATAAGAACAGATGATGTAGACAAATTTGAGCTTGTTTCCATTGGCCTGAGGGAACAATGAAAGATTTTGAAGTAGGACAACATAATCAGAGATGTTCTTTAGGAACATTCAGATCTTAATCCATGGTTTCTCTATGCTGTGGATAGTATTTTTTTAAACTTCTTTACTAAGAATTCTTATTCACTCTAAATCTATGCTTTGGTTGCAATTCTTTGTTTCCAAATGCTTTAGTGAAAATTCAGAAGGCCATGTTAAAAAAAATCAGAGAAAAAACAAACAGCACACAAACCCAAGGTAATTATGTACAAGTCTGGGAAGAAAGCACAGTGGGTCATGACGAACCTTATTGAACAGAGTGTGAATAAGCAATGTCCCAATTGTAAAGGGGAAAAATAACCCAGCATCCAAACACCACCATCAATAAGAAACAAAGGTAGCCAGAATTGAGAAGACACATAAAGGTTGTGGAAATGCTAATTTCAGACTTTCTGATTCCCTTTCTTATAAAAGCAGGAGGAAAACTTAAAAAATAAAAGGCAAGGCAAAACCACGAGATTGATGGTTAGACTAAATGAGGAAAAATAGAAAGGAAACAGGAAGGAAAGGTATAATCCATAGCTTGCTTTGATGTATCAATTGAGTCAGAAATTTAAGGCATGCTCACTGGCAGTAGAAGGGCCATACCACAAATAGACAAGGGTTCTAAACAAACACCTACTGGTAATTAGTTTGTCAAATTATTTGGTTGTTCTCTCTCTTCCTTTCTCTACATTCAAATTGCTACTGCTTTCTTATGAACCTGCCCCAGAAAAGTGTGCAAAATCTCCCTACTCCCAATGATAGGGCCACCATTTTGAATACCATAACTTTCCTCACTTCTAGATTTCCTACTCTTAACTACCTAATTCCTCTATTTTTGGCTTCAATATGATCCCAGATTGAGTTGTCTAATACTTCCTGGCTTATGAAACTTCTGTGGGAGCCCATGGTGTGTAGGAAACACTGGAAAGATTTTCTTGTGTGTGTGTGTGTGTGTGTGTGGTGTGTGTGTGTGTGTGTGGTGTGTGTGTGTGTGTGTGTGTGTATGTGTTGTTCCAGGGGTGTGAACTGAAGGCCTAGGCACTGTCCCTGAGGGTTTTGCTCAAGACTAGTGCTCTACCGCTTGGGTCACAGCTCCACTTTTGGCTTTTTGGTGCTTAATTGGAAATAAGTGGCTCAGTTCAAGTACTTTCTTGCCCAGGCTTACTTGAAATTGTGATCATCAGACCTCAGCCTCTTGAGTAGTTAGAATTACCAGTGTGAGCCATTAGCAGCCAGTGGAATTCCTGTAGCTTTGTCCAATGCAGCGACAAAAGAAAACAAAGGTTCTTTAGAGCCATGGGTGAAGAGATGAGTAAGGAGTCATGTCAACTATGAGAAACTCTTGAAACAAGTCAAATAATGGCTTTGTCCCCCTGATATGAGAGTCATTCCTCTTCTCAGAATGTGTGGACACAAAATATAAACTGATGTTGGCTAAGTGTGCGTGAGAGAGAGAGAGTGTGTGTTTGTGTGTGTGTGTGTGTGTGTATGTGTGTGTGTGTGTGTGTGTGTGTGTGTGTGTGTGTGCCAGTACTGGAGCTTTAACGCAGGGCCTGGGTGCTGTCCCTGAGCATTTTGCTAAGGCCAGTGCTCTACTATTTGAGTCACAGCTTCACTTCTGGCTCTTTGGTAGTTAATTGATGATAAGAATCTCACAGAGAAATAATCTTATAAATGTGTTAGAAACAATTGCATGAAAGAAAAAAACATTTGAATACATATCTTAGGGTTCATTTCCCTAACATCAACTTATCTGA
>NW_012267304.1:5452674-5471456 GCF_000151885.1 Dipodomys ordii
AAAGCCGGAAGTGGTAGAGCGCTAGCCTTGAGCTGAAGAGCTGAGGGACAGCGCCCAGGCCCAGAGTTCAGGCCCCACGACCGGACCCCCCCCCCAAAAAAAAGCTGAGTGCTGGTAGCTCATGCCTATAATCTTAGGTACTCAGGAGGCTGAGATCTGAGGATCATGGCTTGAAGTTAGCTTTGGCTAGAATGTCCTTGATTCTCTTATCTCCAATTAACCACCAAAATAGCCAGAAGTGAAGGTGTGGTGCAAATGATAGAGCACAAGTTTGAGCAAAAAATTTTCTAGGACAGTGCCTAGGCCCTGAGGTCAAGCCCCAGGACTGACACCAAAGCAAAACAACAACAATAAAAATAACCATCACAAAACTAGGTTGGACCCATTGCTCTTAGGAAGTCAAAAAGATACATTTTTTAGAGGCAATACTATATAGTTGGGGAAAACCCTGGGGTTTGAGAGATTTAGGTTTGCATTTTGACTCTGTTATTAGTTGTTATAAGAGCTCAATTTCCTTGAGCCTCAGTTTCCTGATCTGGAAACGATATTTTGAGGATTAAATAAGTCAGTACTTAAAAAGACTAGCACATGATTACTGTCCACTAGATGGGTCATGACCAACTTTCTATCCCTTTGCATTTAGCTTAATGAAAATTACATTTAAATGGATGAATTTAGCTATCTTGAGAAACTTGGCAGAAAAGGGGATCAAGGCAAAATATCTCTATTAACTCCTAGGAATCCAGAGGAAAATATGAATCATCTTCATTTTGTTTATGGGTCACTCTGAATTAGGGCACCATCTTCCAGGAGGCAACAGATGTGGCAGAATGAGTCACTGTAAGACTCTTTCTTATGCCAGGATAGCTTCTCATATTAAGTGCATATTTTGTCTGTGATGTGCAGAAAAAAAGAGTTGCAAAATTACTGTAAAGTCTCAGTGTCTATGAATGTGTTCTTCTCTGTCCCTCCCCTCTTTTTTTTTTCTGGCAGTTCTAAGGGTTTGAATTCAGCTTCTCTAGCTTGTTAAGCAGGCATGAGACTACTGAGCCATATCTTAAGCCCTGTTATTTTTAAAATAAGGTTTGCTCCAGGTAGGATCCTACCTGCCATAGGCTTCTCATTGTTGCTGGGATGACAGGTATGCCACTGCACCTGGCTATGGGTTGAGAAGAGGGTCTCATGGATAGTGTACTCGAACTGCTATCCTTTCATTCTCAACCTCCATCCAGAGTAGCTAGAATTAGAGGCATGACCCACCAGCATCCAGCTCCTCTAATTCAGTATCCTGTTCTTTAATTTCTAATCGACTTTCATATATTCACACCCAAATGTACTTCATGTCTACACAGCGACATTCCAAGAGACTCCATTATAGCTCCAGAAAAAGCAATACTGAAATGACAAGTGTTGACTCTCTAGCTCTAATAGAGCTCAATTGGAAAGAACTTAATGCTCTCAATCCGGTTGGCATAGATTTGGAACCTAGCTCTACCACTTACTTCTAGCAAGATTTTGAATAAATATTTAACTTTTGCATATTTCTATTTCTTTACTTGTCAAATGCAGACAATAAAAATACTTACCTCTCAGTGTTTTTGTAAGGAACTGAATGAGTTAACAGAGCAGTTAAAAAATGTCTGTCATCTAGTAGGTGCTATATAAGATTAGCTTTTATTATGTTTCATTTTAATGGCTTTATTGAGCCCCAATTCACATAACATATAATTTACTAATTTAAAAGATATGTTTAGTACATTTATGCATTTTTATAATTATCACTGCAATCTAATTTTTGAACATCTTCACCATTGCAAAATGGAACCTGTACCCAATGATGGCCATTCTCACCTCTGAAGACCCTATATTAGGGTATCTTCGTAATGCTCCTTGATCAAAATTCACCCCTTTTATTACCCCCTCATCCCCCTTACTACTTCCTATGTCTATTATAGAGTTGTTTTTTGGGGATATTTTACATATGGGCTTATATAATACCTAGTCTATCATGACTATGACTAGTTTTTCTTAGCATAATTTTTTGATATTTGTCCACTCTATAATATGTAAAAGAATTTGTAGTCCCTTGTATGGATATATCACTTTTTATGTATTCATTTATAAATCTATAAATTCATTTATAAATTGATTGGCATTTGGGTTGATTCTCTTTTTTGTTGTTAATATAACCTTGTTAATATATGCTACAATGATCATTTACCAGGTTTTTTTGTGATGCTGAGATTTGAAATTAGGGTCTTGCACTTGCTAGGCAAGCACTCTCCCATTAAAGCCATGCCTCTGGCATTGTTCACAAGTTCCCCTTATTACCTAGAAGTATAATTGCTTGACTATATGAAAGCTCCATATTTAATGGCTTAGTGAACTGTCAAACTTTTCCAAAGAAGCTGTATCATTTTAAATTCCTTCCAATCAGTAGTGTGAATAATTTTTAAATCTTCACTAATACTTGTTAATCCATTTTTATTGTTGTTTTGTTTTAATTCATTTTATCATTATTTCACAACCTTTATAAAGGGTGTAAAATAGTAACTCGTGTTTTTGGCTTTTATTTCCCTGATGGCTAATGAGGTTGAGCATATTTTATTATGCTCATATTAGCTATTCCTAAGTCCTCTCTGGACACATGGTATTCAAATCCTTTGCCCATGTTAAAGTTGAGGAATTTGTTTTTTGATTATTGTCTCAATAATTCTTTAAACTGCATACAAGTTCTTGTCAAGTATAAGTTTGCATTTTTTGCTGCTCTGTATGTTTTCTTTTCACTTCCTAAAATTATTATTAAATTAAAAGTTACAAATTCATATATGACAAAAGGCTAGATTATATTGGAAATGATGAGATCTAAAATCTGAAAGCTGAATGCTGGTGGCTTACTCGTCTAAGACTAGCTAATCAGGAGGGTGAGGTCTTAGGATCATGATTCAGAGCCAGCCTAGGGAAATGCAAGTCTGAGAGGCTCTTATCTCCAGTTACCCAGCAAAATGACAGAAATGGAGGTGTGGCTCAAGTATTAAGAGTTCCAGCCTTGACCGAAAAAGCTAAGTAGAAGTGACCGGCGCTGAGTTTAATTCTCAGTGCTGGTACAAAAACAAACAAGCATCAGCCAAGGGATATGCTTCTTTACTTTGACATCCAATCTAAAATTGATCAAGTTTATACTCTGTGCCAGGTACTGTAGGGAATAAGATCTGGCCTCTATCCTCAAAGAGCTTACTTACTCAGAGGAAAGAGAGGATGCAAACATGTGGATACTTAAATAATTATAACATGTTTAAAACAGCAGTTCAATACCACAATAGAAAAAGATGACACAAGGCACTATATGATTAACTGCCAAATGAATTGTAGGGCAAACAACTGCTATGGGAACTCAAAGGAGGGAGAGAGCACTTGGGGCTGGGATAGTCAGGGAAAGCGTTAAGAAGAAGGGAATCTAAGCAGTGGCTGGGAAGGTGGCTCAGTGGTAGAGTGCTTGCCTTGCATGCCTGAGACCCTGGGTTCAATTCCCCAGCATCACATAAGCAAAAAGAAAAAAGTCGGAAGTGGAGCTATGGCTCAAATGGTAGAGCGCTAGCCTTGAGCTGAAGAGCCCAGGCCCAGAGTTCAGGCCCCACGACCGGACCCCCCCCCCAAAAAAAAGAAGGGATCTAAGCAGACTGTAATTGACTAAACCCAAGCCTATGTAATACTAAATAGTTATGGAGACAAAAAGTATTGACTCTGAGATGGCACAGTGTAATGATTAAATAGTACCATTTCATTGCTGCCTCTGCAGAAATCTGCATAGTACACTTTTCCAATGAAGACTTATGTGACTTTGGTCTAGTCCAGAGGTTACCAATTAACAATGTAACAACCTACATCTGGCTCACAGACACATTTAGTTTGGCCTAATTAAAAAATAGAATTATATTTAAAAACTTGTAATGGGCAAATTTTAACATAAAACATTTATTTCTAAGTTCTCTAAAGATGTCAGAAACCCTAGCAACCCTGGAATGAACTATTCATCCTCTACAACCATGGCCAATTTTACTTCATGCTTCCACCGGCAAGACCTATTAGTTTGAGTTTTCCTAGAATCATAGGTCTTAAACCAAGAACTAGCTCAAGTGTGCATCTGTTTCCATTTCCTGTCTTTGGAAATACATGGTATTATTACCCTTAATTTACAGAATAGTGACTGAAGCCCATGTTTCCTGCTTCTCAATCCAATGTTCTTTTCTCCTAAATTAAATATATCAAAGGAAGAATGAGTGATTTTGATTTGGAAGAGGACTAGTGGGGAGATATTATGTAGACTCGTGTCCCCAGGATGTACCTTACTTTGTCTTGGAAGTTTTGAGTGAAAAGATGAAATAATAGCAAGTGTAGAGAAGATGACTTAAAATTGTGACTTAGAAGATCAATGATTTTCAAACCATTTGAACGCTTTGGAAGGCTTGCTAAAGTGTAGAATGTTGTACCCCTCCACAAAATTTCTGACTCAGTAGGTCTGAAGAGAGTGGAACCCAAGAATTTGTATTTGTGACAAGTTTTGAGTTGATGTTGACACTGCTCATTCAAGAACAACAGTTTAAGAACCATTGCCTTAGATTAACAAGGTAGTTGTCTCGAGTAGCTAGAGAAACCAGAGCAACTGTTAGCAATTAGAATTTTAAGAGAAGAAAAGGAGCAAAGCATTGCGGCTCACACTTGTATGCTTGCTATGCAAGAGACAGACGTAAGGAGGACCAAGTTTGAAGGCTAGTCCCTGGCAGGGAAAATGTTTCTCTCTCTCTCTCTCTCTGCTTGTTATCCTAGCTATGATGAAAGCATGAATCTTTGCCCATGAAAATCGAGTTCCAGGTCAGCCATGGGGGAAAAAATGAGACTACTTGGAAGATAACAAAAGTAAAAAGGTCTGCTGATGTGGTTCAAGTAGTGAAAGATACTGTAAGTGGGAGGAGTAGTGAG
This sequence comes from Dipodomys ordii, assembly GCF_000151885.1. NCBI lineage: Eukaryota > Metazoa > Chordata > Mammalia > Rodentia > Heteromyidae > Dipodomys > Dipodomys ordii. The sequence goes on from NW_012267304.1 coordinate 5,457,655, forward strand.
AGAGAGATAGCAAGAATGCATGTAGAAAGCATGTTGTATAAGAAATAGGGAGAGCTAATGGGGAAAAGCTAAAGCCATTTCTTCTAAATTCAGGAACTAGACAAGGATATCCACTCCCTCCGCTTCAATTTAGTATTAGAATGCCTAGCTACAGCAATAAGACAAGATGCAAATCTAAAGGGGATCTAAATAGGGAAAGATGAAGTAAAACTCTCCCTCTTTGCAGATGACATGATCTTGCATTTAAAGAACCTTATGGACTCCACTCCCAAGTTACTTGAGCTGATTCAAAACTTTGGCAAAGTAGGAGGGTATAAAATTAACCCTCAAGAATCAATGGCTTTTCTGCATGCCAATAATGAGAAGAGAATGGCTGAAATCAAGAAAGCAGCTTCTCTTGTAATAGCCTCACAAAAAATAAAATACCTAGGAATTAACTAAAGAAGTGAAGGACCTCTATGATGAAAACTTTAAAAACCTGAAAAAGGGAATTAAAGCAGAACTAAAGAAATGGACAAACCTCCCATGCTCCTGGATTGGGAGGATTAGCATTGTGAAAATGGGCAATATTGCCAAAGGCTACTTACAAATTCAATGTGATACCTATCACTATTCCAACCTCATTCTTCAATGAAATAGAAGTAGCAATCCAAAAATTCATATGGAACAATAAAAGACCCCAAATAGCAAAAGCAATTCTTAGCAGAAAGAACAGTGCTGGAGGAATATCAATTTCAAACTCTACTACACAGACATAGTAATCAAAACAGCTCACCACTGGCACAAGAACAGACCTGAGGACCAATACAATAGAACTAAAGACCCAGAAATGAGCCCACAGACCTATAGGCACCTAATCTTTAATAAGGAAGCCAAAAATTAGAATGGAAGAAAGACAGCCTCTTCAGTAAATGGTGCTGGCAAAATTGGTTATTCACCAGTAGAAAACTAAAGCTAGATCTTTATATATCACCCTGTACCAGAATCAACTCCAAATGGATCAAGGACCTCGAAGTCAAAGCAAACACCCTGAAAATATTACGTGAAGGAATAGGAGAAACTCTAGGGCTCCTTGGCACAGGCTGAAATTTTCTTAATAAAGACCCAGAAACACAATAAATCAAAAAAGGTTGGACAAATGGGATTGAATGAAACTACAGAGCTTCTGCATGGCAAACGATATAGCTAGCAAGATCAATAGAAAGCCCACGGATTGGGAGATATTCACTAGCCATACAACAGAAGAGGATCTCATATCTAAAATATACTTAGAACTCAAAAATTACATCCCCCAACAACAAATCCTCAAAGAAATAATTGCCAGGTAAATAAGTGCTCTAAAGATTTAAAGAGGAACTTCTCTGAAAAGGAAATAAGAATGGTCAATAGACACATGAAGAAATGCTCAACTTCTCTGGCCATAAAAGAATGCAAATCAAAACAACATTAAGATTCCACCTCATCCCAGTTAGAATAGCTATAATCAAGAAACCTAGTAACAACAGATGCTAGAGGGGATGAAGCCAAAAGGAAACCCTACTGCATTGTTGGTGGGAGTGTAAACTTGTTCAACTACTTTGGAAAGCTATATGGAGGTTCCTACACCTAGAGCTCCCCTAAGACCCAGCAATCTCACTTTTGGACATTTACCTAAATGATCACAAACAAGGCCACACTAAAGTTTCTAGCACAACTATGTTTATTGCAGCATTATTTACCATAGCTAAGATATGGAACCAACCCAGATGCCCCTCAGTAGATGAATAGATCAAGAAAATGTGGAACATATATACAATGGAATTCTATGCCTCCATGCCAGGCATAGAAGATGACCATATAAGATGATGCTAAGTGAAAGATAGGGACACAAGAGGTTTTATCTTTCTTGCTGTTGTTTTTAATGTACTTATAACATACTATGTGATTTTTTTTGTTTCTTTTGTATGTTCTCCCCCCATGGTATAACCCCTGTGTTCACTGTATTTGTTTCCAGTACCTTGCATCTTTTTGTTTTATTTTTTTTTATTGTGAAAATACTGTACAGAGGGGTTACAATTACATGAGCAAGATAATGAGTACATTTCTTATCAAGCATTGTTGCCTCCTCTTTGTTTCCCCTTCCCATCCCTTTCCATCTCCAGCTCCCCCTCCCCTCACACCAAAGTTGTAAAGTTTGTTTTTCAATATAACGTCTTGTACATCTCATTGTTGCAATGGCTCCACCTGTATCCCTATTTAAACAATTTGTTCTTTCCCTTCCCCTCCACAAATTATACCAACATCAAATACAGTGAAAACAGGGGTTATATCGTGGGGGAAGGACATACAAAGCAACAAAGAAATCATCTTATAAATATGTTATAAACAATAACAAGAAAGAAAAACCATTTGAGAGCTGGAAAGGTGGCTCAGTGGCAGAGCTCTTGCCTTGCATGCATGAGGTCCTGGGTTCGATTCCTCAGCACCACATAAGCAGAAAATAAAAAAGCCGGAAGTGGTGCTATGGCTCAAGTGGTAGAGCACTAGCCTTGAGCTGAAGAGCTGAGGGACAGTGCCCAGGCCCAGAGTTCAGGCCTCACAATCGGACCAAAAAAAGAAAAAAGAAAAACCATTTGAGTCCTTATCCCGGGGTTCATTTTACCTAACATCAACTTATCTGACCGTTCCTGCTTGTCTCAGACATAGACTAGTTATTGCAAATAAGGGAAACCATGGGACCTATGTTTCTTTGGGCCTGGCTTACTTCATTTAATATAATTTTTTCCAAGTCTTTCCATTTCCTAACAAATGGGGCAATGTCATTCTTTCTGATGGAGGCATTGCCCGGCATCTTGTATATACATTTTTCTAATTGGGGGAGGGGAAGGGAAATAACAAAATGCTGAAATAAGGATACAGGTTGACCCATTGTAACAATGACAAGTACAAGACACTATTTTGAAAATGAACTTTACAACTTGCAGAGGGAGTTGAGGAGGTGGGGAGGGAAGGAATAGAAGGGAAAAAACAAATGAGGGGGTAACAATGCTCGATAGGAAAGGTACTCTTACCTTACTCATGTAACTGTAACCCCTCTGTAAAGTATCTTTACAACAAAAAATATATTAAAAAATAGGGAGAGCACAGAGTACTTAGAAGTTTAGAAAAGAAAGATATTAGTATAAGAGGTATTATATGTCGTCAAGTAAAAGTAATGTCCAAAGCATAGTAAATACACACGCACATTCCTGATTAATTTCACTACTATTTCACAAATTATACATTGTGGAAGTCTCTATGATGTACAATCAATTAGATTTAAAAAATCCACAGTCAAAGAAGTTAAAATATTTTAATTCAATAAAACTGGAAAGGATTCTTTATTATAACTCCTCTGGGAGCCTTCAAAATGCCAGTAATAATACATTGCTAGTCACCTAGGTAAGATAGAATATGAAGTTGTAATTTATACAGAAGTTTCCCTTATTAATATCTGGCTAACTTTCTGAAAAGTGTAGCTTAGGAAGCCTTCATTGTGTATACATACAGAATAGTAAAATATTTTATCAACGATGCTTGTAACAATTGGAACTCTATTGGACAGGGGATCAAAAAGTCTAAGATTTGTCTATTTCTCTCACTTGTTTCGGTCCAAAGTTGATTCCTCCCATGAGGATGAGTGTGATTGAAATTTATCAGTCTTTCTCGAATATTGATATCCAATAGACCAAGCCCAAAGAAAAATTCACACGAAACTTTTTAAATGTAGAATTTAAACAATGTGCTGATGGCTCATGCCTGTAATTTTAGCTACTGGGGAGGCTGAGATCACAGTGATTGAAGCTCCAGTCCAGTTCTGGTCAGAGAACACTTAGAGACTCCATCTCAATGGAAAGAGGGCTGAGTGTGGCAGCAAATGCTTTTCATCATAGCTATATCAGGAAGTGAAATACAGGAGGGTGTATTTCATGGTAAGGGCACATGCCAGGATAAGAAGAGAGAAAGTATTTCATAAATAACCAGTGCAAAGTATGTGTGTGTGTGTGTGTGTGTGTGTATGTGTGTGTGTGAAAAGTGGAGGTGTTTTTAGTGGTAGAAAACACAGGCCCATGGGGCTGGGAAGGTGACTCAGTGGTAGAGTGCCTGCCTCAAATGCAGGAGGTCCTGGGTTCGATTCCTCAGCACCACATAAGTAGAAAAACCCGGAAGTCTGTCTGTGACTCAAGTAGTAAGCACTAGCCTTGACCTGAAGAGCTGAGGGACAGTGCCCAGGCCCAGAGTTCAAGCCCCACAACCAGAGGGGAAAAAAGCACAGGCCCTGAGTTCAAATCCAGCAGTGGTAAACAAAATCTAGAATTTAATATGCCCTTAGGGGTTTTCAATATCCAAGGTTAGGAAGGTATGAAATTTTGTATAGATAATTTAGGAAGAAAAGAAGAGAAAGTCAGAAAGTCAGGTCATTTTAGACCATGATTCCAACTGGAAAGAACAGGCTGAGAAGCTTAGACACATCCTGTGTTTATTTGATTCCTGGCTCTCAGAGAAAATTTCCTTTCACCAGGACAATGAATCAGTTTGTTTGTTTACCACAGACTATTGGAAGTATATTTGTACTGCAATTAATCATTAGTTGGGTTTTTTTCACTTGAACGAAATACAAACTGGGACCAGTGGAAAAACATTGTAAGGCATACGTATCAGGATACAACAAAGTATTTATATTGATATATACATAAAATCCATGCCCACATTATAAAATTACTTGAAAAGAAACAAATGGTTTGAATTTCAATTGATAATTACTGACTCTTTACAAGACACATAATACAGAGACTCTAAAAATTGGTTAATATCTTATTAAACCCAGTGTAAGTTGAAAGTATAGGTCAGAAAAGCATTGATTACGCCAAGCCAACTAAACACTGTAGCCTAGCAACACAGTACACTGTGCAGTCTCAGTTGTTTCTCCTTACAATCATCTGGTGCCTGGGGACTAAGGATCCTGCCCCTGCCTGGCATCTCTTAAGAATATCATACCACTTATCAATAGCTGGGAACATATCCACACTCAAACTTCAAAGAATAGTTTTTACTGAATATGTATCATTTTTGAGCTATTATAAATTCAAAAATTTGAAAGTGGAACCATCTTGAATTGGTAACTGTATTCTAATAGCTCTGATTACCTAACTGATGAGAGAGAATGACAATAAAATCAGCACTGCTTTTAACTAGTATTTGAGCAGTAACAACTAAGAAGTAACTTTTAAATCTTTTAACTTGAAATCTGATCTCAAGTACATCTTGAGTGTATATGAACTGAATGTGCCCCAATGGTGTTAGTATCCCCTATGCCACTGTTGGGGCCCCCAAAGTCCAGGAATATAGAAAATCGCATTTTTATCATGTAGAAAAATAAAAATATCTCTGTTGAGTTTTAGATCATGTGTAGCTTCAGGAGGGCTTGAGATGTATTGACTAAACTCACTGTTTTCTAACCAAGAAGCTGATTAATTCAGCCAAACAACCTTATCAAGGTGAAGCTTGTTTTGACCCTTCGAGCTTTCAAGAGGAAAATTTCCTTAGTGTCCCTTATAAACCTTTTTCTGCACTATACCTCTCTCATGACAATTGAAAATTTTACTATCAAGCCTATCAGTGGAGAAGTGTCTAGTTGTCCCACTCTCATACCCACTTTTTGTCAACGGAACAATGGTTATTTAGAATAGCCTCAAATTCAAAAAGAGCCTGTTTTACTCTGGGATATACAGTGGAAGAAATCATTTTGAAGCCTTTTCTCTTTGCCTATTTCCTGCCTTATACAATTTGGGGTTATTTTCTCGTGATCTGCAGTTTTTAAAGGTGTGCTGAAAGCTCTGCTCTTCTGGGCTATTTTCTTGATGTTATTAATGTTTTTATTGTCAAAATACTGTACAGAGGAGTTACAATTACATGGAAAAGATAATGAGTGCATTTCTTATCAAGCATTGTTGCCTCCTCCTTTGTTTCCCCCTCCCATCTCCCCCTCTTGGTGTGTCTACTGAGCTTTTCTGGCTTTGCTTTTATAGAATACAATACCCTTGTTTGCTTTTCTCCTCATTCACATCAAGACCGTGACTGTCCACTAACTCAATTCAGAGCTACAATTGAATGGTGTGTTAATAGTACATGTGACTGCCACGTGGGCCCTGGACTGCTGAATTCATGGACATGTCATTGTTTTCTGAGCCATCCTTCTCAGGCATACTGCACCAGCCTGTGGCAAACATGGCTTAACAAGCACTGACCTACATGAAACAGCCTTCTGACAAGTTCTGTTCTATTAGTTCTCTTTCCCTCTTCTATGTTTTTTTCAAAGAGTAATTGGGATTTTCTGCATCATTGTGGCAGCTTCCCAGTGCAGCTTTACTGTAGAAAATTTGCAGATTCCTATCTCTGTCTTTGCTTGAGCTACAACTCCATGGAAGTGAGAATTACTCGGGTATGATTTTTTCCCTTCATTCTATCATTTCCACTTTGGACTTCTAGTTGTTTCCATATTTTTCTTTTTGAAAGAGGTATCCAAACTGTCTGCTGTTGAGAAGCCATCTATATACATAACGCCTCAATATACAGTTGGAAGGGAAATACTGTGAACTTTATCATATCAAACACCCAGATGTTCGAAAGTAGTGTTTGGACCAACAGTCTAGTCATTGAACCATTCATCTACCCTTTCATTGGTCCTGATGTTTTGACATCTTGCAGATATGGCTAATTTTTACTCTTGATTTTTGTCAAAGACTGAACAATATGTGAAAACTATTACTCTTCTCCTCTGCTGAGCACTTACTAATGAACTACACTCTGAAGAGAAAACAGATGTTTCATTTAATTCAATAATATTGAATTAAAATAAAATTCCCATGAGAATATATTTTACATTCTCATGAATCACGATGAGTTTATTATGATCCATGCTTGTAGGGAAGAGTGACGAATGAAGTCATATTGATTAGACATTTAAAATAACATCTAAAAATGCCAGGATCATACTAAGTATCAGGTAATTATTCATCTCTCAACTTCAAATGTATGTGGACAGAAATGGGTTCAAAACCTAAAATGTAGAGAAAGATTTATATGTTCAACTGTCTACCATAAGTTAAGGAAGTTACACCTCACATTAACCAGTTCCTAAGAACTTATAGTGCTTTTTGAATCTGAATTGGATTGGAAATTCACAGTCAAATCATCATCTCTGGAATATATAGAAGGCTCTGTGACTTGTAGCAAATGACTCAACTGTTGTGTGAAGATACTGATCATTTCTTCTTCCCTCAGAGGGAACTAGAGCCATAAGAGCCCTTGGGCCCTGAAATATACTTTTCTTTGTGTGTTCCATGAAATTAAGAAGGCTAGGAATCATATCCAGTTTATATCCTTTTATTATAAAAAAGTATATATTGCTTGAGTAATACAATATATTGTGACACTCAATATGTAATATTTTCAAATAACTAATATTGAACTCATCAATTTGTTTTCCATTATTTTATCATTATCATGATTATTTGAATAATATTGTTTGCATTTATTTTAGCAGTCACAAAGACTGTTTTATTAGAACTGTTATCCATTTGGAGATTTTGTCTATTTATGATCATCCAAATATGTTCAGTTAGGTATAGGTAAATGGTAGTCTAGAGTGCTTTTAGTTTTGGTTCAATTACTATTGCTTTCCTGACTGACTCATTTTCCTTCTTTATTTACTTATTAGGATGCACATTCAAATAAGGAAGATAATCCTAAATCCCTCTCATTAATAATATTTTGTCATCTTAAAATTCCTAATGGATATCACTTCTCTTTTTATACTTGATTATAACTGATAAATAAAATGTATATATTTGTGCAATGTGACAGAAAGTAGGTTGGGAAGCACTAAGGAGGTATTGATAAAAGGATGTGATGATGCACATGTATATGAACTGGAGTGTGTGAGTTGCCATGTGTGGGAGGTGTGTAGGTGAATTATGAAACATATGGTAGAGATGTGTGCAACAGATGCAAGAGCCTGGGCTCTGGACTCCCCTCGGAAGCTTCTTTGTGAGGGCATGTGCTCAAACATGTCTTCCTTCCTGGATTAAAACCACATTTGCACCATTTGCACATTGCTTCTTAATTCCTGGGCCTGCTTCCCACCAGAGAGCACATCTCCCATGAAAACAGGGAGGCAGCAGAGAACTTCAGAGATCTGCTTGTGAAATCCAACTGCCTGTGTTTAAATATTGGTGCCATCATTAATGTGGTGGGTCATCTTGTAACAGTTAAGTTCCATGACCCTCCTTTTGCTCACCATATATGGAACTAGTATCAGGACTGGCCTCCCAGTTGTTATGAGGAATAAACAAATGGAGATATGCAAAATACTTATCCTAAGTGCCTGGCAAAGATTATTGAACCAAGTGCTTTATTTTTGTTCTTCATTTTCACAGCCCTATGAGGTTATACCATTATTCCTTTTCTGTAGTTTACAGGTAAATAGGTCCAAAGTATCACAGCTAGGAAGAGCAGAAACTAGGTCTCAAGTTACTCTTCCCTTATTCCCAAGGTGCATCACTCCACGCATTTTTCAGATATGTTCTCAGACTCATTAAAAACAATCACCAAGACACATTGCTCTAGAGCAGGGGGCTTTGGATTCTAGGAATCATCCTTTTTTTCTCTTCTTCTCCCTTGACCTATCCTAGCTTCAGAACTGCTTAGCATAATGCTATGCCGAGAGGCAGCATAAAGCACAGGGCAAGCATTCCCGTGGGTAGATGCAGAAGTCCGTGACCCCTTGTCAGCTTTAGTATATGCATCAGTCATTTGGGATGACACAGTTAACCTCTCCATGCTTCGGAGAAAGAAAATTTTTTGTTAGAATTTTTTAAAATTTTATTGTTAAGATATTGTATACAGGGATTATAGTTACATGAGTAAGGCAATGAGTACATTACTTGCCAATATTGTTACCCCTGCCCTTCCTTGTTATTGTCCCACTATCCCTTTCCTCCCCACCTCCCCCACTCCTATCGCCCCTCCCCCACCCCTTGCTGCCTGAAGTTGTAGTTGAATATAGTTGAATACACTGTCCTGTGGGTATCTTTGTTGCAATAGGTCATCCTGTGCCCTTGTTTCAGTGTTTTGTTATTCTCCTTCCCCTCCCCAGATTAGACATATGTGTATACAAGATGCAGGGTATCAAAATTGAGTACAGTGACAATAGGGGATATGTCATAGGGGAAAGAACAAACAGAGGAAACAACAACAACAAAAAAAATAAAACCACCTGGTACATTAAAACAATAACAATAAAGACAGATCTCTTGTGTCCATATCGTGGGGTTCATTTCACTTAGCATAATCTTATATGGTCATTTCAATGTGGTTTTTGAGCTTTTCAGCTCATCCAATAAGATTATCCTATATGTATACTAATTATTGTAAATAAGGGAAACCATCGGACCTAAATTTCATCGGGACTAGGTAACTTCACTTAATATGATTTTTTCCAAGTCTTTCCATTTCCTAACAAATGGGGAGGTGTCGTTTTTTCTGATGGAAGCATAGAATTCCATTGTATATATGTACCACGTTTTCTTGATCCACTCATCTACGAGGGGCATCTGGGTTGGTTCCATATCTTAGCTACGGTGAATAATGCTGCAATAAACATAGTTGTGCTGGTATTTTTAGTATGATCTTGTTTGTGATCATTTGGGTAAATGCCTAAAAGTGGGATTGCTGGGTCATAAGGGAGCTCTACGTGGAGTCTTTTGAGGAACCTCCATACTACTTTCCAAAGTGGTTGAACAAGTTTACACTCCCACCAACAATGCAGTAGGGTTCCCTTCTGTCCACATCCCCTCCAGCATCTGTTGTTATTAGATTTCTTGATTATAGCCATTCTAACTGGGGTGAGGTAGAATCTTTGCATTTCTTTTATGGCCAGAGAAGTTGAACATTTCTTTATCTGTCTACTGGCCATTCTTATTTCTTCTTCAGAGAAGTTTCTCTTGAAGTCTTTAGCCCACTTATTAATGGGGCAGTTGTTTGAGGATTTGCTTTTGGGTGACTTAATTTTTTGATTTCTAAGTATATTTTAGATATGAGGCCCTGTCCGTTGTATGGCTAGTGAAGATCTTCTCCCTGTCTGTGGGCTTTCTATTGATCTTGCTAGCTATGTACTTTGCCATGCAAAAGCTCTGCAGTTTTATACAATCCCATTTGTCCAACTGGAAAAAGAAAATTTTAACCCGAGGCATCAAGACTACTTCTTGGCCATTTTGCTTGGCCTTCAGGAACAGCATGTCATCCCTCTATAAGTCCAGTCAGTATGTACAGAGCAGTTGAGGGACATGTGTCATTTAAATGGTTGTATTCCAGACAAGGGTTGTCCTAAGTTTATAATGATCCTGAGCTAGTAGCTGAAGCTTCTCCGTCAAAAGCAATTGAGAGGATGATGAAAGACGTGATGTTGATCAAGATGGTTGTACTCACAAATGAACAACATGAATTGAAACCCTTTTGTATAACTACTTAAGTATAATAAATAAATAATAAAGAACAATTGCAGGAATCCAGGGGTGATGGTGCATGCATGTAGTATTAGTATTCAGTAGTATGAGGCAGGGCAATTGCCAGTCCAAAGACCAGCCTGTACTACATAGCTATACCCAGTCTTGAGAAAATTAAATATATAGAACAGTTGCAAGGTCAAAGAACCTGCATGGTTCAAGGGGTCTTTCTAGGTAACTGTCAGGATATAGGCAGAACATTTGGTATGGAAGGTGAGAAAGGTGTGTGGGTTGCTTCAGGAGTTACTTTGGTGGAATCCAATGGAAACATGGCTGTGGCATTGGCTTTTCTTCTTGGATTACCTCTAAAACCATAGGGTACTTCCATGGTAGAAGACTCCACCTCTGTGGAATCTCTAGCCTAGGAGTTGAAATGAAGCCCTTTACTTCAAGGCCCAGGTTAACCAGGATCCTTGCAAACTGAACATGTGTCTTTTCTCTCTTCACTGGGATGGAAGTTTACTGTTTCCTCTCATTTCATTTTGCTCAACAGTAGCAGGGTCTGGTGGTTGAAAGGCATAGCTTATACCTGGCAGAGTACTAAATGCTCTGCCTGCATTTCCTCATGAATCTTCACACAGCCCTGTGAAGGAAGGGCCATTGTGTCACATTTTGACAAAGGAGTACATGGAAGTTCAGATCATGGAGGTGACTTGTCTAGAGTTGCCTGTTTAGTAAGGGATAAAGCTGGGTTACTCATATTCAAGACTATCTCACTCTTACCTCCTGATTTCAACTACTAATCCTGTGCTGTGTGGCTTTGAAGAAGACAAGAGATGAGGGAGGCAGAAGGCAATTTGTTTGTGACCTAAAGAGGACCTGTAATCTCCTAGGGAGGAGGGTTGGGTATATCTAGGTGCATTGCTCTGGGCAATAGGAATGTAGCCCACAAATGATTTTAGTGTTACCCCCTGTGGAGTGCTTCTTGCCTGATTAGCTGCTGGCTACAGCAACCAAGGTCCAGAAAGAGCTGGGCTGCTGAGTTCTTCTAGGCAGGGGGTAGCTCTTGCCTCCAGGGATAGGGGGGAAAAATCAGAGAACACTCTGGCCTTCCAAGCAGAAAAGTAGAGAGGCGACATAAATACTTCTCTTTTTTTTCTGGCTACAAAATATCTCAATGCCTTTCTTATACTTGGGAACACTGGCCTAACTTCTTTTGTGTTTCTTTTACTCATGGCTCAAGGTTTGACATCCACTACTACAGTCATACACATTCAGTTTCATTTTCTGAATGAATAGGTTCAAACCCAGATCTGACTCTAAAATGTATGTTTAAAATATTGATATGAAAGCCAGGCATGTGTTAGGCACACTTATTATCTCAGCACTTGGGATGACCTAGGCAAGATGATCTACATACAGTTCCAGGCCATTCTGGGCTATACACAAAGACCTTATAACTGCGCCCCTCCAAGAATGATTATGAAGAAATTGAGACACATACCAAAGCTAAACCAACAGGATAATGAACCCTCTGTGTCCATCACCCATATCCAATAGCTATCATGATTTTTCATGCATGGCTTAATCTGAATCTATATCATTATGCCACTTACATTTTGCCTTAATATTTTGAGAGAAATCGTAATCATTATAATATTTACCTCTACTTGCTCAGTAGGTATCTTAAAAAGGTAATGCTATTTTTATATACAAGGATATTACCCCCAACCAAACTAAGAGAAATTTCTTTTGAGCCATTCTGTTGAGCACGACCCTGTAGTCTCTCCACACTATAATCTTCCCAAATAGTAGGAAGCATTCGTAGTGCAGCTGCTCTTGTACCCCCTACGAGCTGGAATTGCAGTTTGATGTGCATTGGGCACTCACAATGTGCCCTTTTAGGTAAGCAGGGACCAGACTCCCCTCGCCCTGCTTTACAAAGACAAATGGAGACACAGAGCTATTAAGTGCCTTGCACAAGGTCACACAGTCAATTAGTGGCTGATGAATGGGACTCAAGTACTGTGGCTGGGTCTATACAACCCCAAACACAATTTTCAAGGAAATTAAGTGAAGGGACTCCTGTCCTGGGGATGGTACTACTTGGTTTCTGTTGCTATTGAAGTCATTGCCATTTAGCCTCAAGAAAATTCTTTCCCTGGGACAGTCTGATCATGGCCTATTAGGACAGCCTGATGGATGGGATCAGTTTGCCTCTTACATTTGTTTTCCTCCATCTGATTCTATTGCAGCTGCCACCTAAAGACTGGCCAGTGATATTCCCTGAGCTTTTCTCCTGCACACTCCTTGTTCATAGAGCTGACTTTGATACGCTCATCTCTTAGTAGGCTTGGATTGTTCTCTGTCAAGGCAGAAACTTACAAGGCACCTACAGGCCAGGCTAGGGCAAATACAACAAACACTGAAGTTAACTTGGTTCCTTCTCTGTTCCTGTTCCCTTCCTGTTTCAAAGACTTGTTGGGTGCTAGGTTCTCTTGAGCTTGAACTCTAAAGTCAAATTTCCCAGACTTTTTCTATTCTCTTAATCTCCTACCCAAAATTTGCAGATAAGGTTATTAGAGCCTTGTATTCTAAAATTTAAAAAAACTGGCTAGTAGACAGAAGGAACCCATGCTGTTGGCTAATGGAGAATCCATCAATCTGAATCTAACCCAGTCAACAGAAGTGTTGAATATTTACAGAGAAGGGAATTCAACGTAAGTTATACAGGTGATACTAGAGCTGCCATGACAAGCATAGGACAATGAAGCAATCTGGAAATTAGTCACAGCAGGGAGCTGCTAGAATCTTTTGCTAAGTCAGTTGGCAAAAACTGGGGCCATGATAAACTGGTCATTAGTGCTAAGTCACAAACAAGATACAGTCACTGTTAGGGACACCACAAGAGACAGAGAAGAAGGAGAGAAATACTGTTTTCTATTTTTCTCCTGTTTTCCAATATCCAACGCTAACTTCCATTTGCCCCAATCTGCTGAGCCTGGGCAATAGTTTGCAAGAGTCAGTCTGCTCCATCCCATTTCTCTGCTTGAAGGGAAAAGAAAGGGATTTTTGAGGGAGGGGACAGGTTTTGGGCAAGCATTGGTCTCCTCCCATCTCCTTCACCATCCCCGCTCACTAATATATTTACATATATCAGAGTCTGTCTAGAGATACTATTTTCTTTTTTTTTATTTGTGAACATACTGTACAGAGGGGTTACAATTACATGGGCAGGATAATGCATACATTTCTTACCAAGCATTGCAGCCTCCTCCT
>NW_012267304.1:5471926-5505644 GCF_000151885.1 Dipodomys ordii
TATGTGGTGCTGAGGAATCGAAGCCAGGGCCTCAGGCATGCAAGGCAAGCGCTCTACCACTGAGCCACCTTCCCAGCCCAAGATATTATTTTCACCTCCAGCTAATAAGAAAAAGTTTTACGTATGAAAAAGTGGAGCCTGAACTTACTTTCTTGACAATCTGTCTGTACATTGCATCATCCATATTCTACTCCAAATCTCTTATTTCACTCCCATCCCAGGCATAGGCAGAGTCCAACGAAGACAAGAAGTCCATTCCACTTTCTGCCATTATGTGATGCATTCATTGGCTTGAGGATGGTGTTAGTCCAACCTTCTTGCCCATCCAGATTCAGCTTGTCAGCAAGGCTTTGAACTGTGATGTTATTCAGGCAAGTTAGCCTGACTTTGGGTGTTCTATAAGGTTGAATATGCAGGGTAAGGGTGATGTCTGGGAAGAGGAGGGACCCAAACCATGTGTCTTCCTGCACCTTGTTTCCATGTATTCTCCATGACTCATCAAGGTGGTTCCTCTTCTGCCTATCCTTTTTAAGCCAACTTTTAAAGTTGTGAAACTGCACATGTTAAAGCTGTGAAACTGCATGTTCTACCTCCAACACTGGGAAAAATATGTCAATTTTTAAATTTTGGAACCATTTTATTTTGCAGAACAGCACAAAGATGTTACAGAGAATTCTTATATATCTTTCATTGGTTTCCCTATTAACATCTGTTACACAATCATCTTTTATCTGATTTTACAAATGAGGGCTCAGATTGGGTAAATGATTTCCAAAGGTCATAGGACTATGACATAGCAAAAAAAAAATAGCATAAATCCAGGTCGATCTCAGTGCACCTCATTTTTTTGGTCTCATCAGATGGTAAGTCCATTTCTGGGCTTGGAGGTCTTCACCTCACCTCATAGTTGAGTTGCCAACATTATTAGAGAGCATTTCCTTCATCAAGTCATGGGAATTTAGCACTAAAAGGTACAACTGAGATCACTGACTGCAGGGAAGGCAAATAACCTTCATTTAATTTGCCAACTATAATTGAGCAATAGAACCTATTTGTCACATGGTATTGAGAATGACTCTAGGTCTTTGACTCTGCTCATTAGGAGTGAATGCAGTGACTGATTATTGCTGCCAGTCATTGGCATTGAAGAGAAGAGCGGCAAGCCCCTATTATGAGTTAGCTAGCTCTCAGTAAATCTCCTCACTTTACAAAGTTATCTGAGTTACAGAGAGGAGAAAATGTCTCTGCATCCTGAGTGGTGCATAGTTTTCTCTTTGTTCTTCTTTATAATGGATTCATGGTAATGATAACAGCCATACTACTTAATGAGTATCCACTCACTGCTAGGAACTATGCTAAGCACTTTCTTCTTCCATACCTCACTTTTAATCCTCACATCTCTGCAAAGTAGGTATTTTGAGCCACTGACTTACTAATGTAGAAACCTAGGCTTAGTGAAGTGAGAAATGTACCCAAGGCCCACAGTGATCAAGTGGTAAAGCTGGAATTTAAACTGAGGCTTGGTCTTGTGCCAAAGCCTAACCTCTGGGCTCTCACTTTTTACAAACACAACCCTGAGTTTGTCCTCATAGTCTCCAGCAGCTGGAGATGATCTTGGTCCCATTGATTTGGTTAGGACTCTCAGGAAATAAAAATGATTTCTATTCTTCCTAATTTTCTAAAAAAAGATTTGTGTGCACATCCTCACCTGTATAGAACTGATTTCTTTAGGCTATATTGTATTAGATGTGTTAAAAATTGACATGTTACAAGAGCTGATGTGAAAGGTGACCTGGTTCACTTACAAATAAATGATTAATATAACCTCATTGTGCAGCTAGTCTGTCTTACTGATTCTCTCATAGGGAGGCTCAGAAAAACAACAGGTCAGACAATAAAATCCATGCTAGCATGAGACCACAGTATGGGATGACCATGCATGAGTCACGGAGAAGCAGAAGATAATTAACTAAGAGAGAGTTCCATGGAATTGAATGATAATTTAAAAATGTTCCTTCTCTAACCTAAGAATATCTGACATTATTAGCAAAGGTGATAAGTAGATAAGAGGAAGAGGTGAGTTAATTAGAACTATTAGCTACAATATTTAAAAGAAATTCATAGGGATCAAATTTCAAAGGGAAGATACTCAATTCACCTCTCTTAATTAGAACAATTAAGCACTGATCTGGGACATGGTAAGTGTACAGTGATGGCCTGGGTACATAAAGGAGCTGTTAAGATACTTTGCTCTTCCTCCTTCACAAACTGTCAAACAGATAAGCCAAGGTTTGGTCAGGTGGTAAAGAACCTGTTATGCATAAATATGGGTACTACTTAATTGCTTCTGAAAAAACACCATTATGTGCTACTGTATGCATATCTTATGTACCAGATATTACTGGTAGGTTAAGACTAAATGTTCAAACAATGCAGAAACCTCAATAATAACAAATCAATTCATTCTCTATATTCACTCCAGTTACCAAAACTATCCCCAATTTTTTTTCTGTAGAAGCTCCACTATTTCCTTTTTATTATCCTAAGTCCTTTATAATTATTCTATGCCCATGTGTCATCTCTCCCTCTCTCTGTTCAAAGCTGTCGCTAAGCCATTCCCTACCCCTTCAAACTTTTTCTCCAATACATATTGTATCATGAACTGAATAGTCAGCTCAGCATAAATTTGCTGTTTTGCTGCTCTTTCTCAGATATTCTTTTTACTTATCTGCCTAAAGATTGCTATTGCTCCTCAAGTTCAGTATTAAATATCTTTTCATCAAGCTCTTTCAGTATTTTCAGGGACTTCCACACTTCTTCAAAACCTGCCTTGACATTGTGTACCAGTAGTTTGTTGAATATTTTCCCTCTTGACTGTGAATACATTAATGTGGCTATCTCTGGAGTGGGTATGTAATAAAAGTGAGTTCAACTTCCGCTTGCACTTTCTTGCCCCTCTACCTTCTGCCGTGTGATGACACAACAACAAAGCCTGGAACAGATGGCTGCCCTTTGATCTTAGACTTCACAGTCACTAGAACTATGAATCAATAAATGCATGTTTAATATAAATACCTAGAGTCTATATTCTGTCATAACAGCACAAAATGGACTAAGACAGAAAATTGGTACTAGGAGTAGTCCTGTTTCCGTAATAAATAGCTGAAAATGTCACAGCAGTATTGACATTGGGTGATGGAAAGAAACTAGAAGAATTTAGGGGAGGAGGTTGTAGAAAGACTAAATCATCATAAATGTAGCATTCGGTGCAGCTCTGGTGAGGCCTTAGAAGGAAAAAGTAGTAGGGAGAACCTAAAGCTTCTTAAGGAAATATTTAAGTAATTGCGATCAGAATTTTGGTAGAAATATGGACAGTAAGGGTCATTCTGACAAAGTTTCAGATACAACTGGGGAGCAACATATTGAAAATGGAAGTAAAGGCCACTCTTATTGTATAGTTTGCAAATAACTCAGCAGAATTTTGTTCCTATCTTAGGACTTTCTGGAAGGCAGAGCTTTCTTTTCTTTTCTTTTTTTCTTTTTTAAGAGTGATGAACTAGGATACCTGACAGAAAAAATGTCTAATCAGCAGAGCATTCAAGTATTACTGGCTTCTTTAAACCACTTACAATAAAATGAAAGAAGTTAAAGATGAAATTTGTAACTAAAAGGGAAATAGAAGAGAAAGATTTGGAAAGATGTTGGAAGAGATAAGATTTGGGGACTATTTGCACAGAATGAGTAAATTTAGCATATGAGAAGGACATGAACTCTGAAGAAATGCACTAGTTTGAGTGTGACCCTCAAAGTTCATGTATTGGAAACTTAATCTGCATTGCACCAGTGCTGAGAGGTGAAACCTTTGAGAAGTGATTAGGTAGTGAGTAGTTTAATGCTACCATCCTGGGAGTGGGTTTCTTATTGTATGGGAGGGTTTATTATAGAGAGTAGGTTTGTTAGAAAAGTTCAGGTCCACATGTATTCTTGTTCTCTCTTGCTTTTTCATCTTCCAGCAGGAGGTGACAAAGCAAGAAGAGATCAGTGAATGCCAGCACCTTGATCTTAGACTTCCCAGCCTTCAGAAGAGTAAGCCAATAAATGTCAACTCATTATAAGTTGTCTAACCTATACTATTTTATTCTAGCAGCACAAGAATGCCAAGACATGTGGTGAATGAGTCAATAAACTGAGTTCAAACTTCAGCTCCTCAATTCATTGATTGTGTGATTTGCCAAAAATTACTTAACCTCAGTAAGCCTGTTTATTTCCCAATAAAATGGATTAACAATAATTCTCATCTCCACAAGTTGTGATAAGAATGTTATAAGATAAAGTAGCTACAGTATGCAGTACAAAAGAAACACTCAAAAGATGTTAACTGTTCTCTTAAATCCATGATTACTAGCTGCCTGCCTCACCCCTTGCACCATTCCTTCCCCCCCCAACTGCTTTTTCCTTTCTCTTTGATCACTAGCGAATCTGTTTGCAGTCTCCCTTTCCTTTCCATATTCCCTCCTTTCAGTATACTGAATCTTTGTATCCTTACACCTCAGTCTTTCTAGATCAAACTGTACTCCAGATAATCTCTCCTGATATCCATCTGTATTACCTGATTTGAATTTAGCTAAAGAATGTTACTGAGTTTGACCATAGATCAGGACTTGGTGGCCCTACAGCATAATTTGATGGGTGATGAGAAGGCACAGTCTGCCACAAATATCTTCTTGGGGCTGGGAAAATGGCTTAGTGGCAGAATGCTTGCCTAGCATGAATGAAACCCTAAGTTCTACTCCTCAGTACCACATAAACAGAAAGAGCCAGAAGTGGCACTGTGGCTCATTTGTAGAGCACTAGCCTTGAGCAAAAGAAGCTCTGGGACAGTGCCTAGGCCCTGAGTTCAAGCCCCAGTACTAGCAAAAAAAACTTCTTTTTTATGGCCTATGAGTGAAGCTAGAAACCAATCATCAGTGTACAATGTATTGGAGTATCATTGCAAGGGGTAGTCTGGCAGGGGTGGTTGTGTTAGGGAGTGTTATTATTTATAGCTCAGTGCAAATTCCTTTACCAGAGCCTTTCTGTCAGGGAGAGGAGAGGGAAGGGTTCCAGGGAACCAAATCTCCAAGGAAGAGGAAGACTGTACAAGCAGGAGTGAAGTGGGGGGGGGTGTGGGAAATCAGCTGACTGAAGCTCAATTTTGCCGGTGTGTTGCAACAGATATGTGCTTTGGAATCACCAAGGTTGGGAAGCCAGGCCTCAAAGGGAGTGGTTATATGCTGAGCTCATCCTGAAATGAGTCAGGCTTGGATTCCTGGAGGGCTGAGATGAGGACCAGGTCAGAGAGGAAGATATGTTTTGGAAGTGTCTACTTATGAGAAGAGGACTTTAGTTTCACTCAGCTCATGTGTAGGTGGTGCTTGTAGATAGGTGAAAGAAGAAAATGGTCCTTGAATGGGGGTTTCCTTTTCTATTAGGAAAGGAAGAATGAGCTCTAGGTCTGTGCTCTTTTCTTTTTTTTGGAGGGGGGTTTAGTTGTGGGGATTGAACTTGGTCTGGATGCTATCCCTGAGCTCTTTTGCTCAAGGCTAGTGCTCTAACCCTTTGAGCCACAGTTCCACTTCCAGATTTTCTGGTGTTTAGTTGGAGCTAAGATCTCACAGACTTTCTTGCTGGGGTGGCTTTGAACCTTGATTCTCAGGTCTCAGCTGGCTGAGTAGCTAGTATAACAGGCAGGAGCCACTGGCACCCAGCTGTGCTCTTTAGGAAGCAAACAACTTGTGAAGGTGTGGCTGAGCTGCCTCGGTGCTGCCCTTCAAGGGGATTGCCCCAACTGAAGTTGCCCAGCTGGTAGAGAGCAACTGGGCGTTCCCTAATCCAGATAGCCAGAAGCTCAGGTGCCCCTCCCTGTAGGATTTTCAGCTTTCCTTATCACCTGCCAGGCTCTGTAGTGTGAGAAAGGACTCATAGTGGCCAGTGTCTCTGTGCCCTCATACCCTCTGCTCTTCAGAAAACAGAGCTGAAAAGGAAAGCCAGAGAGGTGACCTCTTCCTACCCCCAACATTGTGATTCAACTTTGCAAACTCCACACTAAGGGGCTTATTCTGAACACTGTCATAAGTATGTTCATAGGGATGATAGGGCCAACATTTGCAGTTCTTAAAATAACAAAATCCATCTATGTAAGTTTTATTTATAAAGGCCACATTCCTTTGAGACTTGTTGCTAGTGGCCACTTTATATGTTTGTGTCCAGATTCCCCTTCCACAGACCCTCAGACCCCTCTCTACCATTCCCAAATCCCTCAAAAGGCTTGGGAAACTGAGAGCCTTTGTAAGTTTATGGAAAACTCATTAGGCAGCCACATTTGAACTGACAAAGGCTATTTATAGTCTTATTTATCATACCCAGGTGACTAGTCATAAGTTTGCTCCAGATCCATGTACCTGCTAACTGGGTGCTCCCTCAGCCCCCATTGGAGATGCCACATAATATATGCTAGGTACACCCTGTCACCTTAAACAATGGGAGGCATTCTATTCCTTCTATTATAAAATGCATCCTACTGTCTCATAATGATCGGTCCTATAGATCTCCCTCATTACCCTGTGAACTTCACTTTCACTATCCAGCAACACTTTAGAAAATGAAAAATGAATAGCCTTTAGTGATTAAAGAGACATCATAAAGTTCTTGCTTACATTGAACTTAAAATGCGTCATGCTGTCATTCATTTATTCTGTGCCATCAATAGTGCGGAAGAGCAGCTGGTGAGCCTCCTTCTTTCTTCTCTTGGGGCTAAATCGTCCTCATAATCTTAATACCTTTAACCTTTTCCCCTAGATCCTCTTTCCCAATCCCTTAATCGTCTCTGTTGCTGTCTTTTGAAGCCTACAGGTTCTTTCCTTTGGAAATTGTGGCCTAGTGCTTACGATAGGGCTGCAAAGAGTGTGGTTATTACACATAATAAGCCTCTCGTTTCTATGGTGCTTTTCCAATCAGTTTCATTTGGCTGAGCTAAGAAGCTTTGCCTTTTAAAATATACTTACAGGGCAAACTCAAGGGGCCTGGAATGGCTTTCTTTTGAGCATGCTGGTTGGTAATAGGAAGGGAAAACAGCACCGTCTGATCATAAGAAAGTGTAATTATATGAAGTTGAAAGCAACAGGTAACACATGCAATAGGATCCTGCATGAAGAAACCCTTGTTGATAATTATAGTGTCTCAGCCTGTTATTTTTTTCCTTGGGAGAAGCAGCCTTGGTATACATCATGAGCCTTTTTTTTTTTTCTAACAAGGTCGCTAAAGTCCATTTCTGACCACTTATGTCACATTAAATGCAAGGAGCTGGCCTGCCTCTGTCAGGGTTATTGCAAAACCAATGGATTAAGTTAAACTCCCCACTAATTAAACCTGGTAGAATTCCTGTAAATTCAGAACTTTTCTTGGCATAAGTAAAAACATTTGACTTAGGGGCAAAATATATTGTATTAATATCCAAGAAGCAACAAAATCCATGTGGTACCATTTTAGGAAGTAAATTCAGTTTTCTACATTCTCTTGGAACTGCCATTCTTATTTTTCATAATTGTCTAAAGTGGTTCCTGTTGGGACTGAAACTATATACACACTGTGATAGAGATTCAGAGAGTTTTGCAGTTCGATTAGAAAAATCTATTCAGGTGTGCTTGCTGCTTCTACCAACCATGAGTCACAGCCTTTTGTAGAGCTGTGTATACATGTATTTTTCTAAGGGTACTGTTGCGTTTTTGCATACAGGTCATTCATTTTTAAAAGGTCACATTACAATTTCTCTGTCCTTGATTGTGCTGCTGTCCCTCAGGGAAAACATGTAGGATGCCAAATTGCAAAGGAAACTTGTAAAAAGAGGGATATTGAAATTGATGACCACAAGCTCCCAGAGAGGGGCCACAATGACAAATGCACAAGTAGGTGGCAGTGTAAAAGCCAGCTTAATCTGGGAGGGGGAATTATGGAACCACTGTGGGAACATTTTTTGTACTTTACCATGTTACCAGGCCAACTGGATCATCCCCAAGTCAGCTAGAGCACCACAAAGGGAAGGGAAGCCGCCACCATTGCTAATAGGAACCAGAATTTTCTATTGCAGTTTCAAGATATCTTGGGCCAATTCTAATCATCACTTTCTGTCTTTTAATGATTATAGTGACATACGTTTTTTGGGAACAGTGACTTATATCTAGTCTAAGAGCTTTATACAGGTATTTCTTTCAATCCTCATGATGACTTCAGTTTCAACAGGGTGAAATTGTCACAGAGAGGTTAGGCATTAATTGCTTTTCTGGGCAGTGTTAGGCAGCTAGGAAGTGGCAGAGCTAGAGCCTAACCTTAGATCTGCATAACATCCCAAATTGATTGTGTACCACTCTTTAAGTTCTCATAAAGTCAAACACCCATCTTCATAATCTTGAATATGTTTTTTTTAAATCAAAGAGCAGAGCTGGGAATGATGGCTCATACCTGTAATTCTAACTACTCTGGAGGCTGAGATCTGGGGATTACAGTTCAAAAGTAGCCCAGACAGGAAAGTCTATAAGACTTATCTCCAATTAGGTGTAGCTCAAGTGGTAGAACACCAAAACACCAGCTTTGAATGAAAAAGGTAAGAAACAGTGCCCAGTCCCTGTGTTCAAGCCCCAGTAACATCACACAAATACACACACACACACACACACACACACACACACACACACACAAAAGAGAAGACCATCTGGTCTCCTTGATTTTTTGCGACTGTAATTATATCAAGTAAAAGGATGTTAGCATAGTCTGAAAGACCTAGCTGAAGGGCTTTCTGTTGCTTTGTATAGGGATTTGTTCTCTTTCTCCACCCCTGGTCCATTGGTTAGCAAGTCTAAGGGAAGGTTCTAAACAATCATATATTCTTCTGCTTTCTTTGAGCCCTCATAGTGTCAGGCATATAGTACTTGTTCAATAAGTATTGACCAGTTGATCGATTTTGGCTGTTCCATTCAATAATTTCTCGGTTGTTTAAGACCCTTACTTAATGCAAAGCAAATAAGTTAGACCCTTGAAGATGTCTATTGCCTTAATCTAGCTGTTTGCACTGAGATGACTTTTTAATATCGTCTCTGCACAGGAGCTGAATACTTTTCTTTGGCAACTGGATGATTGATGGTGTTTTTTTCCTTTTCCTCCAAAAGCTCTGGCATTGTACAGACGCTGCTTTAGGTGATTAATGATGCAGCCAACTTCACCAGCCACCTCTTCAGACAATCCTTGAATTTCATAGGAAAGTAAGGGCTGTATTTAAATACAGGTCCTAGTTGATTCTGCTCCTCAATCCGAATCTGCTCTGAATTTCTTTGTGGATTGAAACAGGATAGAAAAAGAAAAAAGAAAAACCGATTCTTGATAGTTGGGTGAAGAGATCCCTTAAGATTTTACTGGATCAGTATTTGTCATTGGATGAAACTTTAATCCAAGCAGACCCATGTGGTAAGCCTAAGTAAAACTTCTGCCTTAGCCTAAATTATAAAATGAAAATTATGCAGGATGAGTCAAGGGAACTTAAGGCAATTTTCAACCCACACTGTATGATTGCCAGGATAACAGCAACTATCATTGATGGGTGGGTCACTATGTGTTAGGCCTTGAGCTGTGCAGCTTACAGGGATTTCTTATCAACATTTTCCAGACTAACAAACTAGTTTGTTACTACAAACTTCTTAAAGACTCTGAGCAGTATAAGATAGGACCTGAACTTGAACTCCCACTTTTTTATTTGCAGGGTACTTACTCTTGTCTATAGTGCCCTACAAAGAAGTGGGCCAGTTTTTCAAATGGCTTATGGTATGATGATGCACAGAAAGCTGTTTAAAGGCTCATAGAAGAGAACCCTAAGGGTGGCTGACTCCCTTTGTCTTCCTATTTGCAGAAGAGAATTCCTCCTTACTTCAGGCCTTTTAAAATTTAGTACCTTAAAATTTAGTACCTGCTACACAGAAAAAAGCCACAGGGATCTTGTAAGGGACAGGTTTGGGCATCAATCTGGGGCCGAGGCTAGGGCCAGTGAACTGGTTGAGGGACCAGGTACAGAGTAGAAAGACTGCCTTCTGCAAGAGAAGCACCTTTTGGGATGAATGAAGCATGAGATTGATCTGTGGTAGCTGAGTTTGGTGGGACATTTGAGAGCAGCAGGTTGGAGTAGAGAGGGAGATAGCTTTGGTGGAAGCAGAACTCCTGCTCAGCTCAACAAACTGAGGAAGGGTGAAGTTTACAAGTCTCCACATACATTTTAAGAGCCAGATTCTGGGAAGGGCTGAAGGGGGTGAAAGCCTGGCCGGAACCAGAAAAACACCAGTCCTACCAGAACTGCATGGCTAGATTGGTGGCTCTCAACTGGGACAACACTGCCCCCTAGGGGACTTGTGGAAAATCCCGGAGGGTATTTAGTGTAACTGAAATGGAAACACAAAGCATGTTGCGATGTGCAAGTCAATTCTGCAAAATAAATTGTTCAGCATCTCATATGATTTTTTAATGTTCCATGGAAATGCAAACCTTATTTCTAATTATCTGAACTTGACATGCTTTATATATAGTCAGAACATTTGGTACCCTCCCATTACTCATGCTTGTATACATGCATACTCACACAAGGGAAGAAAGAGGGAAAGAGAAGAAGGGAGGGAAAGAGAGAGGGAAAGCAAGGGGGAAGAGAAGGGTAAAGAAGAGAAACTATCAGAAGGGTAGAAACTGAAGGCTTGTGTCTCACACCTATAATCCTAGGTACTCAGTAGTCTGAGAGCTGAGGATCACAGTTTGAAGCCAGTCTGGAGAAACAAGTTGGTGAGATGTTTATCTCCAATTAGCCAGCACAGGAGAGGGGGCGGGGAGGAAAGGAGTACGAGAGAGGAGAGAATACTTTTAAGGCAGCTAATGTATACAAAGATGAACATTTACCCAGTAATCTACCATTTCAGTAAATCACATCAGCAGTTGTGATGCTGGTTTTAGAATTACATCACTCAATACAACACCCCAGTACCAGATTGTGTTTGTAGCTGTTGCTTTAAGGAGATTCAGTGTAAAAACACAGGACTGTCTACTTCATCCAGTCTTTCTGTGTTGTACTCTGTAGTTCAATATATAGTAATTTGTTATGGATTACCTTTATGTCCTCTTTATATTCTAGGTCATTTACCTATCTTTTGGAAAGATGTGGGGAAATTAGGATATTTACCTATATTTTGGAACTTATAATATTTAAGGATTTAATTTCAGGACAGGAAAGGAGGGAAACCAAAGCAGATTTATGACAAAAGAGAAGACAAAAGTGTGGCCAGTTGAAAACTACCATGCTGTGGAAGCTATGGGCTTCATAAGACCAAAGCCGTGTCTCCTTTGCTTCCACGTGGCCTAATGAACTGACCAGAGGGGATGCATAGAAAAGCATGGTTGAATGAATGATAAATAAATATAGACTCAGAGAACTGGAGTCAGAGAGCTAGGTTATACATGGGGAGGTGCTTATATTAAATTGGTGGAAGATGGGGGCTCCTGATATGAGAACATGACAAAATACTACTTATCAGAAGAGATCTTCTAGTTTAGAGCTTTCCCCAAAGCTAAAGTCCCTGAATAAAGAGTGTCATATTATTCCCCCATTTTCTTAGACAGGTTGGGATCAAATGACTGAACTCAGGTGGTCACAGAAGTGGGGGAAAATATGTTCAACATCTCACTTACTGGTATTCATTAGGATCCTTGAGACCTGAGCTAACTAGAAGCAAGGCTATTTCCCAACTTGGTTGTATATCTCAGCATGGTTTTGTTTGGGTCTAGCCAGCCAGAATAGATACCAGGGTATAGGAGCCTCAGGTACTGTTCCTACAATCTGTCAGTGGTCTCCATGACCATAGTAAGGATATAAGGCTGTCTTGGTCTACACTAAGGTTCAGTCTTCCTGTTGGTAGTTTTCATTCCCCATGATCCCGCCCAATCAATAACAAGTGCATCCCTTTGTGGAGCTGAAGCCCAGGTTTCTTTGCATTGTATTGGTGGTAAGTCAATATTACATCATCAGTGTGGGAAGAAGCTGCAGCCCTCTCTGGCTGGGGACCTAGGAGATGCTAAAAGTTGTTTTACCTTATTGTAAGCAGTAAATTTGCTTCAGGGTTTGGGAGAGCAAAATGAAAATATGCAACAAGGTTAGCAGGACATGAAGAACTTGCCAGTATCTTCTACCATCTTTCCATCAATGCCAAGGAGAATAATGGAGACAATTATCCAGCAATTTTGTTCAAATACTTTCATGAACAACTGCCTAATAACCAAGGGAAAATAGGAGCTTACAAATACTGTTTCAAAGCTGGCTACCAGGAGGTACTCAGGAGGATGAGATGTAAGGATTGTAGCTTGAAGCCAGCTCAAGAAAGAAACATGTGAGGACTGTTTTTTTTTTTTTTTTTTTTTTTGTCGGTTGGCCTGGGCGCTGTCCCTCAGCTCAAGGCTTAAGGCTAGTGTTCTAGCACTTGAGCCACAGCGCCACATCTGGATTTTTCTGCTTATGTGGTGCTGAGGAATCGAACCCAGGGCCTCATGCATGCAAGGCAAGCATTCTACCACTGAGCCACCTTCCCAGCCCGAGGACTCTTATCTCTAGCTAGCCAGCAAAAAGCCAGAGTGGAAGTGTGGCCCAAGTGGTAGAGCTCCAGCCTTGAGGAAAAAAAGCCTAACAGCCAAGCAAGAGTACAAGGTTCTGAGTTCAAACCCTAGTACCAGCAATAAATAAATAGATGAATGAATAGATATTATCACAACCCAAATGTCATCAACTTGTACTCCAGTTTCCTTTTTCCCTGGGTGCTTGTCCTCTGGGGACATGAAAATAACCATAGTCAGGAAATGTAGAGCCAGAGGGGAAACACTGCCTAGGAAATACCTCAGGAAATGGATTGTCAGCTACTTCTCCTTATAAGACTACCTTTTGGATCCTAGGCCTATTTTAGCTGGCCTTGGGACAAGTCCCTATAGCTTCCAAGCCACCAGCTTATGACTTTGGCATCGTTCCAGGCAGCCCCCTTAAAAGACTCCTGGGATGGCAGCTGTTCTGTCAGCAACTGAATGCAAACAGTGCCAAATTTCTTTATTTAGAATAGACACTTCCTATTGTGGTTCCCAAATGGCAAATCGATCTGCTGTTCTGCCCCCAGTCTTCTGTCGCTAAAGCTACCTCCTCCCTGTAAGGCATTTCTGCAGAGATCAGCAGGTGTCTGCCTGTTTACAAGTGGCAGAGTGCCTGTGGGTCACTATTCTCCTGTCTCAGAACATAAGAGGTCAGGAGGCTTTATTGGAAAAGGAAGTTGCTGTGGCTACTGAGAGGGAATATCGGTGTGGGTCAGGGGGAGCAGTTCAAGTGCATTAAGGGACAAAGCTGTGACAAATCAAGTTACATGTCTTTGCCACAGTATTCAGCAAGCCAGGATCTAGGAAAATTTCTGTCAGTTTTCATTTGCTATGTGACTCCGGGCAAGGCTATTTCCTTCTCTGTGCCTCAGCATCACCATTTCTATGGAAAAAGGAAGGGTCAATGAATTTATGGTGGTGTTTACTGTGAGAAGCAGCCTACCATCATAACAATAAAGCTCAATTTCTATCTTCTTGTTCTAAAATGTATTTCAGGGGCAAGGGTTTAGTTCAAGTCATATAACACTTGCCTAACATGCACAAGGTTCTCGGTTCAATCTCCAATACTGCTGTACATAAAATAAATAAATATATAAATATATAAAAGAATATATTTCAGCAAGGTGAAATATTTAAATGTTAAAAAGAGAAAACATCAGAAGCCTGGTGTCTCACACCTATAATCTTAGGTACTCATTAGTCTGAGAGCTGAGGATCACAGTTTGAAGCCAGTCTGGAGAAACAAGTTGGTGAGATGCTTATCTCCATTTAGCCAAAAAAAGATAAAAGTGGAAGTGTGGCCCAAGTGGTAGAATACTAGCTTTGGGGGAGAAAATCCGAGTAAGAACACAAGTTCCAGTAGCACAGTACATTCCCCTTCCCTGCCCCCAAAATAAAAAACAGCAGAAGAAAGCAAAAGAATATTTGAAAATATTAAGGTGAGGAACTTTTACAAAGCAAGATAAAATTCTAGGAGCTGTAAAGAAAAAGAATTATAGCTTGACTATGTAAAGTTTAACAATTGTATATTTAAAGGTAATAACCATTAAATGATGATAATATGGTAATATGATGATAATATTAGTATTGAAATAAGAATGAAGAGATATAATAGAATTTAATAGTAATAAAATTACCCTGAGCTAGGTGCTTATAGTTCATGTCTATCATCCTAGCTACTCAGGAGGCTGAGATTTGTAGGATCATGTTTTTTTTAAAATTTTATTTATTTATTTATTTTTGTTGGTCATGTGGCCTGAACTGTGGGCCCGGGCACTGTCCTTCAGCTCCACTTCCGGCCTTTTCTGTTTATATGGTGCTGAGGAATTGAACCCAGGGCCTCATGCACACAAGGCAAGCACTCTACCACTGAGCCACCTTCTCAACCCGAGGATCATGGTTTGAAGCCAGCCAGGGCAGGAAAGTCTACAAGACTCCATCTCTAAAAAAAATAACCATCGAAAAACTGGACTGGGATGGACATGTGGGTTAGGTAGTCAAGTACCAGCTGAGCAAACAAGCCAAGCAAGAGTAAGACCCCGAGTTTAAACCCTGGGATCAGCAATAAAATAAAATAAAATAATCGAGAACCCACAAAAACCTCAATAAGAATAAGGATAAACCAGGAAAAAGTCACAGAATAAAAGGCTGAATAAAGGTTTACTGACACCCCTTGATTTATGATCAGGTTATATCCTCATAAACTTACTGAAAATTTCATTAACTGAAAAGATATGGGAGAGTTGGGGTGTAGCTGAAGAGGTAAATTGTGGGTCTGGAATTCAGGAGGCCCTGGGTTCAATCACGAATATTGTAAAGAAAAAGAAAAGAAAGAAAATGCATTGGATGCACCTAATATAGCGAGCACCATTGCTTAGCAACACAGTACACAATTGAATACCAGTTGTTTCCTTCGTGATCTGCTTCTCCCTGCCGCTGTCCAGCATCGTGACAGTTTATCAGACTGAATAGCCTAGGAAAGGTTGCTTTGTATGTCCCTCCCCAACAGTATAACCCCTGCTTTCACTATATTTGATGTCAGTATAACTTGTGGAGGAGATGGGGAAAAACCAGTTGTTTAAGGATACAGGTGGACCTGTTGCAACAATGAGAAATACAAGTTGTCATGTCCAAAACGAGCTTTACAACGTCGGTGCGGGGGGGGGAAGGAGAAGGATTGGGATTGGGGGGGGAGGGGAGAGGCTGGGAAGGGATGTGAAGGGTAAACAAAGGAGGAGGCTGCAATGCTTGGTAAGAAATGTACGCATTATCCTGCCCATGTGATTGTAACCCCTCTGTACAGTATGTTCACAAATAAAATAAAATTGAATTAAAAATTAAAAAAAAAACAAAAAAAACATCTGAAGTATGGGTTTCAAAGTTGCTACCAAAAGCATAGTGCTTTTGCATTATGGTAAAGTAAAAACACCAGGGACTGTTTATGCTATTTATATTCATTATTTTCAGAGCATCATTGTAAGAAATGCATTCTTTTCTTTTCTTTTTTAATTTTGAAAATACCATACAGAGGAGTTACAATTACATGGGCAAGATAATGAGTACATTTCTTATCAAGCATTGTTGCCTCCTCCTTTGTTTCCTTTTCCCATCCTTTCCCATCTCCCCCATCCCGTGTTCCCCCCTCCCCCCCAAAGTTGTAAAGTTTGTTTTTCAACATAACATCTTATACATCTCATTGTTGCAATGAGTCCACCTGTATCCCTATTTAAACAATTTGTTTTCCTCCCTACCCCTCCACAAAGTATACCAACATCAAATATGGTGAAAACAGGGGTTATACCGTGGGGGAGGGACATACAAAGCAACAAAGAAATCAATTTATAAATATGTTAGAAACAATTGCAAGAAAGAAAAAAAACATTTGAATCCTTATCTTGGAGTTCATTTAGCTTAACATCAAGTTATCTGACCATTTCTGCTTGTCTCAGACATATACTAGCCATTGCAAATAAGGGAAACCATGGAACCTATGTTTCTTTGGGCCTGGCTTACTTCACTCAATAGAATTTTTTCCAAGTCTTTCCATTTCCTAACAAATGGGGCAATGTCATTCTTTCTGATGGAGGATAGAATTCTATTGTGTATATATACCACATTTTCTTGATCCATTCATCTAATTGAGGGGCATCTGGGTTGGTTCCATATCTTAGCTATGGCAAATAATGCTGCCATAAACATAATTGTGCTGGTAGCTTTAATATGGTCTTGTTTGTCATCATTGGGTAAATGCCCAAAAGTGGGATTGCTGGCTCATAGGGGAGCTCTATGTGAAGTCTTTTCAGGAACCTCCATACTGCTTTCCAAAGTGGTTCAACAAGTTTACACTCCCACCAACAATGCAGTAAGGTTCCCTTCTGTCCACACCCCCTCCAGCATCTGTTGTTATTAGAGTTCTTGATTCTAGCCATTCTAACTGGGGTGAGGTGGTATCTCAATGTTGTTTTGATTTGCATAGAAATGCATTATTTTCTTTATAGCATTCACATGATCTGCAGGTATATTATATAGCTACTTGTTCATTTATTATTTCTTCTACTTTCCTATCACTTTCATGAATGCTGAGGTTTTGTTTATCCCCCACCATAGCTCTAGTGCTAGGGCATTGCTTGGCAAATTGGCACATGCTAGTTGCGCAGTATGTGTTTGTTAAGGGATTGAATGTGTGAGCTTCCATAGACAAGATGGTAAACAAGCCACAAGAAAATGTTCAAAGAATAATTAACAGGCAATTCATGGAGGAAACACAAAAGGTTTCTGCCATGTAAGAAGGTACATAAAGCAGTAGTAATTAAGAAATGCAAATGCAAAAAGCACCGTGATGATTGAGATGTCATTTCCACCTCTCAGGAAGGCAGGAACTAAAAAGGTTGCAAAAACTTAGGCCTCGTGAGGATGTGGTAAAAACAAGAGCACTCATTCACTCTTGAGCACATGGAAAAGAGCCCAGCTTCTGGAGAGCAACTGGAAATGTCATTTGACTTGGCCAGTCCTTCTTTAGCAGTTTATCCTTTTGAAATACACCATGTGCAAGAATGCTCATTTAAACACTACTTGGAAACAACAAATTGGAAATAGCCCAAATGACTTCAATGCTGAAGATTTGTTTAAATCATTTGTAGTATATCCAAATAATGTCATACTAAGCTTTCCTAGGATGGTGATTAAGGATCTGTGTTCCATGATCAGCATACCTTAGTTCGATTTTGTCCTCTAGCACTTGAGGAGCCATATGACCTTGACCAAGTTTCTAAATATGCTTTGATTCTCTTATTTTTAAAATGAGAAAGCTCATTTTAAAAAAATCCCTTAATGAAGTTGTAAAGAGTAAATGAGATAATTTGGATGAACTGTTTAGTAGTTGGCACAGAATATTTAATAATTATTACTTACAGTATTTTTATTTCTAATATTACCAATGATAATAATGACAATGCAGCCACATATAAGGACAAGCTAGATCTTTCTACACTGATATGCAATGATACCAATCTAATATTGTGATAAAAGTGCCTTGTAGAAGAGTAAGTAGAATAGAGTGTGATATTCATTAAAACTATTGTGTGTCATATATAGCAGAGAAGGATATAGAGTCATCAAGTGCTTGCTTCTGGCCAACAGGATAGGGGAGATAGATTTTCACCTAAGTGATGATTAAAGTTGTTCAAAACAAGCCTGTGTTAGCTTTATAATTAACAAAAGATATACAGAGGATGAAAATCTCCATTTATGAATGTGAGGACAGTTAATCCTCCCCAGGCCTCACATCCCCCTGTCTTTGGCTATAGCCCAAGTCTTAAGCCTCCGGCTCTTCATATGTCATCTCCCATCTCATCCCACCCCCATAGTTCTCTGTGAACCTCCACCTCACGACCGCTGGATTCATCTGTCTCCCCCTCTAGTAGTGTCTCACAGCACTCTCAGGACCATCTGGAAGTCCTGCTCCACAATAAACTATCCCTCTACTTTCTAGGTAAACTCCTTACAGAACATCCTAGTCTGTCCATCTCCTTCCTGAAATACTGAAACCTGAATCGTCTGGGAGGAGTTCACGGCTTTGTCGGCAGCGCCCTCTAGTGGAACGCCTATCTAACGGCCCACAACACAAGCACCCTGGAGTTGGGAGGTGGGGTTTGAGTCCCAGTTTCTTGTGTCTGCTTCCAGATTGTTAGTCCTGCATCCTCTGCCAAGAACTCTTCCTTGTCATGGTATTTGGTTACAGCACCCTGTTTTCTCCTCTCCGGATCGACTCTTCTTTCTGGTAACCTCCCACCCCTACATTAAATGAAGAGCTCAACATCTGTCTTCACCCCAATTCTTGACATCATTCTGGGTGAGTTCGACATCCATCATTTCTGTACAGGACAGACACCCTTCCACCCTTCCCATGCTTCATCATCCTCATCATTCACATCCTGCAGGATGACCTCATTTACCTTCAAGGTTCTGAGTCTCCTCAATCTAGTCTCCTACTCCATCAGACCTTCCCATTGTCCTTCATTCCCTCTTCACTTCAAAAGTCATAAGGATAATAAGAACAATGGCTGTGTGTGTGTGCCAGTCACATACCAGAATTTTACAGTATCATTTCAATTGTCTCATGTCATCCTCACTAACTTGATGAGCTAGGACATTGTTTATATTTTCTAATAGGATAGTTGGGGTTAAAAGAGGCTGAGTGACTAACCCCAAGTCCCAAAGCTAGTATGGGGAAGAGATGAGATTTGAAGTTTGGTTTGTTTGACTTCCAGAACTTGCCTATACACCCAACTTTATTGCCACATCCACCAGGCAAAAATCCCATGTCAGTGTCCTCCTCTTTGTTTCCAATCAGATGGAGGAAGGCTGCTGGAGAATAATCTCATCACTTTGTTAATGAGTCTCACTAGAAAGTCACGTTTCAGCAGGGGCCTCGATTCAGCTAAACAATTTTAACAATTTCACTTTCAAACTTTCTTCATTGCCCTCTGGAGTCAGACTGTCTGAGTTAGAGTCCTGCCTTGGCCTCTTCCATGCACCTTTCCAGGCCAGCCTATAAAGAAGGGTGAGGTGGAGGAAAAGGGAAGAGGGGAAGGGGAAGTAGCAGGGACTAAGAGACTTTTGGGTACCAGCCACTGGGCCAGGTGCTTTGCAGGCAGTATCTCACCGAATTGTACTAGCTGCTCCGCAAAGGAGATGCTGTTGTAATTCTGGCTTCACAGAGAATGAGGCTGAGGCAAGGAAATATGAAGTCACTTGCTATGGTGACAATTTGTAAGTGGAGAGGCCATTTCATTAGTTTAGACCCTCCTAATCTTGATGGATTACTGGGACAGGCTGCTAGACAAGTCCCTCTGTTAACTATCTCATGCCCTCCCATCTACTTGCTATTCTGTTGCTGGGGCCATCTTCCTAACATGTGCACACTGGACTACTGCCTTGCTTCAAGGCCCTCTGAAGTTCCCTTCAGACTTCACAATGAAAAAGAAGACTTTGAATCTTAATGATTTGCCCAGTGCCTTCTTTCCTCACTGTGTCCATCTGCCTAGGATCCAGTTGCCTACTAGGTCTGGCTACCTGATGATACTAGACTTTTTGCTATGTGACTCTATGCCCTTATATTATGCATTCTAATGGGCCTTCTCCATCTTCTGTATGTTTGCCAACCACCTGAACCGCTCTTTTCAGTTTTGTTTTTTATGTAGCACATATGCATTGATCAGCATGTCCACTTGTCTGGCTTCCCCCACCAAGCTGGAAGCTGCTTGAGGGTGGGCACTGTGCCTTGGTCCTGTCAGTATTCTCTAGGGCATACAGGGCAGCAGAGCCTTGTTGAATCCACGTGTGTTGAATGACTGATGGATTGAATGAATGGAATGACGGAGGGAGGAGGAAACCCCTCACTTGGAAAGTTTAGTGACATGAGCTGTATGGTATCTGGTACTTGGCCGAAGTTGCTGCAGTTTTTCCCCATGACTACAGTGCTGTAAAAATATATGTCTGCACGTGGATAAAGACTGGAAGAGAACTTTCCACACAAAATTAAGAGTTGTGTTAGAGTGGTGAGTTGATGGATGCTTTTTCCCCCCTCCTCCTTGTTTTCAGAGTGTTCGTTAGTACTATTTGCCGAGTGCTTTGGCCAAGGAGCAGACATTGGAGAAATGGAATCTCGGGCTGTTGTGGAGGATTCGACAACCAATATGTTTCTGATGCCCAGCGGAGCCTCCTGGGTTCTGGGTGCTATCAGAGGCAAGTGGGTGGAGGCGACTCAATCTGATTCAGGTTCACATGGCCAGGAGTTTTGCCAATTCTGTTGGATTTGCTGGAATAAAATGAAAACTTTCAAGAATTTTCCAAGCTCCTGTGTTTAGGTAGTTAATTTTTTTTCTCTTCCCAAACTGGGCAGCAAACAAAGATGGCTTTTGTTTGCAGTAAAGTACTCATTCTTTCAACTTTGTCCTGCAAAGGGACTTGTGCTGCTGTAGGAGGACGGGTTGGCTGAACTCAGAAACCTCAGTGTCTGTGTTTCGCTGGTTCAGAAAGGATCCAAAAGTTGCCCTTTTCTGGCTTTCAAATAAGATCTTTAGGAATTTCATTGGCAAAAGCAATGCAATTGTTCCTGTATTGCGGCAGGATTTCCAAAACTACATATCGTGGGTCAATCCAAGAGAGGGAGGGGAAGAGAGAAAGAGAGAGAGGAGTGGGAGGGAGAGAGGGAAGGAGAGAGAGAGAAGGAGACAGAGAGAGACACAGAGAGAGAGACAGAGAGAGATACAGATTTTCAGAGACAGAGAGGAGCAGTGCTATCCAAGATTCAGATGTTGTGTACTGATCTTCTCTTGGGTGTTTATTCACGCTGTTGTGTGAGGCACTGGGTTCAGGACTTTGGAACTATTTCAAATTAATACTTAAATTCCAGAGAATGTTTAGGGTGCTTTGGTCAAGGAACAGACATTAGAAAAATGGAATCTTGGGCTGCTGTGGATGAGCTGACAACCAATATGTGGACTGATGTCCATGTTAGAGATGGTGATGCTGAGGTCTACAGAATTTCCTTTCGCAATCAAAAGATCAGGATTCAAAGCCAAGCTCAGTTGGGTGTCCCGGAAAGCTCTAACCATTGGAACACCCTGTTCTCGGCTAGTCTGGCTACAGAAGAACAGAAGTATGCATGTGTTCTCATTTCACAAACACTTCAGTGTTTTACATGTGCAAGGCATATGGCAAGTGCTTTATAAACATTAGCTCATTTAATCCATATAGACAATCCTGCGCAAAGGATTATTATGAATAAATATCTTGTGACAGATGAGAACTCAGGGGCACCAGCAGGTGAAGTCACTTTTAATGGATCAGGCAGGCTAGCATGTGACAGGACCAGTTACAATCCAGTCATCCATGTTCTGATGTGTGGTTCTTAACTTTGGACCTTGTGCTAGAAGTCCTGTCCACATAGTGTGACTCTGAAACACTAAAGACATGGAGTATTTCTCACACAAAGTCTTTGAATTCTAATCCCAGAGCCATGTATAATATACATGCATGTGTGTGTGTGTGTGTGTGTGTGTGTGTGTGTGTGTGTGTAAGAAATATATATTCTTATCCTTCCATTGCAAGGGGAGCCTTCAGAAAGGTATCTAGCGGTTACCTGTTGAGCTAGCTGATCTTGGCTCTGAATCTTGGTCTCACAGTTTTGGAGCTGAACCTCTGGGCCTCAGGATCATAGCTATGCTAAAGAAGAGAGCTTTCTTTGACAACTTTCACTTTACTTCCTATTTTCAGCGTTTTGCCTGAGAGACACTAGGTGTTGAGTGGGTGAAGGTGTTTGATATGTCACCTCTTTTTACTCAGGATAGTACCCTTCAAAAGAAATTTGTTTGATTTCACCAGGAGCAGAGTGGTCTTCCCTACCCCACTCATTCCACCTTTCTCTCTCCAATTCTTCCCCAGAGCCTGACTTACACAATGGTGGCCACTCAGCCTGAGGGAGGGGGAGTGGAGGGCCTGTAAGCCCAACCCACCAGCTTGAAAACTTCATTTGACAGTGGAGGAGGCACATCTGGTTTGGGTTTTCAATTCAATTAAACAATGGTTTACTGTAGCCCTGCCAGCTGCAGAGGTTCTGGGTAAAATATTGTCTATGTCCTTAAAGGAGTTTCCTAGGTTGTAGGGGTCTGCAGACGTGAACGAGCAAGTGTGTGTGTGTGTGTGTGTGTGTGTGTTTGTGTGTGTGTGTGTGTGTGTGATAGGCCTGATGCAGAGTTTATCTTGCATCCATTAAGTCTTTGACCCTTTCCAGCAGGTTCTATGATGGGGATGAGGAACTTATTATTTCATTTGAAATAGGAGGAAAGTGGGCCTCAGAGAGGATGTGACTGGCCCAAAGTCACATAGTTGGGAAGTGACAGAACCAGACCTGGAACTTTGATGTGTCTGGTTCCCAACCCCACATTCTTATTCAATTCCCTAGCTTGCAAGGAATGAGGAAGATGAGGATAACACATAATGCTTCCTGGGTTCTGGAGGCTCTGTCTAGTGCTGAGTGGACAATTTCCAATGGCTCCTGGAAGCTGGTGTTAGTATCCCTTTTTCCAGAAGAGAAAACTGAGATTGTCCTGGGACGTGATAGAACACTACATGAAAATAGATTATTTCAACCCACCAGCCTGTCTCTGGAAGAGCTTCCTGGTGCAAATAGTATTTGGATTTGGCTTTGAAGGGTGAGTTGGGGTCTGAATAGGTAGAGGTAGAAGCCAGGGATTTCTGGTCAAAAGCAAAGGGGGCAAATAGATGGCTTATGAGACATGAGCTATGAGGCTGCATCTTCACCAGCTTCTGTGCAACATGCCCTGTGTGCAGAGGAGCAATGAGAAGGTGATTGGATACCTCTGGGTGGTGGGGAGTTCCATATGTTTTCACCATATCAGAGTTCTTGTTTTCCCCTTAAGAGCATGTACTCAGCCAGGCACCGGTGGCTCATGCCTGTAATCCTAGCTACTCAGGAGGCTGAGTTCTGAGGATAGTGGTTCAAAGCCAGCCCAGGCAGGAAAGTACATGAGACTCTTATCTCCAACAAACCACTAGAAAACTGGAAGTGGTGCTGTGGCTCAAGCAGTAGAGCGCTTGCCTTGAGCTGAAGAGCACAGGGACAACACCCAGGCCCAGAGTTCAAACCCCATAAACCGACAAAAAAAAGTATGTACTCTATCCAAAAGGGTATGTGATACTGTCATGCAACCATTGTGCAGACATTCAAAAGACTGTACACACCACTGTGCCATAGTGGCAGAGAACGCAAAACAATACTCAGTTCTTCAAGTGTGGTTAGGGAGACTAGAGCCACACACCAAAAACAGCAGCAGCCAAGGCTGGTAGTTTTCAATCTGGGCCAACTGAGTTTTTAAGACTGTCAGATTTTGTGCAAGCATTGAGAAGAGGAGGCTTCATCAAGGGAGTAGGTTTGGAATAGGAGGCATGGATGAGAGCAGGGTAAACAAGCTGAAGTCAGGGTAAGGGTCTGGTGAGACCCCCTTTTCTCAAACCACTCTTTTCTCTCATCCATGTCTTAACCTTGGGAAGTTTGTTCCACAAGATGGGACTGTGTGGAGTCAGACACAGCCCCTGGGAGCTGGGAAATAGGGCCAGGTACCTGATATTCCTGATCCACCAATTTTCTACACTTAGCTTCAATTCCTGGCAGCTCCCCCAGCTGCTGAATTGTATGTGTATGTGTGAGCGGTATGTTAAATTAAGCAGTGAGTGCTTTCAGCTCATCATAAACATGCTAAAAAGCTTCAGCCACGGCCCAAGCCCACCCCCGCCCCTTATACACAGGCAGCAGCTGGGGCCACTCGACCCCACACTCTAATGCGTGTTGCCTATGACTCACTAACAACAACAACAAAAAAGACTGTATGTTTCAGTTTGACTGGGTAGCTGATTCCTAGTTGTGGTGGGAAATCTCAGTCTGGATTTGGAAGGCAAAAGTCCACAGCCCCGCCTAACTGACTGAGCATTAGACAACACTTGGAGCGCCTACTATGTGCAAGGCATTGTGGGTAAGTCCATTAATCTTTCTGGGCATTGTCAGCTTACTATGCATGCAATAATCCTGCCTGTTTCCTCTCCCTGTCTGGGATTTAAATCTTAACCATACTGGTCTTTCAATGTATAGGACGTTCCCAAAGTTGTTTCCTGCCCCAGGACCTTTGTGCAAGCTGTTTTTTCATCTTAGACTGCCTTTGCCTGGCATAGGAGGCTTTTTCTTAGCCTTTCAGTCTTAGTCTTAATGTTAACTTCCTAAAGTGAGCCTTTGTTGACTGGCTGCACTTAGTTCCTTTTGCCCCTGCCTAATATTCCTTTTGTGGCCAATACTTCCTTTTTTTAAATACTTTATTTTATTTTATTTGTGAAGATACTGTACAGAGGGGTTACAATTACATGGGCAGGATAATGCGTACATTTCTTACCAAGCATTGCAGCCTCCTCCTTTTGTTTACCCTTCACATCCTTCCCAGCCTCCCCCCACCCCCCCAATCCCAATCCTTCTCCTTCCCCCCCTTCCCCCCCACCGACGGCCAATACTTCCTTAATTATTTATATTAGGTATAATTTGTCTAATGATATTTTCTGCTTATGCCACATCTCTAAGAGGACAGAGACCTTATCTATACAGCTCAGGAATGTATGCCCCTCATTTAGAGTGGTGTTTGGCACACAGTAGGCCGACATAAGCAAAACCATCTGGGAAATATTTTCTCCCTGAGGTTCTTGCCAGACATATGGTTGCAGAGGGAAAAATCATGGCAGATCTGTGTCATTCCATATGAATATATATATATATATATATATATATATATATATATATATATATATATCCCAACTAAAAGGGAGGAGTTTTGTTGAAAACACTTCTGTTTTAGAAACTGGTCCTTGGAGTCTCATCACCAGTAACAGCCTTATGAAATTAAACAAAAGGAATAAAAAGTATAAAAAGCGTACTTTTTATTGGGTACTTCATGTGTGCCAGAAACTGTTCTAAGTGTTCTACACAGATTATCTCATTTAATCCTCATAATGACTCAGTGATGTTGCTTCTATTATTAGCCCCATTTACCAGATGAAGGAATTGAGGTTTCAAGATGTTAAGCAAGATGCCCAAGGCCACATAGCTTGGGAGAGGCAAAATCAAAAGTTGAACAAATCCAAGGCAATCTGATTTATCCAAGTCAGGGCACTAAACCATTCCCCCCTTGGATAGCCCTCACATTACCCTGGTTGTGTGCTCCTTTTTTTTGGATGAGCAGCGTATTTTATTTTATTATTATTGTTTTAAATGTAGCCATCTGCCCTTCCCACCAGGTGGGCTTCTTGGGGGCACAGTGTGAATATCTTGCCTTTTTCATCTCCTGTACCTGGGATACAGCTTGTTCTAGAAGAGGTACTGGTCAATATTTGTTGGATAAACAAATAAGGGAATGAGTGAATCCATGTTGCTTTATTTTCTGTAGGCTTTTAGTTTCTGAGCTCTTGTTTATTTCCTCAGCGAAGACCAGTCTGGTGGAAGAGGCGTCTCTTACCACAGGGTACAGGAAGACTCGCTTTGACTGGGCAAACCAAAGCAGTGGTCTAAGAACAAGGTGCTTCATCCAAACGGTTTCATTTTCTCATCAATCTAAAAAGAAGCTGGACCTGTTTAGTACTTAAACAAACTTTCAGTGTTCAAATCCTATCTCAAATCCTCTGCAGAAAGAGGCAGGGTGTGGAGCAGCAGAGAAGGGGCGGGGGGGGGGGGGGGGGGGGCTGCGTGAGGGAGTTATAAATAAACAAATACCTACAAGCCGGCTGTTTTTTTAAAACAGAATTTGCTTCAATCAGCGTTGCACCACATTTTCCCAATTGGCCTCCGTCATGAGAACAAGTGGGAACTTTCATACTGAATGGCTTCATTCCCTCCCTCCCCTCCACCCCTTTGCCCCAACAGATGAATGGCAAGAGTGTTGGCACAGACGCAGCTTTCCAATCTCCTGCACCCAGTTTGCTGCCCTACTGTGCCCCATCCATCACATCACAGTGCCCTGTACAACATAGCCAGTCATTATAGTTGCTGCTTCAGCCTTTGAAAAATAATTGTGTCATTGTTTTATTACACCCGTGAGAGCTGCAAGCCTGTTAGGATTATGTCATTGATATTTGCGTGAAAAGGCGATCATGATATGCTGGTCATTTATCACAGCTGGGAATGCAAGTGTGTTATTGTTTGAGATTCTCAGCCAGCCCTCGGGCCTTGGCTTCCCAGTCCAAGCCAGTATTAATGTGCATCACCTTTGAGACACTTTATAGCCTTTTAAAGGACCAAGCAGGATCTAACTCTTTCCATGTACTTGGACTTTTCTGTTTGCAGGCAACAGCTTTGTGAAGGTGAGAGATGCTGGCCTTTCATGTGTGATACTTGTACACTCTAGTGGTGGGAGGCTGTAACACCGTGTCATTTGTTCCCTAACTGTTGATTGGAGCCAGGAACCTTTTTGGCTCAAGAACAAACAGGACTATTGAGGCCTATGGGAGCAGAATCTGTAGACAAGTTCTTTGGAGTTCTTTTGTGACCTCTATTGCATGCTACTTTGAGTAAAGTCTTAGCTTTGATTGCTTTGTTTAGCTTTGGTGGTCTATGTGCTTAAGCAGGGCTTTTTGCTACTGAAATTGAAGTCCATTTTCATTTATTGGATTGGGTGCCAGGCCTTGAGCTAAATCCCTAGGACTACAAAATAAGTAAGTAAATCAATAAATAGAATATTCGCATTTATCAACAGGTATTCATGATAGAAGAATATATCCATTTCAAATAGGGAAATGACGAGCATTGGTTTTAGAAGTAGAAGCAGAGTTCAAGTTCATGTGCCAACTTTTCTTTCCTTTTGCTTTCTTTTTGGCTAGCCCTGGGGCTTGAACTCAGGGCCTGGGCACTGTCTCTGAGCTTCTTTTGCTCAAGCCTAGTACTGTACCACTTGATCCACAGCATCACTTCTGGCTTTTTCTATTTATATGGTACTGAGGAATTGAACCTAGGGCTTCATGCATGCTAGGCAAGCACTCTACCACTAAGCCACCTTCCCAGCCCATGTGTCAACTTTTTTTTAATTGCATTTCACCCATTCTTTCCTCCCACTGGTGTGCTTGTTGCAGTTTTATGGCATTTGATCATTAAGGTACCACATTAATAGGAATCAGTGACAAGTACTCATATATCACCTGTTCTAGTCCCAATCCTTGCCAAACCAACTCTATGCCCTTGCCAGCCACCTTAAGATATGGCAGTTGGAGTTGGCCTGATATGCAACTCATCCAAAGGCTGAGCAAAAGCTTAGATGCAAATCCCAATTGCCATAGCTATAAAGAAGGAAGGTTCCTAAATTTTTCTTGGCAACTGACTTCAACTGCTTTGCCTTCTGAGTACTTTGGTATTTATTTTGTGCCTAGTTCCTAGTTTGGATCTGTCTTTTCCTTCTGGCTACAGTTTCTCTTTCTGTAAAATGGGGCTCTTGCTAGGATCAAATAAGAAAACATATCCAGACCTGGCATTGGGCCTAGCACAGAGTAAGTGCTCAATAAATGGTAGCTGTCAACTCCTTTTCCCTGTCCAGGTTTCTTCTGGCTTGGTTCTCTGTACCTCCACTATTGGCCTGGACCAGTGCCTGTTCTCTTCCTTGACAGGCAAGCCAGGTCACCTGTCCCTAAGACAAGCAGGGCTCCCCTCTCTGGCAGCCTTCTGTTGTCATTACCTGTCATTATGTGGCACTCAGTGTAACCACAGGCAGATCTGTGCCAGCTGCTGACATTAACTTATCGAATCCTGGCAGAGAAGAATAAGTTAATAGTCAGGAATTTGCATGTCTGGGCCAGATACAAGACCAGGAGGCAAAGTGATATTTACCTGCCCTCTGTAGTTGTGAGCAAGTCACCCACATTCTGGATAAAACCAGATGTTGCATACCCATGACTCTGATGGCACACATCAAAGAGTTGCTTACGAAGAACACAGAGCAATGTTCACATCAGAAATGGAACTTATGGTTTACTTCTCAGGTTTCTTAAAAACAACTAGCACACTTGGATATTTTTTCCTTGAAAATGACAACCCTGTTGGGTATTTTCTAGGGAATTTAATTTGGAAGCACTGGGAATACTTATGTGTTCTTTTCCAAGGAGATCTCTGCTTTAATTTGCAGGGAATTAATATATTAGAAAAGATAAGAGATCTTCCCCCAGCTCACCTGCTTTTTGAAAATGCTATTCAATTGCTTTGGCGAACAGCCAATCCAAACACTAAGAAAGAGACAGGGAATGCAGAAATCCTAAGTGCTACTCAGGCGCATGTCCGAACAAGAAAGTCAGTGAGGGTGAGCAACAGAGAGAGGAGAAAAAGCAGTGTTTGCAGCCTAGACTGTGAGCAGACCCAGTGTCTCATCAGCATATTCCACTCCCCACACACTCATAAAGAGGAGAGAGGGTGTATGGTGACGTCATGACAGCGTACTTCTCTGCCAGGGGCAATTGCTTAGCCTGAGAGGTTCTGTGGATTGAATACCAACACCAGACCAAGAGCAGAGAGTCAGTCCAAGGAGATAATTACTATGATCACTTGTCAACCAGTTTGATTTAGGTTCCCTGTTGTGGGCTTGATGGTGATTGGTACATTTGTTTCAAAATATTTGGGACAAGAGTAGGGAAAAGTTGCTGATGTGATCAACTGTTTTGTGTGTCAGGCTCTGGACTTGTCTTTTCCAACAATCAGATATAAAGTTTTTCTGGACCAACAAATGTGTGGCTCTGATGTGAAACAGGGACTTCTTTCTGTGCATTCACTAGGAATGGTTTGTTCTCGTAATGGTAATAATTTTTTTAAAAAATGATTTTCAACATGAGGTATTATGTGCTAACAAACAGGAAATGCTGAACTAGTTCTTTTTGTTATTAGTTTTGTTTTGAGACAGGGCTGTGTAGTCCAGTAAGCCTTGAATACGTGATCTTCCTGCCAGGACCAGGATCACAGGTGGTGGCCATCCACCTGGCTTTGAATCAGCTCTTATTAGGAAGTATTTCTTCCTTCTTCAGACCTCATGCAGATGCTAAAGAGCATCTGGAGTTTCTTTCATGCCATTTTACTGAAAATGCACATGCATTAACTCACCAAATAGCTTGTTTTCAGTTATTATGGGTGAGGTGCTGTGCTCCAGTGTATTTTCTATACTATAGCTTATTTCATCCTCACCACAAAGCTGTGAAGTAGGTTCTGTCATTATCTTAATTTTATAATGTGGATACTGAGGCGCAGGGAGCAGAATAAAAATTACAGTTAATAAGTGGGGAGCTAGGATCTAAACCCAGATTTATCTCCCTCAATTACACTATATTTCCTTCATGTAATGCATTTTAGGCCACTCACAGTACTAGAGAACAAAAATCATCTATAGGAGGATATTCTTATACCATATTGCTGTTATTGCTCTTCCTTTTCTTCTTCCTTCCCCATTACCCTCCTGTTCTTCTTCCTCACTCCTCTTACTGTTTATCCAACACCACACTCCCCCCACCCCAGCCCCTGCGTTGGTTTGTGCTTTATACCCAGCTCCCAATCATACAGTTCAAATCCAGGCCTGAATAAGTCCAATGCACCGCATTCTATTTTCTGTACTGCATGTAATATGACCCAGAAGAAGTGAAGCATACACAATTTAGGTAGATTATTAACTGCCAGCTCAACATTGACCAGACGTTAATTAAATGCATATTAGATGAGCAAGCTATAGCACCTGTCTTTGTGTTGCTCATCTGTCTGCAGGCAAACAGATATGGGAAGCATCATTTTAAATGTATTAAATTTTCTGGATGTAAAGAAAATGTATGACCTTAATAATTGCTATACCAGTATCTGTGTAAATAGGGAACTAGAAAAGGTTTGAAAGAGGCAGACCTAGTTTAGTAGTGAAAGTTCTGCCACTGACTAGCCACAAGAATGAGCGATTCTCTGTGTGCCAACTACTGTGTTTAGGTGGTTTCCACTTAGTTTTGATAAACATTATTCTCACTTTTCATTTTTATTCTGGTGCTAAGAGACACTGAGTAACATGCTCAGCATCACCCAGCTCTTCTGTGGTTAGGTGCTGCTAGCTCCAGAACCCCCTCTTAACCACCAAGTTCTATCACCTCCCTTGCCTCCTTTCTGAACTCCCAAGTCATGTGTTCTCTACTAGAATGCTTTCAAATCAAAATACTTAAAATCAAGGACAATCCTGTTCAAGTAAGCCAAAAGAATCCACATTAAAAGAAATAATGCTTAGGAGCTAGAAATGTTGCCAGAAAGGTCCCCAAGGAAGAGGCCAGTGATGGACGGGAATGAGGGTTGCACCTTGACACTTAAATCAATCCTCTCCACCTCTTACCTCCTTCACCTCCTGCTTCACAATTTCCCAGGCATCTCTAGAGAGCATAGCACACCTAGAGATAGCCCAAGCTGCCACAGGAAGGCATCAGGCCAGGAATGTAAGGCCTAGGGCAGTGGGGTGCTGGGTTTGGAACCATAAATAACCACGTTAATGAAAACCAGCTTTGGCCAAAAGCCTTGTCATTTCTTGAGATTCTTTGCTTCTCATAGTGACCTAGTTACTTGAGAAAGGCCTAGTCTAGCA
The DNA here is from genome assembly GCF_000151885.1 of Dipodomys ordii. Classification (NCBI taxonomy): domain Eukaryota; kingdom Metazoa; phylum Chordata; class Mammalia; order Rodentia; family Heteromyidae; genus Dipodomys; species Dipodomys ordii. Next base: position 5,502,799 of record NW_012267304.1, read on the forward strand.
TGTACCAAAATAAAAATAACTCTTGCCCTTTCATGAGCACTTACTATGGGCCAAGGCCTGTGCTAAATACTAACTAATTTGATCCTCATAGTGCCATAGAAGAGTGAGTATTACTAGTCTGCACACTTTATGCAGAAGGCATCAGGCTTTGAGAAGCTAATTCATTTGCCAACTCCATACTGGCATTGCTATTTGATTTCCAGGGCCAGATCTCTTAATTCCTATATTTAATGAATATTTGTTTGATGAATAAACAGATGAAAAATGGACAGATGTATTAGTTAATTTCATCTTCTTTAACAAACACTTATCAAGCATTTTCTATGTATCAGCCTTTACGCAGGGCTATGATGGTTTGAATATTTAACACACACTTTCTCTCTCCACCTGGCCTGACTTCTGCTGAGCAGAAGTAATTTGAGTTTTGTGAACAGCAGTTTTTAATGATGCTATTAAATTTAACTCAAAGCAGGGGTTGTGCATAGGTGAGCAAAGGGTTTCAGATGAGAGTATGTCTTTGCTTAATCACTGATTCAGCCAGGGAACAGTTACTAACAGAAATGGAGCATCAACTCCTATGACATTTGCTAACTCTTCTTCTATCTATCAAATCTCAACCTTGTCGAACCCTCCCTGGTACATAAGCTAGCTGTACCCTAATGGACAATAATCCCATCCATCATTTCTGCTGCTCTGGCTGATTGCTGACAGTCTACTTGTCCATAGAGGAGACTTACAAATAGTCACAACCTACTGATGACGCACTGGAAATTGCTCACTTTGATACATTTTAAATCCATGAAGAATGAATTCTTTTTGCAGGCTACCTTTCCATTTGTTTTGTTAGTTATTTAAGAGCATGTTATGAATTCTTTATCCACATCTCAAAGGTCTGTAGGCAGTGGTCCTTATGCAGCTTTGTTAAATAAGGAATGAACAAAATCAACATACGTAGGGTGAGAGCAGAGAAGCAGGCCTCATATCTGGGGCTGGAGAGTGGGTAATCTTAATCTTCCTTTATTTTGCCATGTATTTTGTAGAGTTCCAATTTGATTAGGGTTGAAGTGAAAACTTGTGATGCTAAAAGATGAGTGAGAGATGTCTGTTGAATTTCCTGGGACTATTCCTCTCCCCTCATTCTAGCCTGTTAACACATTCTACATCTATAAATGGTACTAGTACCATGCCTTGAACTCAGGTCTTTGTGTTCTCGCTTGGCTTTTTCCACTCATGGCTGGCCCTCTACCACTTAAACCATGCCTCCAGTCCAGCATTTTGGTTGCTAATTGGAAAAAAAGTGTCATGGACTTTTCTGCCTGGGCTGACTTCAAACCTCATCCTCAGATCACACTCTCCGGAGTCGCTGGAATTACAGCCATGAACCACTGGCATCCAGCATACATTTAACGTTTGACTATAGTAATCCACATACAGAGACATCAGTTGCCTAAGGTAAAATTCCCAGAGTTGTTTTTCACTTATCCTTTTTTCTTACCTCTACATTCTGCCAGTCACTGGTCACTAGCCCTGCTAACTTTACACAACAAGCATTCTTTGAATGGAAGCCATTTTCTTTATCCCTACTGTCACTTTTTTAGTTAAAGATGTCTCACTCTCAGTCATCTCCTTCGAAAATTAGTATCTATTAATTATATAAGGTAATAGGTTTCACGGCGATAGTTCCACACATGAATATAATGGAATTTGATCCCACACACCTGTATTCTTATCTCCCCCACTTCCTTGCTTTTTTACAATGAATTTTAATGGGTTCTCATATATGTACACATGCACGTCAATCAAATTTATCCCCTCCCCATCATCGTCCCTTCCCACAATTCTTTCTTTTCGGTTCTCCAAATAGTCTTCCATTTTATTATATGTCACTTTTTGTTTTATGTCATCCTTTTTACCCCTCTAGATCTAAATACTGCTTATGACAGGAAACACACAATATTTGTCTTTGTAAGTCTGGACTATCTTCCTTAACATGATGATCTGCAGTTTCATCCATTTTCCTGCAAATCACATAATTACATTCTTTTCTATGACAATAATATTCCATAATGTACACAATCCACATTTTCTTTATCTATTCATCAGAAAAATGGACACCTAGACCATTCCATAATAGCTATTTTGAATAGTCCTGCAGTAAGCACCCTCTCAGTCTTCTCTAACTTTCATTCCAAGCATAGCTATCTCTTCTCTCACTTTCTATCCTTCTCCTTTTTGTCCTGAGTTATCTTTCAGATATAAAAATCAGATAATTCCACCTTGAACCTTGTAAATGCCTTTACAGCTCCTGAAACCAGAGCTCTCAAAGTGAGGTCCTAGAAAGAGCAACATCTATTTGTCTGACAACTTGTTAGCATAGGCACTCATTAGAGCACTTACTACATGAGAAACTCTGGGGGTGCTGACCTCAACCTATGCTTTGTAAAACCTCTAAGTAGTTATGACAAGTGCTTAAATTTGAGAACTACCATCCTTAAGACATGCTTATCAGTCCTGGCTGCATATTTGAACAAACTGGGTGGAATTTTCTAAATTTCCAATGCTTCTCCCTTAGACCAGTCATGACTATTTCTAAAACTCCTGAGATGATTCTAATGTAAAGGCTGAGGGCTGCTACTCAGATAATGTACAAAGTCCTTAGCTTGCATTTAAGGTTTGTTTTCTTGGTCATATTTTCCCAGGCTCCTGCTCATCAATTTTAGAACTTAATCATAAGAAATCATACAGAATTCCCTTAGAGTCACACAGTCTCTGTGTAAGAAAGGGTTGCTTTACCTCACTTCCTCCTCCTTCCCCTCCCTCCCTCCCTTCTCCCCCCCCTCCCTCCC